>NC_137637.1:33242051-33607051 GCF_963383615.2 Lipophrys pholis | reverse complement strand
CGCACCTTTTCGTAAGGAGACAAAGCGCCTCGTGTTAACGCACCTGGACCGGGCCTGAATTTTCTTCACCTCGCTGGACGAGCTCAAGAAAAGCGGGAATTCCCTTTATTTTTGGTTTCCCCTTCTTTTTTTTCTTCCTTTTTTTTGTTTGCATCCTCCGGACCCCGAGCGCGCGCTGCAACCGCACGCTCGTCTGCAGACCGACCTGAGCATCGCTTCTTCACTCCCCCCCTCATCGCAAGAAGCTGCTGATCGCCCCTCGGATCACACTACGGGTTTCCCCTCCGTAGTCCACGTCAGGTCTCTATTTTCTGGGACGCCAGAGAACCGCCCGCGGCCACAAATCGACGGATTTCACCTGGCCACGGAAGCACGTTTCCCCCTCGTCCAACCAAGTAAGGCTTAGAGTCTGGGCAGGAATTAGAATAACGTGATATTATTATTGCTGTGTGTTTATTGTTGGTACTTGTAACTTTGGGACGCCGATCCCTGTTTCTGAGTACTTTTGTGTCTACGCGTGGACGGCCATCCACGCGAATCATCGCACGCACGCGCGAGCCTCCTCATCCTCAGCTCACGCTTCTGCTCCCAGAGTCCATATCTGCCTGAACAGCCGTTTTTGGACTCTGTACGTGTAAGCTGAGGCGGTCGCGTCAGTGTACACAGTCAGACACCCCCTCCTCTCTCCTCTCTCTCTCTCCTCTTCTCCTCTGTTTCCCTGTTCACTAACCAGCGCACGGTACGGCCGCCGCTGCCTCCAAGCGCCTCCTTTCAGTGCGTCCCTGGGACCGTGTGTAGTTCACTGCGGCTCGGATTTCTCGGCCACAAGGAATCCGGCGCGCTCCCGACGGCTACGGCCCGTGCGGAGCTCAGTGACGTCACGCTATCCCAGGTAGAGCACGCCGAGCGCCTCTGGTGACCGGGTGGGTAATCACATCGATTTCCTCGCCGGGTCGCCGAGCCGTTTGGCGCCCTCTGGTAGTCGCGTGGGTAATTGCAACCGCTCGTACCGCCATCTGGTGGTTGCATTAAGTCATCACAACTGCCCCGCGCGCCGACGCGCACCTAGTGGCCAGATCGGGTGATTACACCGGACCGCCGACGTCTACCTCCCTCTGGTGGACGTTCGTGGTCATTACCCTCTCACCAAGTCACGCCCCTTTCGCTCCACAAACCCGCACACACACACACACACATCGCTCCCCAAACCCGCACACACACACACACACATCGCTCCCCACACTCGAACACACACACACCCACTCACACACATCGCTCCCCCACACTCGAACACACACACACACACACACACACACTCACACACACACACACACACTTTATTAGCTGGCTTTGTTTTGTATTGTGTTGTTTTATGAGATCTTGCTTGATGTTTATTGATTAGATGTGATTCATAGATTGATGATTTAGGAATAGACGTTTGTTAATAAACACTTAATAGTTGAATTGAACGATTCTTGGTGGTTTTTGTGTGCTTTTCAGCGACAACTGCTGGTTGTAACAGTCAGTGCTCGGATTTACAGCCTTCCTTTCCTGCTTCAGTTAAATTGCGATTATCATTTCAATCAGAAATAATAATTTAAACATTTTAATTGAACTTTCTTTTTTAAGACTGATGTTTCGTTTAAGACCCTAACTTCAGCTGGTGCCCCGACTTTGATTAAGTAACGGTAATATTCAATTGATTAATAGTTTGAATGGTTTAAATCAATTTCAATGATTTTAACGCTTTGGGTAATTTAACACACCTAGGAGGCGTTGGCGAATGAATGCAGGTTTTCCACGGGAATAACCCGCATTGCTTTTAAATAATTTTAAGTGTTTCATCGCATTTTCTGTGGTTAATTACCCGCACTATTATTGATTGATCTGTTACCCAGTTAACCTAATCACAACTTGAATTGTCCCTAAGCTATTGTTCATTTATTTTTGTTGCAGATAGATAATTTGTATGCTTTATTAATTAATAAATTAGTCAATTTATTCAATTAATACTCAAGAGTGCTTTTAATCATTTTTAAGTGGTTTTCGTGCATCTCAGCATCCAATTATCCAGTATTATTAATTCATAAAGCGCAAGTTTATCCAATTAATAATCCTAACTGCATTTAATTCAATTTCAATGGTTTAGCTCATTCAAATAACTCATTGTATTTAATTAGTAAACCCCGACTTTACTTAATTAATTCCAACTCCTCCTTGATTACTCCCGATTGTTATTAGATAAATAACCAAACTTGTTTGATTAACAATCCATTCTAAATTACTTGCAGATCACCTTCGGTGGTCCACTCCACCGAAGTAATTCAGCCTCCCCTCAGTTATTGACTTACAAATCGCAGGTTTGTTTCATTGATAACTTGAATCATAGGTTGCTCTCCGTAATTTAATCATCACTCGTAATCAAGTACCGTTGTTCATTGATAGGTCAATAGCCATTTGTGACGCCTTCGCAGCTTGAGCTTTTCCCCGGTTACTCCAGCGAGTCGCCTCCTGTGGGTCCACAGGCGCTTCGGTAGGTCACGCCACTGACCCGCAGTTGTCAACAAAGGAGTGACCCGTCACGCCTGTTGACCGGTCGTGCCACTGGTGGACCGCCTTCGCGATTGGACCCCGTGGAGGTTCCTCCCGTCAGGCGACCCTTTTTAGCTCAAAGCTGTTGGCCGATAACTGACTATTTACTCCAATCAACCTTTATAGCTTTGCATAACTTACACTTGGTACATTACCTTAGTAATCTATTACTCCAGTAATCCATTACTTTGGTGGCCTACCGCTAGTGATCAGTAATTGTCAACCCGTAAATAACAATTTACTTCTGTTTGGCGATTCGTTTATATGTAAATTACCTCTGACAGGGTGGAACCTTCCGGTAGCCTACCACTAGGGTAATTTGCATATTCTGATCACACGCTGACCCCAACATAATGGTGCCCCGTGTGAGGCTGTTGTAAACCAGCATTGTTACGAATAACTGCACAAAATAATCCTGAATCGTTCACTTAAGGTGTAGCCGTTAACTTTATTCTCCCAGAATTGGTTTTCAAGATACACTTTTTCAGCACTGTCGAACAAAGTCACTTGTGGTGTGAAATCAGTTGTGAAGTGGTTAGTGCCTTGCTTTCCCTGCATTCTACGCATGATTAACACGCTGTGTTAAGATTTCTGACTACGATTAATAGACACTAACAATATTGCTCGCCAAGGTGTTAGACGCATCTGACTAACTTGGATAGGGTGCAGCTCGAGCAATTAACGAAACCGAGAGGTTTGTAAGACACAGGTACAGCCGTTACCTGTGCAGTAGCAAAGCTAATTTGCCGTTAACCACAGCTAACGTTGTTGACTTCGGGCGTAAATCTCAACCACTCAATGGAGGGTAAGAGTTCCCGGGCACAGGGAGCCGAGGCTCCGCCGGTGCTAACTGAGCCGGCCATACGAGACGTGGTGTCCCACCTCGTCCGTCTCTCCTTGGAGGAGAAAGCAAATCTCGAACGCTACAGCGTTGAGATTTGCGAAGAAAAGATCCGAGAGCTGGTAAGTTTTGTCAACAACCCAGGGGACAAGCCGGCACGTACAGTGCCGGACGTCCTGGGCCAGATCAGCCTGCTCTACCAGCGTAGAGCAGAGCTACAGTCAAAGGAGGCGGAGGAGCGTACGGATCGGCTGCGTCTGGACAACCAGAGGCTATCCAAGGACAACGCTCGCCTCCGACAGGAGCTGGACGCCTCCAAGGACGAGGATCAGCCTTCAGAGCCCGAGAAGCAACGGGCTCTGCCTCCTCATAAGGAGACGAAGGTCGATGAGTGCACACTAGAGAGTGAGCCTCAGATCCAGGAGTTAAAGGAAAACCTAGAAGAAGCTCAGTCGCTAATCGCGATGGGCATGGAGAGGGAAGAAAATCTCCGACACCAGCTTTACACTGCCACCCTAGGTGCGCAACGTGACCCTAATTGGGGTCGTCGTAATCTGGCTTCGCCAGAGAGGTCTGGCACTATCGACTCCTCATGCGCCACAACGCAGAGGTATGACGCCTCATATAGCTTAGATGGTGATTCTTTTCAGCCCACGCGCAGCCGCAGCACGGTGCGCTTCGACGACTCCGCCACTCCTTCCCATCTGCAGCCCCCACGCGACGCTAGCAGTCGGGAGCAGGGGTCCAGGAGGGTGCCTCTACACCCCAGTAGACCTCCCTTGTATGGCCCTAGCGGCCCCGACCCGCGTCAGACAGCAGTCCACGGGGAACTGTCGTCAGAGGACTCTGACGGCCCCAGTCCCGTGAGGGGGTGGGATGTCCGGACCCGCCAGCTCGAATCCCTCGCAAAGGACATCGAACGCTTTGACCCGAGCAACAAGGACGCGAGTATCGAGGACTACCTCCGTGAGGTTGAACGCTGCCTCCTCGACATCGCACGTCCTTCCATGCGGGAGAAGCTAAAGCTTCTCTGGAAAACAACGTCCAGAACAGTCCATGTTTTCATGGAATCCCTGCCGCCAGACACCCGAGACCGGTACTCCACCCTCTGCCAGGCTCTCCGGGAAGAGTATTCATTGTACAATGACCCTGCTTCGGCAACGTTTGGTGCATTCGCGATCACCCAACGGAAGTCTGAACCTCCAAAGGAGTATTACAGGCGCCTACGAGTGGCCTACTTCCAAGGCCGCAATGCACCGGGGTTGGAGGAAGATCACGCCTTCAAGTCTCTGTTTGTCAACAACCTCCACGACAGTGGGAGGTTCGATGTGGCTCTATTTTGCAGGACCGCCAAACCCACCATGAAGGAACTGCGCCAGCACGCGCAGATGGTGTGGGAATTGCGTCAATGCCCGGGTAAGAAGCCTGACATTGACCAGAGGGTCCTGGAAATGGAGCCAAGGGAAAACACGGATTTGAGGCTTGAGGGCGATGAGTTGCCGACACCCAGAACGAATGCTGGAGGAGGGTCTGGTACACCCTCTCCGTCTGAGCAGAAAGGCGCACAACCAAATCAAAAGGGGGGACAACAGAGCCAGAAGGGTATTCCACCGAATCAAAAGGGTGGAAAATGGGCCAGGTCAGAACAAAACTTCCAACCGAAGAAAGGGCCCGACCCGAATTCAAAGTGGAAAATGAAAGGTTCGGAAAGGGACCACGGTCGCTACAGAGCTGACCAGTTAAAGACTGAGCTACAGCAGTGGGTTCAAACCTGCATCAAAGAGGCTGTACAGAACTTGGACCTGTCCAACCAAAGGGGGCGCCACCCCCCCTCAAGGGGACGGGGACGTAGGCCCCCTCCCTCCTGACTAGAGCGGCGGCCCCGACCCACCACAAACAAGGTTTACCTTGTCGGGTGGGGGGGAGAAACAGGTGAGGCGGGAGAACGTTCAAGAACGACAGCTTCCCAGTCCACCGATTTGCCGTTCCTGACTTTCTTAGGCAATCTCGTGCACCGAGAGAACGCCAACCGCATCTACACATCCGTGGTGGTGGGAGGATGTGTAAACGCCCTCGCGCTGTTAGATTCCGGGTCCGAAATAAGCCTAATGTGTTCAGCCACCTTCGCCGAGCTTGCGAGAGCTCTGCTGTCTCTTGGAAAGCCACTGCAGGTCGAAGCTTGCAGCATTAACATCAGAAGCTTCACTCAGGACACTTCACCCATCACCCAACGCGTCTGGGTGGATGTCACTTTCCAAGAGATGTCTTTGGTGCATCCCATCTATGTCACCACGCTGGACACAGAACCATTACTCATTGGCCAAGATCTCCTTAACCGATTAGCCCCACTGATCGATTGCCGTCGCGGGTACCTTTGGGCCCAAGTACGCAACCCGACTCGAATCGGTCCAGACATGGACCCTCCCTCTTCTGACAGCATGAACGCTGCCATCGAGTCCAGAAGTTCTAATCCCATGTGTACGCCTTCCAAAGAATCTGGCTCAAACACCCCTCTTGTCATGCTCCCTGACGGCCAGCAGTCGCGGCAGTCTAGGAGCTATCAGTCTCTGAGAGAGCATCCATCATTCCTATGCGCACTGGCGAACGATGGATCTCCACTATACAATCCCCACATCGTGGGGGGGGTACACCTGAATGGGACCTTGGTCCCAGAGACACTCTTGGCTCTGTGGTCAGAGAAATCTGCCATTGATGCCGATCTTCTAAAGGATCTGTGCCAACACAACGCACTCCTTGTCCAAGTGCAGCACAGCCATCGCCTGCTTGCTGCAGGGTCGCCGCAGACACTAATCAAAGCAACTGGTGTATGTGCCCTCTCCGTGCAGATAGGGCAGAAGAAAGCCATGCACTATATGAGTGTCGTCCCGCAGCTCCGCCCTCCTTGTCACATAGGAGCGGATCTCCTTGTCAGGCTTGGAGTCCAGCTGGACGCCGTGAACCAGGTTTTGTGGTCACTGGCGAGCGCGGACACGCAGCATCTGACGACCGAGCCGGAGCAAATGGCATCCGGTCAGACGATCCCGCAGGCGTGTCACGCTGCTAGTGAGTTGGAAGCCACAATTCCAGCACGGACAGCCGGGTTCCCAATCCGTCTCGCACTTCTCAAGGGGCAGAGGATGCTTGGCCCACAAGCATTCTTTCAACCCTTACCGTGCTTTTCTGACCTTTGCCTGACAATTTGTGGCACACCCCTTCTAGAGCTAACCAACCGCTCAGCCTACCTGCTAGTCCAGAACCTGACCCACAATCCGGTTCAGGTGAATGCGGGAAAACCACTAGGCGTCTTGGTCGACAGCTCATTTCACGACTTCGAGCTCAGGGTGCCCGTCATTGGCGACCTACCTCCATCCCTCATCAGGGACGAGACACTCGACAAGGTGTTGTACACGTTCCCCACCCGCATGATCACCATTGCTCGTCACGAAGCCCTCGCACAGGAGGCAATCTGTGGTTCAACCCTCAGCACCGAAGGTGACATGATAGTGTACGCGCTGGCGACTCAACCAGAAAGTGCTGAGAACCCCGGTGGGCAGCCAGGGTCTGCACCGGAGGAACCGTACTCTGGTTTTGAGTCAGAGATTGAGCAGCAACTTGAAAAAGCAGATGCTCTCACGACACGGGAACAACGAGAAGCACTCAGAAATGTTTTCCGCGAATTTCAAGCGATCTTTGCTAGGGATGCACATGATTGTGGGGTTACAGACCTTCACCTAGTGCGCATTCCTACCGACCCAATGGCGCCACCATCCTTCGTACGCCAGTACAGAATCCCGCTGGCTGCCTATGAATCCATCCAGGAGATCCTTGACAAACTGCGAGAGAAGAACATTATCCGAGAGTGCAACTCGACGTACAACTCGCCAATCTGGCCAGTATTAAAACCCACTGGTAAATGGCGGCTTACCATCGACTATCGCCCGCTGAACAAACAGGTTCCTCTTTCTCGCTGGCCCATGATCCACCTGGATCAGGAGCTGGCCAAAGTAAAAGGTGCTCGTTTCTTTTCCACAGTCGACGTGGCAAATGGATTTTGGACCATGAAAGTGGATCCATCTGACCAGTACAAACTTGCTTTTTCCTTTGGCAACCGCCAGTACACCTGGAACCGGTGCCCATTCGGCTACTCAAACTCACCATCTGAGTTCAACATCTTCCTCCACAAAGCGATGAGTGACGCCGCCGCCCGAGGCAACCTCATCTATGTGGATGACATCCTCATGAGAAGCTGCACCTTTGAGGAGCATTTAGCCGAGATAAGACACGTCTTGAACCAGCTCCTGGCGGCAGGCGCCAAACTGGCACTTCGCAAAGGTCAGTGGTGCCGTACCAGGGTTGAATACGTGGGGTTAACAGTTGGCGCTGACGGAATCGAACCCCAAGCGGGGAGGATTCGCGCCATCCAAGACATCAAAGCCCCAACTAATGTGTCAGAACTGAGGAGCTTTCTTGGGGTCTGCAACTACTCCCGTCAATTCATCGAGGATTATGCGGACATTGCCAGACCCCTCACAGAACTCCTCCGCAAAGACAAGGCCTTTGAGTGGGGAGCCCCCCAAGAACAATCCTTCCGCCTCATGAAGGAGAAACTCTGCGTGGCACCCTGTCTGGCGTACCCAGATAAGGACAAAGAGTTCCTCCTTGAGGCAGGGTTCTCTGCTCAATGCCTGAGCGCGGCTCTGGCACAGAAGTACGACACAGACAAGAGAGTCGTGGCCTACGCCAGCCGACCTCTTAGCAGTGTAGAGATTAAGTTCTCCGACTGTGAGAAATCTCTCCTCGCCACCGTCTGGGCTGTGGAGCACTTCCGCAGCTACATTGGGGGTCAGAAGGTGACAATCGAAACCTGCCATCAACCAGTCTCTTTCCTGAACAGCCAACGTCTCAGGGAAGGACGCGTGTCCAACAGCCGCATCGCGGCCTGGATGATGGCACTCCAAGGTTATGACATCGAGGTTAAATACGCACAAAACCACAAAATGGCTTTGGGCCAAGGTCTGGCTGCGTGCCAACATTGTGACTGTGAGGGACAGTCCAACATCCAACCTCTCCTGGTCAAGACACAGACCCTCCCTTCCAATCATCATTACCATGATGAAAACATCTGTGACGGCATGCCGAAAGTCTATGTCGATGGTTGCTCTTTCCACCACGACAGCCAAATGAGGGCAGGCGTGGGCATTGTTTGGGTCGGCAGAAGCGAGGTGCCTGATCACTTCCAGCTGGGTCCGAAAACCAGTCAGTACGCCGAAATCGCAGCAGTGGTCATCGCCCTCCAGCAAGCAGCTGGGCAATCCATCAGACAACTGGTGATTTGTTCTGATTCGAACTATGCCCGCCATAGCTTCATTTCGCACTTCCCCACGTGGAAAGCGAATGGCATGAAGAATGCCCGGAACAAAGACGTCAAACACGCCGAGCTGTTTTTGACATGTGACCAGCTCGTCACTGACAAGGGAATGACTGTGTACTGGAAAAAGGTCAAGGGTCATTCCCAAGTTGAAGGACCCGACAAAGCTGGGAATGATGAGGCTGATCGCTTAGCCAAGCTGGGGGCAGAACAGGGTAGGCCTTGGGAATTCCGACACGAGTGGCTCCCTCCTCAACCGTGTGGGGTCAACGCTATCACCCGCAGGCAAGCGCGAGAGAGGCAAGAGGGTGCCGACGCTGACGCACAGACACTTCACCTCGGACGCAAGCCAAGTGATGCAGACCTGATCGCGATGCAGGAACAAGACCCCGTGCTCGTGATTGTCCGACAGCTGGTGGAGGACCTGTACACGGACGGGACCCCACAAGCTCCAGCGGGCAGCCCAACCGAACTGAAAGCCTTCTTCCGCGAGCTGCCACACCTGACGCTAGAGAAGGGCTTGTTGGTTCACACTAAAGGCCAGGGTCCCACCCGTTGGGTGGTTCCCACCGACCACAGGGGAATCATGTTAGCACACGCACATGATTTACCGGTGGGTGGCCACCGCGGCTCCCACGCAACCCTCCAAACCCTCCAGCAGGTGGCATACTGGCCCACCATGGCCCATGACACCAAACTATACGTCCAGAGCTGCCTAGTTTGCTGCCAGTTCCAACCGTCACAACCACTGAACCGAGCCCCACTCCAAAGGAGGGGGGTCACTTTCCCGTGGTCGCACCTGCAAGTAGACTGGGTCGGACCTGTCCCCAAGTCCGCCAGAGGTAACAAATACCTCCTCACAGTCACTTGCTCCTTCACCAAGTGGGTCGAGTGCCTCCCAGCACCCAACGACACAGCCACCACGACCGCTGTGCTCCTTCTGAACCACGTGTTCAGCCGCTGGGGACTTCCCCTTTCCATCGACTCCGACAGAGGTACTCACTTCACGTCCCAAGTCATGACAAACCTGTACCACATCTTAGGAGTGGAGGTAAAATTCCATCTGGCATACCACCCCCAGTCATCTGGTCAAGTTGAACGGGCCAACCGTACCATCACGCACATGCTCAGGAAGTATGTCAGCAGCAATGGTAAGGATTGGGACGTGAAACTCCCCCTGGTGCTCATGGCCATTCGGTCCACCCCGCACCGCTCCACAGGAGTCACTCCCTTTGAGATGATGACCGGCAGGGAAATGACCCTTCCACTCCACTTGTTGTACCACCCCGAAGATGTCAGTGTGGCCACAGCCTACACTGCACATCAATACGTGACCGATTTGCGGGAACACCTTAAAACCACCTTCTCCTGGGCCCAAGGAAACTTGGAAGCCAGCGCTCAGGGGGCAAAGGCCTACTATGATCGCGCTGCATCCCCAAAGGAGTACCAGGTGGGCGACAAGGTGTTCTACTTCAAATATGCTCATCCCGCAGGGACCTCAAGGAAGTTCCTCCCGAGGTGGTCGGGCCCGTTTGAAATCGTGGGGAAACTGTCACCGGTGGCTTACCGGATCAGGATCCCAAAGCCAAGACAACCCCCGGTATACAAATGGGTCCATGCAAATCAGATCAAACCATTCAAGCCATTCAGTCTCCCGGGCCGAGAGGTTGAAACCCCTCCAAGCGAGGGGGGAGAACTTCTCGGCCAAGACCAATAACAAGCTCACTAGTAGGGCCTGGCAACTTGCATGCAAATAACACCCTGCATGCACTAACCCTGCTACCACCATCCACTCCCCAATAGTGATCACATCTCTCCGCTTCATCTGTTCCAGGATGGATCTCCCTTGGATTTTTGGCATCCTGCTCAGCCTCCGAGTCACCTCATCCATGGTGATAGTTGAACCAGGCCCCCCAACGGGCATCATCCTTCAGGGGTCGCCTGGACTTCTCATCACCCGGTGCGGCTTATACACCCAGAGGTTCTACGTGCGCCTAGACCCCTGGGATGTATACCGCAACCACATCCGCAAGCCCCCCCAGCTGACTGAGGGAAGGCTAAGCGGAATCCAGACCACCGACACCATCGAGCATGCGAAACAGGCAACGGTTCACATGCTTGAACAGTTGGACAAATTCATGGTCACTGAGAAAGACCTCAGCGACGGTAAGCGACCCAAGCGGTTCCTCGGTGCACTGCTCTCCGCAGCAGCAGGCATCGGCTCGCTGTTCTCGATTGGCCTCTCCGCAGCCAACTCGGTCAGCCTGAAGGCCCTTCAGAGACATGTCGGGGAACTCGAAGAAGAAATGCCGGAAATCCAACAGAGACTCCTAATACAGAGTGAACAGTTACAAGGCTTGACCAAAACGGTTCAGGGAACCATACTCACTGTAAACTTGCATTCTGCTTTAATCAATAACACCTTGCATGCCTTAACAACCTTGTCAAGTATCGTCAGTGAGGACATAACGTATGTGCGAATAGTCAGGGATCTTATGCAAGATCTCCTTAGAGAAGTCAGTTCCTCCGTGAGTAGCCTCAGTACCGGGAAGATCCCCACGTACTTAGTTCCACTAACACTGGTTGAACAGATTCTCAAGACCACTACCACCACTGTTGTACAACCTTCACAGGTACATCTGGCATATAGTCTCGGCAGTGCTATTCCGATCTCTGTGAACCCACAGAACCTAGAGTTAGGATTTATCCTAAACCTACCAATCATTGAAAAGCAGAATGTGTACCGTTTAAAAACCGTATTGAATGTGGGATTCTGGGAGGGTAACACACACGTACACCTCCGAACGCCACCCACACTCGCCTACCACGACGACAACCCCTCACTCTACCTGGTCCCCAATCTCAGCATGTGCACAAACACCAAAGACATTCACTGGATCTGTCCCAGCAACCCTTTCATTAGAGATGTCACCAACTATCTATGTGGGCTGAGGGCAGACGCCCCGGAGCAGAAATGTCAAGGTAGTTTGTCCATCAAAGATGAAGGAACCGAGACCAGAGTAGAGAGAGCAGGTAGTCGATGGCTCGTCAACACACCTCATTCTGAAGCGACCATGTCCTACGACCGCCATGATATAGCCACCAAGCTCACCCTGCCCAATCAAACAATATTCCTCAATGTCCCACCAGGGGCTACAGTACACATTGACGACATAATCCTCCATCATCTCGATGCCGACCGACACGAGGTGGAGATTGAGATGATGGATGCATTCGTCGGGCACAATTTCACAATTGATGCCACCCTCCAAAGCCAGCTTCTGGCTGAGGGAACCAAATTGATTAAATTCAATTTAAAGCCCACAGGGCTCTCAGCCACTTTCCCTAGGCGGGCAGGTGGACACCCATACCAAGACCATCCCATCAGCATGGCAGCGCTCGGAATGTTGCTCAGTGGCTGGATCATCACGGCCGTAGTGGCGTACGCGATGTACAAGTACATCCAGAAACTACAGGCCCGACTGGATTCCCTGACCCTGGTCTCGCCACGTTTTGTGGGCCCATCCACAAACACACAATAGGCCAGCCCTCACCCAACCAAGAGGTGAAGGCACGGCCTACTAACCCTTTTCCTAACCACCCGTTCCCTTCCTATTTCTCACTCTCCTGTCCCTTTCCTACCTCTTTCATGTTCACTGGTGACGACCCTTAAGAAATGAAATGTATGTGTGCTTAGATAGTTAGAATAGAAATAGTAAGTCTGCCCAGACTAGCCTTAGCCTGCCCAGACTAGCCCAGCCTGCTCAGGAAATAACCTCACATGTGAACTGGTGGACAGAGAAGGACAGTATGTTTCACAGGACATGGGGACGTTCACAGATTCTATGGATTGTTCGGCCCAGGTTTGCTCCAAAGACTGTGACCTGCATCCCACTCTTCGGAACAAAGGGGGGATGTTGGAGCCAAAATCCTTTGTTCACTCACCCTCATGAGGAAGGGGGGGGGGGGCGAGGAGGGGGGTGAGCCACGTTTCTTTGAGAACAAAGAAACCATGTGCTCAACCCTGGAAAATTCGCCATTGATCACATGACCCCCCCCTGGGGGGCCCCCGGGTCCCCCCTCCTCTAGCTGCGGCACTGCAGCTCGACGGCAGGGGGACCCAAAATCCCGTCATCACCGGGTCACCGGCCCGGTGACGCGCAAGCCAACCCCGCGTGGATTGGCTGAACCACGGCCAACGCCGCGGGGAGCCCGGAAGACATCATAACGGTATAAATTCAGGCCCGGGAAGAGATCCAGCCTCTTCCAAAACGAAATCGCGTCAACCCAGACGCACCTTTTCGTAAGGAGACAAAGCGCCTCGTGTTAACGCACCTGGACCGGGCCTGAATTTTCTTCACCTCGCTGGACGAGCTCAAGAAAAGCGGGAATTCCCTTTATTTTTGGTTTCCCCTTCTTTTTTTTCTTCCTTTTTTTTGTTTGCATCCTCCGGACCCCGAGCGCGCGCTGCAACCGCACGCTCGTCTGCAGACCGACCTGAGCATCGCTTCTTCACTCCCCCCCTCATCGCAAGAAGCTGCTGATCGCCCCTCGGATCACACTACGGGTTTCCCCTCCGTAGTCCACGTCAGGTCTCTATTTTCTGGGACGCCAGAGAACCGCCCGCGGCCACAAATCGACGGATTTCACCTGGCCACGGAAGCACGTTTCCCCCTCGTCCAACCAAGTAAGGCTTAGAGTCTGGGCAGGAATTAGAATAACGTGATATTATTATTGCTGTGTGTTTATTGTTGGTACTTGTAACTTTGGGACGCCGATCCCTGTTTCTGAGTACTTTTGTGTCTACGCGTGGACGGCCATCCACGCGAATCATCGCACGCACGCGCGAGCCTCCTCATCCTCAGCTCACGCTTCTGCTCCCAGAGTCCATATCTGCCTGAACAGCCGTTTTTGGACTCTGTACGTGTAAGCTGAGGCGGTCGCGTCAGTGTACACAGTCAGACACCCCCTCCTCTCTCCTCTCTCTCTCTCCTCTTCTCCTCTGTTTCCCTGTTCACTAACCAGCGCACGGTACGGCCGCCGCTGCCTCCAAGCGCCTCCTTTCAGTGCGTCCCTGGGACCGTGTGTAGTTCACTGCGGCTCGGATTTCTCGGCCACAAGGAATCCGGCGCGCTCCCGACGGCTACGGCCCGTGCGGAGCTCAGTGACGTCACGCTATCCCAGGTAGAGCACGCCGAGCGCCTCTGGTGACCGGGTGGGTAATCACATCGATTTCCTCGCCGGGTCGCCGAGCCGTTTGGCGCCCTCTGGTAGTCGCGTGGGTAATTGCAACCGCTCGTACCGCCATCTGGTGGTTGCATTAAGTCATCACAACTGCCCCGCGCGCCGACGCGCACCTAGTGGCCAGATCGGGTGATTACACCGGACCGCCGACGTCTACCTCCCTCTGGTGGACGTTCGTGGTCATTACCCTCTCACCAAGTCACGCCCCTTTCGCTCCACAAACCCGCACACACACACACACACATCGCTCCCCAAACCCGCACACACACACACACACATCGCTCCCCACACTCGAACACACACACACCCACTCACACACATCGCTCCCCCACACTCGAACACACACACACACACACACACACACTCACACACACACACACACACTTTATTAGCTGGCTTTGTTTTGTATTGTGTTGTTTTATGAGATCTTGCTTGATGTTTATTGATTAGATGTGATTCATAGATTGATGATTTAGGAATAGACGTTTGTTAATAAACACTTAATAGTTGAATTGAACGATTCTTGGTGGTTTTTGTGTGCTTTTCAGCGACAACTGCTGGTTGTAACAGTCAGTGCTCGGATTTACAGCCTTCCTTTCCTGCTTCAGTTAAATTGCGATTATCATTTCAATCAGAAATAATAATTTAAACATTTTAATTGAACTTTCTTTTTTAAGACTGATGTTTCGTTTAAGACCCTAACTTCAGCTGGTGCCCCGACTTTGATTAAGTAACGGTAATATTCAATTGATTAATAGTTTGAATGGTTTAAATCAATTTCAATGATTTTAACGCTTTGGGTAATTTAACACACCTAGGAGGCGTTGGCGAATGAATGCAGGTTTTCCACGGGAATAACCCGCATTGCTTTTAAATAATTTTAAGTGTTTCATCGCATTTTCTGTGGTTAATTACCCGCACTATTATTGATTGATCTGTTACCCAGTTAACCTAATCACAACTTGAATTGTCCCTAAGCTATTGTTCATTTATTTTTGTTGCAGATAGATAATTTGTATGCTTTATTAATTAATAAATTAGTCAATTTATTCAATTAATACTCAAGAGTGCTTTTAATCATTTTTAAGTGGTTTTCGTGCATCTCAGCATCCAATTATCCAGTATTATTAATTCATAAAGCGCAAGTTTATCCAATTAATAATCCTAACTGCATTTAATTCAATTTCAATGGTTTAGCTCATTCAAATAACTCATTGTATTTAATTAGTAAACCCCGACTTTACTTAATTAATTCCAACTCCTCCTTGATTACTCCCGATTGTTATTAGATAAATAACCAAACTTGTTTGATTAACAATCCATTCTAAATTACTTGCAGATCACCTTCGGTGGTCCACTCCACCGAAGTAATTCAGCCTCCCCTCAGTTATTGACTTACAAATCGCAGGTTTGTTTCATTGATAACTTGAATCATAGGTTGCTCTCCGTAATTTAATCATCACTCGTAATCAAGTACCGTTGTTCATTGATAGGTCAATAGCCATTTGTGACGCCTTCGCAGCTTGAGCTTTTCCCCGGTTACTCCAGCGAGTCGCCTCCTGTGGGTCCACAGGCGCTTCGGTAGGTCACGCCACTGACCCGCAGTTGTCAACAAAGGAGTGACCCGTCACGCCTGTTGACCGGTCGTGCCACTGGTGGACCGCCTTCGCGATTGGACCCCGTGGAGGTTCCTCCCGTCAGGCGACCCTTTTTAGCTCAAAGCTGTTGGCCGATAACTGACTATTTACTCCAATCAACCTTTATAGCTTTGCATAACTTACACTTGGTACATTACCTTAGTAATCTATTACTCCAGTAATCCATTACTTTGGTGGCCTACCGCTAGTGATCAGTAATTGTCAACCCGTAAATAACAATTTACTTCTGTTTGGCGATTCGTTTATATGTAAATTACCTCTGACAGGGTGGAACCTTCCGGTAGCCTACCACTAGGGTAATTTGCATATTCTGATCACACGCTGACCCCAACAAGGCTTTCATATTAGCACCGTTTCCTCCATCCTGAAGATATTGGGCTTTTTGAAGCAGCTCTGGTTTCATCTTTGGTAACCTTTAAAAGATTTATACTTCATATTTAATGATATGACATCAGTGAATAACACATTCATTATATGGAAGTATTTATGTGTCTTTAAAAGATGTTTGTGACATCTACTATACCGCTGGAGATAATCCAGAGTTATGATACACTTAGATTTACACCTGCAGACTACTTTGAGTGATTAGTTAACCTCAAATCCATGTTTTGGACTGTGGAAGGAAACCGGAGTTCCCGGAAAAAAAAAAAAAAAACAACATGCAGAGGGGAAACATGCAAACTCCTCACAGAAGGACTTCAACCAGAGACAGTTTTTTCCCCACTATGAGGCTATAATGCGAACAACTACTCCAGAGTGGCATGTGCATTGTTTATTGTATTTCCAAAGTATTTTGCAGAAGAAAGTAACATATTTTTATTTTATATTGCGATAGATGTTATACATAATAACCTAAGTTGAAACCTTGATGGTGGTTGAGTTCAGGCTGTGAAATGCCAACATTTGTATTTTACTCCCAGTAAATGTTGTATTGTACTGTGTTTTCTGTGATATCGACCTGCTAATGGATGTGTCCCATCAAGTCTTCACAACAATAAAAAATAATCCTAAGAAAGATATTAGGAATATTCAACCTGGAACATGGTTTAACCTCTGCCAGCAGGCCCCGTCTTCCCACACTTTGAAATCGCTGCTTTTAAGAATCGCTTTGCAAGTACAACTGTGTAAACAGTGTTTTTATGTGTGAAACAGAAACAAACTCACTGCCGGGGTTTTTTCGGGGGTGGATATAATTCACACCTCCATACATCTGCTCAGCTGAAAGTCTTACATACTTCGGTGTGCGACATATCAAACAATAGGAGAAAACAATGTGTGCTCCAGCTCCCTGATAAGTCACTTCCTGCGGTTCAACGTAATGATATATCACCGAGCACACTGTATACAGACGGACGCAGGTACACTTTAACTTTCTCAAAGCTGCCGTCAAAAGAAGTATTCATTTCAGGAAGTAGGCATTTAACCTGCCTGGAAATCGTATAAACTTGAAAGCAAAGATTAATTTAGAAACTGAACTTGGCACAAAAGGCAAGAAATATACAGTTTGTTGTTTCTTGACTTAGGTTTTTATTGGAAAATGAATATTGTATCATTGGAAAGCCTGTTTATTTCCTTTTGTAAAGATCCTGCACTTGTGGGATGAACAGCTGGCTGTTGTGATTGTGTATGGTTCGTTCAGACACTGAATATATTGTTAAATTATTGATATAACTCGTTTGTTCACCAATGATCCCCATCTGGAATATACAGTATTTATTGTATTTAAATCTACCCGACAAATATTCCCCAACTGTTTATGTGTAAAGATGATCCTGCAGCAGTAAAGTAAAGAAGATTGTCGCTGATGATAAAAAAATGCTCATAGCGTCCTAATGCGTCATAAAGTCATTTGTAGCATTAGTAAAATGTCATTAACAACACAGATCATTTTCTGTCAATACAATATCCTTTATATAACTTTTCCTTATATACAGTGTATACACACACACATCCAGATTTTCCAGTCTGTGCTTCATACACGGAGGTAAAAATGGGAAAAATAAAAGACAAAAGGTTTTCGTCTTTTGCTGTGATGATTTTGTCGTCATCGAACAAATTTTATAGAGTTCTGTGTGATAGCCAAGTCAACGTGTCTCCCTCAACGGGGGGGGGGGGGGGGGGCATTCGGAAGTGAAAGCCAGTCTAAAACAGCAATGCTGACACAGATACAGAAATAGTTGTAAAAAGCCACTGACCAGGAAGAGAAGTGAGAGCTAAACGTGGACGAGCGGGCCACTACTCCATCTGTCTGTCTGTCTGTCTGTCTGTCTGTCTGTCTGTCTGTCTGTCTGTCTGTCCAGCCAGCTGTCAGGCTCGAAGAAGCCCTCGCCCTCTGGACCGACTGGCGCCGGGGAGGAGGAGGAGGAAGAGGAGGAGGAGCCATGTATAGGAACGGGGGGCCGCCAGGAGATTTCCCATGTAGTGAAGGAAAAGATGGCTTTATGGGCCCCTATTTATGACTTATGAAAATAACTCCAACTTGATTGATGATTTGTAATTCTGTATGAGCTTCTTTGGGCTCAACACATAGGACAGCTGTCCATGTACTCCCCCCCCCACCCCCCCAACTTAAAGTATACCTCCAACACTGAGTGCGAGGGTATTAATATTCACCAGCCCACCAAAGAACTTTCCCAGCAGAGCGGCAGCATCAAAAGAGGACGGGGTTTTATCACCTGTTATTCTTCCTCCTAACATCTTTCGCCTTTTTTCCAATCTTCATATTATCTGTAAACACTGCAGACGGCAAAGTAAATCAGAGCAGAAGCAAATAAAAACAAGATTCTTTCATATGCACTATATGCATCTGGGGTATTTATACTAGACTGACATTTTGCTGAAGGTAGCATCCTGTAATAAGGGGAACACAGAGGCCAAGCGAACTCCAGGAGTCTTATTACGTCTGCTACAGAAACAGAAAGAGGGAGGTGGAGGGAGGTCGGTGCTTTAAATGAAAGATGACATACTGGAGTTGTCCCACCGAGATCAAATCGGACTGACACAGAATGTGTGTCATCCAACATGGTGACAGAGTGAAGCGGAGCGGGGATCACTGCGAATAATAAAAAAAGAAACTTGGACGTTACGAATGTTTTTACGAAAGAGAGGTCGTCTGCATTGATCAGTGCCAAACGAGGCAGAGCAGCAACTTTAAAATGTACCCGAATTGAGCTAAATTAATAGAAAAATATGACGTATAAAACATGTTCATTGATACGGTAGAGAAGAAATAAACTATATGTACATTTAGAGATTGGTTGCATGTTGGTGCAGTGGCCAACTGAAGGTCTTTCTGGACAGTCTGCATGTTCTCCCTGTGCGTGCATCAAGTCTCCTCCAGTTTCCTCCCACAGTTCAAACAAAAATATGTTAATTGGAGAATCACGATTTGTCTCAGTGATTATTTGTTTACCCAAAAGCTGTTCATCTTTGTGTGAAATGCAGAATGCTCTAAAGGGATAAATCTGAGAGAGTAGAAAGTTTATGATAAAGCCTCCAAAACAGACTGGAATACACATGTACAACTGTCATTTTTCCATTTAGGTCCTGTTTACACCACAAGGTTTACAGAGAAAATACATCATTTTTGGCATTTTGGTTTTTAGAAAAGTTTCACGTTTACACAGCAACGTCTAGAAAATGACATTGGTTTATATGGAAACTGGAGAAATGCTGGAAGCGATGTGGCTGGCAAGGTCGGCCACCAGTGGGTGCTGTTGTTTGTTTTTGTAATGAAAGCACACACGCATGCAGCAGAGGGCAATACGCAATCAACATTAACAATAGGGAGAACACGGACATTCCTATGTACAGACGAAAAAGTTGGATTGTTATTACAGTGAGTGTCAAAATAAAAACTACCAAGTCGCAGTAGAATATGGAGTCCTGACACTCTGGAGGAAAACATTGTTCTTATTGTCCACCTACTGAGCATGTGCAGAAGGACTATTCACCACAGCCGAGGTGCGCAGTAGCAGTTTTCCAGCAAAGTTGCATGATCTTGCCGTTTCCACGGGGACGGAGTCGGAGCATTTTCAAAAAGTTGTGTTTTCATTGGCTCCAGGCATCGTTGTTGTGTAAACAGACACCCATAAATAAAACGAATCTTCTGCGTTTTCACTTGAAAGTCACATGCATTCGCCGGTACTGAAATAGTGAAACTTGGCTGCGTGACCAAATATAAACACATCTGCAGGGAAGAAATAACTTTGGGAGCCAAAGCGGTTGCCAGGAAGGTTAGCAAGTGAGGTTATAAGTCAAGCCAGTGACACAAAGCTTCTGAATTTAGACCCGAAGAAGTGAGGCGATGCGGACTATGTATAGGACTGTGTGTCTGCGTATGAGCATGTATGTGAGAGTAACTATGTAAAGAACGGAAGCAGAGGAGCTGTAATGTGTCTGTACACAGCTGACAAGCTCCAGCAGCTAGAAGGGGACACATTTATAATTAGCGGAGCATTACATGTCGAGCAGGCATCGCCGGCATACATACCGGACGTAAATACACACGTGCTACATGATGACACTGGCATATACATGCAAGTATGTGGACTCATTCATACAAGCTATTAGAGAATTACTGAGGTGAAGCAGGAGAGGATCAATGACGAGAAAGTTCAAATCTCTAATCTGGATTATTTCTCTTATTTTTGGATGTATTCTGAAATAAAATTGCACTTTGAAACTGCATATCAGACACAATCGTTCACTATTAAACACTTTATCAGAAGAGTGACAGTATTTGGTAACTTCCAGATATTAATGCCAGAGACTCTATGGTAACATCATGACGCCAGTAAGTCATTTTCTGGGTATTGGAAAAAAAAAAAAAATTATAATAACATATATTATTCTAACACAGTGGTACTGATAGTGATATAAGATGCGCAACTTTGTTAATGGGCCAAAAAATCTCATCGTCTCTCGACCGGCGAGACAAATTGTAATGGTTTATTTAACAATGATTGAGAATTGAAGCAACTAATTCAATAGAAAAAGGTTCTTGAAATTACGACAAATTTACCCTATTGAATTGTAATCATAATCAGTTAAATCTTGGAATGCATATATTTTTTTAAATAATAGTTAACACATATGTGCGATTACATTGTGTTTGAATGTAATTAACTGACATTCTTCCTTGAATAACAATATTTGAAAATTAAACTGGGCCGCAGGGAAAACAGAGAGAAGCAGTGTGCAGCCCGCCGGCCACCAGCTGTGTTCAGAAATTACATTAAAAAAACGAGCAAGAAATATAGAAGTTCTTCAGTTAAATAAATTAGATTTTAATTAGATATTGTGGGGCTCCACGGCAGCGGCTCCACAGTGGTTGGCACAGCCACATCACAGCACAGAGGATTTTGCACGTTCTCCCCGCGTGTGTGTGTGTGTGTGTGTGTGTGTGTGTGTGTGTGTGTGTGTGTGTGTGTGTGTGTGTGTGTGTGTGTGTGTGTGTGTGTGTGTGTGTGTGTGTGTGTTTTTTAACTGTCTTGTCCAGTTTCCTCCCACAGTCCAAAATGCATGATTATTGATGTTATATTCAGATTTTCTTGTACCTATATTTTAACAACAGCTCAGATGATCGTTTCAGCTTGCCAGTATATTTATTTAAAAAAAATGTTTTTATTTAATTGAACCATCAGATCAAATTGCATGAACATCAGTGGATCCATTCATTCATTCTCCAAATTCAAAGCCTCGGGAGGTTTAAACCTTCCCCAGCAAAGTATTACAATTAACAGTCCATCTCAGAGCTAAAGCGGAAAGACACACAATCACACCCACACACACACTTACAGCTAATCTAGAGTGAGCCTCATGTTCTGCTGGACACCTGATATCATGTTTTATCACTACGACAGGTCAGTGCTTTAACTTCAGAGTGAGGCCGTTGTCATTTTCCTGTCTGGCACCTAACGCTGTGTGCCACCGTGGATGTGTTGTTGTTTATATAGCAGCATTAATCCCACAGCGTCCATACACTACGTCTGCTGTACACCAAACTCATGCTGTGCTTCTTGAAGATTACATGTGAGCCTATTCTTTACGTGTTCCATCTATGTATTGGGAATGTTAGCAGATTTCACAAAGCTCTCAAATGCAAAAATCCCTTGGAGTCTTTTTGACTGGAATATTACAGGAAATTAGAGATGAATAACTAAAGAGACAAATCCTGTAATCCAGGATCGAGACTACTGGTTGTTAAACTAACTAAACTGTGAAATTTCTTAACAACAACTTATGGCCATGGAGCGCTGGAGGCAATCCTGGCTATGAGCAAAAGACAGCATAAACCCTGCCATCAATTAATGAAAGGATAAACACAAAGAGACGGTAACACACACTCACATAATCCCCAACAATCATCAATTAACCTCAAACCAAAGGAAAATCCATGCAACCTTTATGCACAATAAGCCTGGAATTGAACTCTGGAAATTGTACCTGTGAGCCACTACACTTACTAAACCCGCTGGAATCGCATGTTTCTCTGCCATGAAACCACAAGTTGAGAGACGCCACTTCATCTACGGTGAACTAAGTGTGAACGACGTTATCTCCTCGCGGCGTCTTAATGACTCTGACATCGTAATTTCTTCTGTGGTCGGACAAGTTTCAGCTTGAAATGAGATGTGAAGCCAAGACGGAGCCCTGACAAAGAGGCCACTCAACACGACTCGCTGCAGATGGATTGAGTTTCACACGACACGCTTGGATTCATGATATTTATCTGAGAAAAGATACTGGACGAGGAAAAAAAAAATAAATGAAACCCTAAGATCTGTGATCCTGTAACCAGTGAAAATATGAAATCTGGCAATGATAAATGGCAGCAGTCAACTAAGTCGTTGATTAAATTGTGTTGTCACTCCATTTACACACACAAACCATCATTACAATCATCATTTCCCTTACATTACAGAAGGGAAAATAACGAGTGTGTGAGATCGTGTGGCTGAATGGTATACACACATGAAAACGATTGTTTTGTAAGCATAGCAACATCAAACAAAAGAGTGGAAATGGAAAGAAGAAGAAAGTCGTCTGTCCACTGTGCTGCATTTGAAAATTAACGTTTGAAAATGTCTCTCTCAATCTGTCTCCCCATTTTTTATTTTTATCTTTCCCCTTTTCTCTCCATCGCTCGCCGTCTCACGGGACAGTGTGCAATGCGCTAATGAAAAAGCAGACCTAATATGTTTTCCCCGAGTCCATCTGGTAATAATTGTAACATGTGGCAACCGTAGCTGTGTTTGGATAAAGCTCTGACATACATGGGGCCCTCTGACGTTCGCAGAGTGAGTGTGTGTGCCTGCGTTGGTGTGTGTTTACGTGGGGACGAGGACGAGAGTTAGAGTTAGAGAGAGAGAGAGAGAGAGAGAGAGAGCGAGAGAGAGAGAGAGAGAGCGCAGGCGCGAGACGGGGGGAAAAAGAGCGAGTCTGAGTTACTGTAAGAGTGTGTGTGTGTGTGTGTGTGTGTGTGTGTGTGTGTGTGTGTGTGTGTGTGTGTGTGTGTGTGTGTGTGTGTCTCCAAGCTGCTGCTTGCCGGGCCAACATAACTAAATCAACTTTATCGTCAGCAAACTGTTTTACGTAGAGAATGACAAACCAGAGCCGTGTGTGTGTGTGTGTGTGTGTGTGTGTGTGTGTGTGTGTGTGTGTGTGTGTGTGTGTGTGTGTGTGAGCGGTTAGGTAACCGCTGCGTCTCCGGGGCCTTCGTATGACTCAAGGTGGCGATTAGCGGCGTGTGATTGAGTTGCGATACCGATCGAAAAGTCAAACGAACACATATTTAAAAAAGAAAAAACAGAAAAAAGAAGTCAGGTGTCTGTGCTTCACAGCCGCTTTACAGTCAAACCAAGATACAGGCTCGGGTTACTTCTTATTTGGGAGTCAGACAGTTCAAACTTGTACAACAAAGTCTTCACAGTTCAGCTGCACGGGCCTAAATGATTGGGATGATTTTCTTTGTGTGTCTCTCAAAGGTAAATGTGCCTTATCTAGAGTATCTAGAGTATCTAGAGTATCAGATGAGAGTCACACACACACACACTAACACCCCCCCCCCCCCAAGCAATCCTCAACATTCCAGGAAGAGTTGTAAAGAAGAGGGGACTGAGGGAATTTAGCGATTAATGAGAAAATGAGGTTATAACAACACTGTTGTTTATGTAAATTTTTTTTACATAACCGAGTCTGTACCTCCACAGTTTTCCCCATTTTGTTGAAAATCCACTGGGACTTGACGATCACGCCACTCCTGGATGGTTCACCACTCAGGACCAAACGTGCCTCCATCATACCTGAATGAACCAATCATTCATCCAATCATCTTCTAGATCTACTACATCCAGACGAGGCACACGGGAGAATATTCCCAACAGAAAGCAAAGATTATTAGACCAATTCAAAGACAAACGAAATAGCAAATATGAATATTAATCGAAAAAAATTGGAAAGAATAAAAAAAAAAAGATATACTTGTCTAATTTTAAACTTGAGAGTCGCTTTCGACACATGCACAAGGAGGAATCCATTGTTAACAGTGCTTCTTGATTATAGTTTCCATTTACTACATCAACATCTGGATCAGTGGAGACACGTTTGTCACATACACCAGATACCAAAAAATCGTCCTCGTCTCTGGATGCATGTATAGTTGCAGCACCAACTAGTGGCCTGGCATGCAAACTACAGTGGCGCTTTGACCTCCCCTTGTGTTCAACGATCCTTATCAAACCATTGCTGTCTGAAACAAAAAGAGAAACACTATTCACAGACTGACATTCAGAATGGCGGGCAGTTATAGAGCCACAGAACAAAAACATGTCTCGGAGTCTGGCAGCAAACTGGAGAAATGGGATAGAAACTATGCACGCAGATAGACAACAGGCAAACTCTGCACACTAAGTCATCAAGGCAAGAAGCGAACCAGAATCTTTACCGAGTGACAGTGCCGACTACTTAAACAGTGTTGTTGTACGAACAGTGATTGTAAGTTATTTTTACACGTTCCCCTAAGCTGATGCAAGCTAAAATTGTAAAATGATATTATCTTATTTCATTCTCTAAATACATAAAAGTCTTTCTCATGCTGTGCGTAGAAACCAGAGTAGCCTTACAAAAGTGGAGAACTTGAAAACTCAAAATGAAAGGCCACCAACTCAACCCGAGACTTAACCTGGGGACCGTCTTGCTATGAGGAGAAAGTCCTGTGGTGTAAATTATGCTTCATAACTAAATGGATCTCTGGATGCATAAAGTGACACTGGATTCACGCAAGAAAGTCAAAACCGTATTCAGTAACGATTAATGCCACATAAAAATCGAGTAAAGCGTGACAAGTGACATTTTCTTCTCTGTCTTGTGACTCACTGGCAGTGCACGTCGTAGTAGTAGGTGGATGTGAGTGACACACAAACAGAAAGACCCTTTGTACTCAGACGGTCACACATCCTCTGTTGGAGGCGTTCACAGACCGACAGTGTGTGAAAAACAACACACATGCACACGCTTACTGAAAATGATGACGAGGATATATATTATGAAGGCTGAACAATGGTCATGTGCTTCCTTTATATCCTTTATAGAAATGGCAGTGATGACGCACGATTCTTTAGTTTGTTTTTTTTTTTGTCATGGCTTGTATTCCGGTATATAACTGGTTATTAGCAGAGCGGTTCATTTGCTGAATAATAACTGTCCACTTTCAATTGACTTGCATCTCAGAGCAGCTTCTGAATGACTCTCATCCCCCTTCAAGCAGGAGCAATGATTGCAAAATCTGAAGTGCTTCAATGTGAGGAACTGCAAAGCCACTAAATAGTATGCATTATTTTCCATCTGTGTGATTATACTTCGATCTCACTAATGTGACCCATTTGAGCAGAAGACTTGCAGTGCACCAAGGCAGCGGAGGATCATTATATGCCGGTTTCCATAATTGTATAGCTCTTTTATATTGTGGAAATTCAAAACTCATGTTTTGTGTATTTGGGGTGGGGGGTTGGGGGGCTTCTTCTCCTTTGTCCTCTTACATAATAAGGATGAGCCTGATCCCTGCATGTGGCTGTATGGGTGAAGATATACAGTACTTTATGTAACTGAATCTGGGAAGACAAACACAGTTGGTGGGAATAGAGGAGAGCTGCGGCATCCTGCACAGACACTCATTTCCTGACGGGCTCTCTCGGTGTACGACCCGGTCAGTTAGAGAGAGGCCACACACGGGAAGGTCGCTCGGCCAAAACACAGCACTCACAAGTTTTGTTTACAAACTGAAAAAAATGAAACCCGACTTCAGGTGACTTGTCAAAAGTTGAGATTTGTGTGTGCATATAGAAACTCTCACTTATTTTGCAAAAGAAACTCTTGCATCGGGGGCCTTTATGTGTAGGATTTACAGGTCATCCGTGTGAGAGTGTGTGTGTGTGTGTGTGTGTGTGTGTGTGTGTGTGTGTGTGTGTGTGTGTGTGTGTGTGTGTGTGTGTGTGTGTGTGTGTGTGTGTGTGTGTGTGTGTGTGTATTCTGTCCTGGAACTTCAGCTTTTGTGGAGGTAACAACTTTCAAATTTACAAGTTGCATTCACGCACACTAGTGGTTCCAGTAGCTTCAACAAGAATTCCTATTTTTATTGTGATTATTTTTTTTGTTCAACTTGTCCAGGGTGTACCCTGCCTTGCCACAGTCAGCCAGGCCCGGCTCCAGTGCCTCATGACCTTACGTTGGATGAAGTGGTACTGAAGGCGGGTGGAACGATGGAGGAACTGCACAAGAGGAAAATGCAGCACAAAAACCTCAATTTGACATAAACGCACAGCAGCAGGGGTGAAAAGAAAGATTTACTGAGGCCCCGTTTACACAACTTCCTCAAGTGAAAATGCAAAACTCCGGTTGGATTTTGGGTGTCGTGTTTACACGACGACGGAGTCACTGAAAACGCACATCCACATGTGTAGTAAATAGTTCTTCTGCACATGCTCAGGAGATGGACAATCAAACAAAGTTTCCTCCGTGGTGTCATGACTCCATATTCTCCCGGAACTTGCTAGTTTTATGGTTGACAGTCGCTGTAATAATCAAAACTTGCTCGTCTGTCCATACGAATGTCGGTGTTCTCCCATTGTTAATGTTTATAGTGTATTGTTGTCTGCGCACCTGTGTGTGGTTTCATTTCAAAAACAAATGGCACCAACTAGTGGCCCAACATGAAAAATACACCGTTTTCAGTGTTTGTGTGTAAACAGCCAACGTTTTCAAAATGTTGCTGTGTAAATGAGAAACTTCTTCTGAAACTAAAATACAAAAATTGTGCTTTTTTTACTTGAAGCGTTGTTGTGTAAACAGGGTCAGAGACGGCAGTGGCTCCTGCTTTGATGTTTGGTGGGAATTAATAAAAAATGAACCCTGTAGCGCCACCTTATGTAATAATAGTGCAATATGTAATAATGTAATACATTTTCCAATTCATTATGTAATAACACCGCATTTTGTAATGAATTGTTACATATTGACACAGTTAATACAAAATATGAGTGTTCCACTTTTTCTTTGAAGAAAATGTAATAATCTGGTGCATCAGGTAATAACTTTTGTCCTTTATCCGTGTACATTTTTCCAAGTTTAATAATGTGGAAAAAGGTTAAGATTCAGTTGGACTAGAATTATATGTCACTCTTTGCTTTTGCTCACGTCCTGCCAGCGCAGCAACGGGAGGATGCAGGGCTTCTAAATCAGGCTGAACCCTTTTAGCTCACCTGCCATTGTGGCTGGGAGATTTTTAAAGTCAAACTGAGTGCATTTAATCGTTTAACCTACATTTTGTAGTAACTGTTGCAATATGGAACAAGTTATTACAAAGTTTATTAGATAATGCGTTGAAGAATTTTATACCACAAATGCGGCAGATTATTAGAAAATGCGGCGTTATTACATAATGAGTTGAACATTCATTACATTATTTCATATTACACCAATATTATAATAATATAATTCTACGGAATTTCGTTGTACTTGAACAATGACAATAAAGCTTCTTAAATATTACATAATGTGGCGCTACAGACCCTAACAGATCGGAGGGACGGTTAAAACTGAGAAGCACAGGGATAAAGTTCGGAGGGGCCAAGCTGAGAATGCTCACCCATGTGCTGAGGAGAGCTAGTGGATATATTTGGCAAAGCATGTTGGGGGAGAAGACAAGGCCGGAGAAGAGCTCAGAGAACATTCGTGGATGCTGAGAAAGCGGAAATAAAGGTGTTTTGTGTAACAATAGAGGAGGAAGGGGATACGGTGAGATGGAGGATGGATTTGAGCAATGGCAATTCTCTTCAATGGTCTCCAGGGTCTTTTTGACTGGACACGGCCACTAAAAATATAAATATAGCAGCATATTAGAGAGGACATTGATTAAAAACTATCAGAGAGTCGAAATGGAGCTTACAGAGATGTTTGCTCTCTGACTGCAACCTGCACAAAGCTCCTTATTTGTGAACTGTTTCAGAAAGTTTAATTTTACTGACTTGGCACCATTAAATCTGACAAACTATTTAAATAAGAATGGAGTCTGGTGAGTCACAATGGAACTACCAGCTAACTGCAGCAGACAAGGTAAACCACTCACAGCAGATAGAGAACCAAATGGGAAATGCAGTACAATTACAGATGAAGTCATAAATGCGGTGATGTATAATTCTCTTTGCCACAAACATGAACGGTCTTGCGAGGCTAAATATGCAGCATGAAAATGTTTTGAATGCATGTAAGCAATTCGCCAGATGCCAGATTCATAGTGCAAGTTCCACCCTGCCGTGTTCCCACCACAGGTTGAAATCTTAGCACGGCCGACCTTACAAAGAAACCGTTGACACTGAGCTCTGTGTGCACACACACACACGCGCACACGCACACACACACACACACACACACACACACACACACACACACACACACACACACACACACACACACACACAAAGCTTTCAGTCAGTCTAAACTTTTACCGAACTTGAACTCCCCCAAAACCCTGCCGTGACCGCATAAAAAGTACTTCTCAGGTTACAAACGCGCCCAAAATAGGCCTTAAGTACATAGTAGTGATATCTGGTGACGTAGATTATAGTTTAGGGTGGTCACACACACTTAAATGCGCAAAAAAAACGCACGCAGATACACATCGGCTGTAATGATGTGCCAAACTTTAGGAAAAGACGAGAACTTAGGAAAATAACAACTTATTATAAAGAGTCATTTAAGTCCACTGGGATGGTATATTCAAACATCCTACAACACACAGGAGGAATATCATTGTGATTCTTATTATGGACTGCAGGCTGGTGTGCAATTTAACCATAACAGACCCATAATAAGTCGAACTCTAAGAGGCGTCTTAACATTTTAGATTACGCAAACTTTCTTAAGGCATGAAGTCACTAAATAAGCCATTGGACGTGATAATCTACATCCCATAAAAACTCATTTCTGTACGCAATCCCAGTGCGTAAACCTAAAAGTGAACCCATGAGGACCTTCAAACCTCGAATTCTTACATTTAAATTTGCCATTATTGCAGACCAGCGCACTTCTGAAAATACGGGTCAGGACCTGAAATGAGCCACAGGACTTTTTCTAGTGGCTCCCCGCAAGAAATAAGTAATGATATGCTTTCACGATCAAGAAAAGAACTGGTATCCCTTCCTGGAATTTTGAGAGAAAGAAAAAATAAAAAATAAAACATTCACAGGACGTCCTCCGAGTGCAGTACTTTTCAGAATAAGTAATCTGTGTACAGGAAACAGGCGCTAAGACTTCTGGCGCTAGTGGGCTGAGCAATCAAAACAATCTCTCCATGTTCTGATTGAAGAGAAAGGAACCGACGCCTCCGGGGTCTTCAACGCGAAGAGGGAGGGTGGAGATGGACCGGGGAGTAACGTACACTACAGATGGAGAGAATGATAAGGGAAAAGGTGGAGAAGAAGGTGGAGGATGAAGTAAAGACATGGCCAGACTGTATTTAGTCATCTCATTTTTCTCCCGAGACGTTCTCTTCTCGTCTTCCATCCAGTTGTTTTAACTTTCCTGCGTCTTATCTAAACTCTTTCCTCCTTTTCAGACTTTTCTCCTCTTTTTCCCCTCTCCCCTCTTCCATCATGTGTGGAGAACTTAGGGAGAAAGTACGTGGGATTTTCCCACACACACACACACACACACACACACACACACACACACACACACACACACACACACACACACACACACACACACACACACACACACACACACACACACACACACACACACACACACACACACACACACACACACACACACACACACACACACACACACACACACACACACAAACGTCTCATGTCAGGAGGGGAGACTTGAGGAAAACCACTTGTATTCCAGCACAGAGTCCTCTGGGTGTTTGCTGGAACTTTATTCCCCTCATTGTTCCATGCACATCGACTGCGTGCTGCCGTGGCAACCGTACACAGAATAAAAATATTGCAACTTTTGGGTTCAAACTTTTTCCCCCACTGAAAATCTACTTCGAGAAATGCTGGACAACAAGCGAAGCTAATGGGAGACAGTCGTAAAGGCTGTCATCCCATCCATTTCCTGTCATTTAATTGGCTGTGCTTCGTTTCCGAACCCGAATTTGGGAAGGTTCTGATTTCTGAGTGTCCTACTTCTGATGTGACCTTGTTTACATGACAACAAAAGAGAAAGATGGCCACTCCTCGGAAACCTATGAAATGTTAATCAACCTCATAATCCCTCTTATAGACCAACACATGAATGAAATTAAGCTGACGAGCCTTTACTGTGTTCTATATTATTACTATATATTGAAATCGCACCCGTGAAAGAAAAGTTCCACCTTGAGAGTCGGTATGAAAAAGTCATGGACGCAGTGGCTCCGAACACGGGTGTTGTGTAGACAGACACCCCAAAAGAGAAGAAAGTTTTGCGCATACACTCCTTTTCGTAGTCGTGTAAACGGGGGATAAGTTCCCAATACCAGTATACAGGAAGCTCTGTTTAGGACAGATCATCTGCCTCAATCGGACCTGATCTCCTACCATCTCAAGAGTTGCCTACACAGATAATATGGACCCATTTTACTCCACAAGAGTTTTTTTTGACATAGCGAGGCAAATCACCATTTGCTCATGATGACCTAACCCTGTAATTTCAAGAACAAACACTATGAACCCTGTAGAGCACAACCCTTTAATACCCACAGGTGCACGTATTACATACGCAATCCTGGAATTTACTAAAGTGGACACCTCAGTTTCTTTCTAAAAAAAAAAAAATAAATAGATGAGGCACAACATTGCTGATCATGTATCTACACGGAGTACTTCCTGTGTGTGTGTGTGTGTGTGTGAGGACATCGCAGCAGGTTTTCTCGTGTGCATGTCTGTGCCCGTCGGGTGTGGGTGTGATTTACCTCTGCAGCTTGTGTTTCCTGATGCAACAGAGTCAGGCCTGTCAGGTCCTCCAGGAAGGAGTGGGAGGAATTGAAAACATTGGAGAGAAAGTTGAAACCCTCCCTCTCGTAGTGATCCAGGACCTGGACAGAAACAGAGAATAATGACACGTTAGCCCTTTGATTACTCTACCCTCACGTCTACAGGTTTGGATAGGAATACTTCTGTTAGCCATCGGCCATTTAGGAAATCAAGAAAATTCAAAAAGGTAAGAAATTAAAAACACAGAAACACAGTAATATCATAGCTGAAATCAGTGTAACATCAAACATTTTATGCAACGACACTGAACATATAAGGTAAAAACAAAGAACATAGCTGCTGCCAAACTTTACCCCGGGACCTTTTTGAATCTAAATCAGAGGAATCTTGAAAGACAACTTTTCTTGACAAAGAATATGCCTTAAATTGTAAACAAAATATCCATGTTTTAACTTATTTAGTCTGTTTCAGGAGTCAATACCAGGTCAGATTGAAGTCACGGGACAAAAAAGCTTTCTTCCAAAACCAACACTACTTTAAAGTAAAACATTACAACTTGCCCAGAGGATTTCTTAGGGAGCATTTCTTCAACAAAGATTACTTTCTTGGCTGAAGCTTTCTTGCTTTCTGAATCTGATATGTATAATTGGGAAGGCGGAGTAAGTTGTGTTGACATTTCACAGCTTGAGAGAAAAAAAAACAACAAAAAACTGTATTACATCAAAGAAGATGAAGTTTGATCTGGATTCAAATGGAGTCGAGTTTAAAAAAAAAAAAAAAACCTTTGTGGTTTCGGCCCAGAGGCAGAAGCTTTTGTAAAACCACAACTCAACACCTCTGCAATCACACTGATGTGTTTACCTTGATCTCCTCCCACCAATGCAGACTTCAAATACCTGCACCTTCTCTCCAAAACACACACACACACACACACACACACACACACACACACACACACACACACACACACACACACACACACACACACACACACACACACACACACACACACACACACACACACACACACACACACACACACCCTCTGTCCTCACCGCTGCCTTCACAATATTAGCCAAGCCTTTCAGGGACGCCCACAGACCCTCCTCTGCAGGTGTACAGTTACCTCTGCTTCAGACATCAACAAGCCATGTGCATCACGGTGTGTGTGTGTGTGTGTGTGTGTGTGTGTGTGTGTGTGTGTGTGTGTGTGTGTGTGTGTGTGTGTGTGTGTGTCAGACTGACCTGGCGTCTCTGGTCTCTGGAGCCAGACACACCGCACACAATGCAGGCTGAAGTGTCCCTCATTCATCTTTTCAAGCTTTCTTTTAGCCACTCTTTCCTTTTTTTAGTTTTTTTTGTTTTGACTCTCCATTTCCCTCAGTGGCTTCTATTACGTGAGACACTGAACGGCCTCAGCGCACAAACATTCGATATAGCTGCTCATATCAGAGAGCCCAGGCTGATAACCGTGGCCATCTCGCGATAGCAGATCAATAGATTAGATTGATCTTGTGACGTGAACACAGTCACGTCATTGGGGACTTGAACTCTCTCCAGCTCACACTAAATAAAGAAGCAGGTTACACCATGGGAAGGTCACCTGTGGTAAGCACAAATAATGTTGAGTCACTAAAAAAAAAAAAAAACTTCACAAGAAATGATAGAAAGTGTGGGAGGCGGCCACAGTAACTGCAGACGACCTGGTAGTAACCACTGCAGCACAGTGCCACACGCTGACTCTTGTATTATTACAATTAAAAATTGGAATAATAATAAAAACTTAGGTGCTATATAAATATAGCTGAATTGAATTGTGGTGCAACAAAATCTGTTTGGTAATAGTTTAGATAAGTAAATTGTGGATTATGATCGACTTGTGAGTGCTGATTTAAACATAGCCTGAATAAGGTGACAACAAAGACGACAAAGAAGAAAAAGAAAGCAAGAAGAATGGAAAGACAGAAGTGAGTTAAGATATGCAGGAGGACGGGTGAAACTTATTGTAGATGTTAGATAAAATGAATAGAGTAATCTAAAGTACCAGGTGCTTCTGAACTTTGAAAGAATCTTGTTTTTCCTGGTGAAGATGATGATCAAACTTCAAGTGAATGCAAGTTTACCCAATTCAGCTGCACACCAGCAGACGTCTCGGGGTGGGGGAAAAAAAAACTAAAAACGTTGTGGGAGATATACAATAAAGATTCAAATAAACACAGACACGAGAAAAGGAACAAACATGAAAGAGAAGCAATTTCTTAACAAGTGTTAACAGGCGTTGATGAGTTTTAATAATGGCCACATGCTGTTGGAGGATCGGAGTGATTAAGACGACGACAAACCCAGAAAACAAACAAACATCTGGATTACACGCACGCACGCACGCACGCACGCACGCACGCACGCACGCACGCACGCACGCACGCACGCACGCACGCACGCACGCAACAAACAAAAACGCAGCACATGTGGACGGAAGCATACAGGCTTCCTTCCGTTAGGAACCACATTAATATGTCACCGGCCTTTATTTGACAGTCACAATATGTTCTTTTTGAAGTGTCCATGCTGAACGCATTTCGCAATCGAGGCGCTGCGTGTGTGTGTGTGTGTGTGTGTGTGTGTGTGTGTGTGTAGCATCCATAAAAATAGCAAACACTGGGTGGTCCTCGTGGCTCAGAAAGCCTTTAATTTCGGTTGTAAACACAAATAATTTAGGATCTACTTTTTTGATTCAAGTATATAAAGTTGAAGGTTTATAGATCAGAATTAGACAATCACATATCAACTCTTTGAGCGGGAAAATGTTAATTATTGGTGGTAGTACAATAATTGGTCCCAATATAAGAAGAAGGGGTTTTCTTCTTTTGACTCGGTTTGAAAAACGGTTATCAGACCAAATATTGCTTCGAAAAAAACACGCTGACAATGTGTAAACAAATCAACATATTAGAATATCAACAATGACAAATGTCCCCACAGGCGGGATTTTAACAGTGTAAATTTGCAGGAATGTTCTTATGTTTCGTGTGTCACTCGAACTGTTTTTTTTTTAATTGCATTGGACGTCTTGTTACGTTGCACCAGTAACACAGGATTTGTTTTGACAGCTCGACAATTATTGGAATACTGAGCTGCATGGGTCACCATCAATCAACATTGTAAACATCAAAAATCATTAAGGGGTACTTTGTGCAGCATTTTGAAGGATGAAACATGAGTTTTTTCTATTTTGGAATAAGGTCTGTAACACAACAACATGTGGAAAAAGTGAAATGAACACTTTCCTCTTAAGAACACTATGATCGTATGAGATTATATTTATTAACATTTAAAAGACAAGAGCAGAAAAGTCTTTTTCTCAGAAACTGTATAAAAGACGACCTGACTTTTTCAGACGTACTTCCCCCCCAGAACCAACGCTGTCTCATATTCGGTCTTAGTGATTACGTAAAAGGACGGCGTCAAGAGTATGTTGACATGACAGTTGATTTATCTGGAATCTTGAAGCTTTTATTTCTTGGAAAATCTAGTTCCAGCCCAGCATTTCTTTTCATATTTATGATTCTTTCTGTGATGTGTTCATCATCTTTGGCTTTTGTTTTGTTTGTCGGCCACAACAACCTCCTTGAGAAAATCCACTTGGTTACAGCTCAAGATAGCGCTGGTAAATCGTTGACTTTTGAAAAGACCCGAAACAATGAAATGAATGCTTCCAAGAAAAAAAGGTTCCTGGTTAGTGGCTTTGGCATAATGTGACGCGTAGTGTCTTCTGGGGGCGAGGAATAAACAATATCTGGTGACTCAGTGACTCTGACTTCCTGTGCTGAGATGTAAGGTCATCACGCCCGGTTAGACCCTCGCCTTGAAAACACTTGAGCCCCCACATGACTCATGCGTGTGGAAATCAAAAGTGCGATGGTGTTTCAGAGAAGCAGCACGGATTTCTCAGACGATTGACGAGAGAAAAAAAAGGAATACACTTTGGTTTGAATGTTTAGTGAGACAAACTCCCCCAAAAAGTTAGTACACGTTTGAATAAAGTTGTTTCATTCATTAAAAATAATAAATCAGTATTATTAAACTTCAAAGCAGTAGGTCTGATCACTTTTCTTATTGATACTCACAAAAGGTTGATTTTATAAAAATCAACCTTAAATTAAAATAACTGTATTTTGTTAAAGTTTCTTAAAGTAATGCTCGTTATAAAAGGTCACAGGTTACTTTTAGAGTGGTTCATCTTGGGGTCATGTCATCAGATGATGCTGTGATAATTACTTTATATATAAATATACTGATTTATATGTGCCATGAATATCCCTGAAACACAGTGTATGTGGCCACTATTGTGATATACAAAAGTATTATTATCATTATTATTATTAGTAGTAGTATTATTATTAGTAGTATTATTATTAGGGATCGAGCTCGAAGGAGGCCAGGACCATATTGTATTTGTAATGTTTGTGTTTTTCTTCCACTCCTGACGCCTCATTGAGCCCAAATTTGACCCACTAAACACACTCAGAGGTTGACTGGCAAAATATTTCATGAAATGTAAAAATTAAACCCCAGAGTTCCAAATTGTGCTCTCTAGTGCCACCTAGAAACACCAAAACAGCCACCACGGCCCGTAGGAATGTCGTAGAGAGATGAAACAAACACTCAATTGTTCGTCTCATCAAGACCTACAACTTACCTGCTGATACCCCGGACCTAAATCCAACAGGAAGTCTGCAATTTGCCTTTAAAAAAAAAATTTCGCAAACACGATCTCCTCTGAGGGTGAATATCATATCAGCTTCAAAACACTATTAAATGACAGAGGAGACGCTCCTCCTCAGAATATCAGTTCAACTTTTTGATTAGTCGAGCGGTTTTGTTTTTATTAGTCATCAAAGTTCCGGAAAAAATCCCCCCAGGCCAACATTTAATCAAATATTAAAACTTTGCTAATCAGTTTTCTGTCATTTTTAAAAGTAGAGCTCAAATGATAAAAGCAATATTTTCACCGCGCAAAGCTCTTGTAGAAGCAGAAACAACACTATGCCGTGGCTGGTAACAATCTTCAAAACCAAACACAAATTTTCTTCGTCAATCTCTCATCAATATGAATAATTCTTCCTTTTTCCTTGATGCACTGGGTTTAAATATCTTTCAATGATGTTTACTGCCTAAGACTTGAAGGGAAAAATGCTGGAACTGAACCTTTCCTTTGACATAATATTCTATCACTTACATGTTTTTCTTCTTGTTTTTTAACGTGACTTGAAATCATTATAATATTTTAACTTGTTTCGGTATTTTTTTCTTAACTATACATATTTTAAATGCCCATTTCTTCATCCTTGCATTTGAATTCTCTGTGTCCTTGTCCTTCCTTGATTCATCTTTTTGTCACTTTGAGCTGTACCACCTTTGAAAGGTCTTACAGATAAATCACATTTGATACTTATTTATTTAATCTAACCTTTATTTGACCAGTTTTAGTGAAAGTACACTCTGAAAGTGTTCACACATACTGCACCTTTCACGTTACTTATCATTGGAAAGAATTCCTGCAGCCTTTAGTGTGCATGCTTTCACAAACTCGCTTCCACAGTTTGGATTTGATGCAAATTCACAACCCCAAAAAAAAAAGGTAAATAATCTTTGGAGTTTGCAAAGCCTTCCCAATTTTGGCCCACACACCTTCTGAATGAAAAAAAAAAAAAGTAATCCGATATTAAACATACAAAAAGTATGAGCACCAAGGAACAAGTAGAGCGACACTAGTCACCAGCTTAAAGTCAATTCAGGGCCTTAAATGTAAAAAAGAAAAGAAAAGTAAAAAGAGACATTTGCTATTATTAGTGGAAGCATATTTGGTGGAGTGTACAAGTAGCTGTAGTAAGAGGTGTCTGGCACGGTTTTAGACAAAGCCACGTCAGCTGTGATTTACTCTTTGGCGTGGAGTTTTATTGGCTCGCAGCCCCAGAAAGAGTTAGGATACACTCACTCACTCACTCACACTCACACACACACACACACACACACACACACACACACACACACACACACACACACACACACACACACACACACACACACACACACACACACACACACACACACACACACACACACACACACACACACACACACTCACACACTCACACAAACACCCATGCACAATGAAAAGCTCCCAACTCCACAGGAACTGCTCCAGCCCAGACAGGGGCTGAATTGTTTTGTTTCCATAGTGACCTGGCAGCACACAGCTGACTGCGGCAGGAATACACACACACACACACACACACACACACACACACACACACACACACACACACACACACACACACACACACACACACACACACACACACACACACACACACACACACACACACACACACACACACACACACACACACACACACACACACACAAAGACAGGCAAACACATATTAAAGTGGACACACAGTTAGACGGACAGTGGGAAGCACAAAGGGAAGAGAGATATGGGGGAGGAAGAGTCGGGTGGGGGAGGAAGAGGTAAGAGCAGGATGAGTGAAATAGGAGTTGGCTGAAAGGAAAAGAGTGAAAGACAGATAAGCAATTGCTAAACAGAGCAGGGGTGGGTGGGTGGGTGGGTGTGAGGGGGGGGGGATTAAGACGTATTCTCCACTTTATTCCCCGCCTCAGCAAAAGACTTCTCTTTTCTGTACTCGTGCTTTTCATTGTCCCCGACTACACGGGCTTCGCTCAACTCCTACCAAACCATATGAAACCGAATAATCTCATCGGTCACACGGGCAGAAACATGACACCTTCAGATGGGGAGGAGCTCCACACTTTTAGAGGGTTTTTTTCACAGCGTAGGTGGAGAGAACTTTTAGAGCCGCGAGCTACCCCCCCCTAACTGCCTCTTGGTTTCTCTCTCTGTCTTCACATGAAAGTGATAGATTTCAGGCTTTATGACCTCTTTATAGACACAAAGAGTGCATTGAGATCTGGGAAGAGGGGGGGGGGGGGGGGAGAGAGAGAGAGAGAGCAAGAGAGAGAGAGAAAACCAGCCCCTCCACTCATCACAACATTCTGTACTTCTCCTGTCTTATAACCCCTGAAATAAAGAATAAAAAAAACCAACTTTCTGCCTTCTATAAAACATGTTTTTTTAAAGACTCCTCGTCCTCTTCTCCTGCTCTTACACCAACGTACAGTCATTGCTTCACTCTGCTCACCACACCGGCCAGTTGTCTGTGGGCCAATGACAATGCTTTATCCACAAAAAAGAGGAGGGAATTATTGAAGTTAGGCAGATTTAGGACCTTTAACACCCCATCTACACACACACACACACAGTGGTGGTGAGAGCTAATTTCACTCATACGACAGTTACTGACATCAATGAGCAACTGTTGCCTGATTGCTACCAGATGCTTTTTTACCAGCTTTTCTGTGTGTGTGTGTGTGTGTGTGTGTGTGTGTGTGTGTGTGTGTGTGTGTGTGTCTCTCATCGGTAATCCTGGAGGAACAACATTTCACCACACTGCCTGCCCCCCCGACCCCCCACCCCCTAGGCCACCCTCATTTTTGCTGCAGCTGCAATTTGTGTCTCAAAACAATGTTTTCACATAGTAACCGAATGCAATCTGATAAGTACACCAGACTCTCGCCCTCCATCCGAGCGCAAGTGTCAATTTTACTAGTAAATTGCAACTCGCCGTGTAAACACTTGTCTTGTTCCAAAGCTAAACTTGGAAACACATAATTTGGGAGTTTTCGTGTCGACTTTGTGGCCACTTACAATGGGCGAGCAGGCGGTGCATTTGTCAAAGGCCAGGCTGGCGGGCAGGACGTTGTCGAACCTGGAGAGAAAGCCTCGGATCTGTGGAGGAGAAGCACGGGACATGTTCAAATAAGTGTGGAAATGATGAGAGCAACATGGATAAACTGGAAACATCAAGTCACAAAGTTATAGGATAAAGGAAAGGCAGGGAAAATATGTTTTTGTTTTATTTTTTTAGTGTGCAAATGGTGTAGAAAGAGTATTTTAATGCCAATGAATAGTTTTCCTGTTGTTGTATCTCTTACAAGCTCAAGTAAACAAGAACACAGCTACAGTAGTGAACAGAGAAGTGATTTTAAAGTAAAGCAGAGAGCGCCCTCTGCTGTCAAGGAGGCACCAAACCTCACGTTACCCCTCGCATCTCTCCCACTCTCTCTACTAAAAACCTCCACTCCTAATTGTGGCTAATTACCTTCATTAAGGTTCTAAAGAACCTCGTCCAAACGCACGCACACTTATTACGCACGCATGCACAGCGAGACGTGTTGAAACGGCACTCGTGATCAATGCATCCCTTTCATCACTTCCTGCCATCCTCCCACATCATCTTCCTGTGTTTTCAATTTAAAAAAAAAAAAAAAAAAAAAAAAAAAAAAGCTCCAGCCAATTATGTTTTCTGGTGACGCACATAGACGGGAGAAAATGAAATAATTTCCTGTGGCATGATGAAACTGAGAAAGAGTTGGGGCATTGCAGATCAATTTGTGCAGATGAGCAGCGAGTGAACAAGGTGGAAATTAAAAGCTCTTTTTAATTCTTGGCTGGGATATTTTGGAAAATGTGCACCAGTTGGTGACCTGAGGAAAAGATAACAACTTATTACAGCTTCATCCGACGTGTTATCGAACACGTCTTCATTTGAAACAGACACATTTAAGTAGAAGCAATGAGGGGAAATTGCTTGACGGGTAATCCATCTGCTGGAAATGGGCGGCGCTGACATGTCCAGGGAATTAAGTAATGAAGTGGTGAGTGGATGACTGAGTCAGAGTGTGCGCGCGTGGGCAAGTGTGATGGACTTTAATAAGTTACCGGCTCCACATGAAACTGAGCAGATCTCATGGACAATAATTGTTCGAAGTGGTCGGCGGACTGTACTGTACTCCTGAGCTTAAACACCCGGTGGAGCTTGAATAAGAAGGCTCAGGTGTTATTTACCTTTCAGAAACAGGAAGTACTTTAATGCAGGCATGGGAAACTGTCAAATCAGGCCCTGAACCTCTCTATTTGCAGTCAATCAACTCCCCACAAAAAACAATGGCAGACTTAAATCTTTCACAGGTGTCAGGCTGGGGAAGGTCAGTTTAACCACATTTAAAACTCATCGCAGCCGTAATTATTCTGCAGAGGAACTAGAAGCTCTTGATCTTTTGCTTTTTGGTCCCATCAGTTCTGCAATGAGTGGATTAGCTGTCTGTCTGATCTCTACCTGTTTGTTTCTTGTTCTTTCTCTTCTTCTTCTTTGTCCAGTCTATCCGGTTCTGTCATGCTGACCTCTGACCCCAATGGGAGCAAGCAGAAACCGGCCACCTCGGTCTGGTTGTGTCTGTTTGCTAAAGGGAGATTTTGGGGGGGGGGTTCTCACTAGGTTTTGTGTTTTGGGATGAGCACAAAATATTTTTGGGTTAATTATGAACTTAATATGAACCTCTTGAATCAAAATACACTTTGCCAGTGCGCCTTCATGTTTTTTAAATTTTAAATTTGTGTGTGTTTTGTACACTGAATATACCCAGTCAGCTGGGATCAGCACCAGTTTATAAAGCAGAATATAAAATTCATATATGGAAGTTTAATGGAGTCTAAAGTACTATATACTATCACACTGCTGTGTTTGTGTTTTCTATTGTGTAGTATTGAAAATATTATGATGACAAAGTGGACAAAAAGATAAGTTCATTTCCCAACAGCATGAACTCGCGATTGATGATAGTATACACATTTAATGTGAAACATCTCTAAAATACATCCGGTGGGAATTTAACTTTGTTACCCAATGTTGTTCTACATTATCACCATTACAGATGTTTATATGATTTTTGTCATATTCTCTGCTTTACTTGAAAAACTAAAGGATATGCTTTTGGTCTGGATTGGTCAAAACATCAGTGGACAAAGGTCATCCTTCTTTACTTAAGTAATATAAAAGTGAAATATTCAACATGTTTCACTTAACTGAAAAAACCCACAAAAAAAAACAAGTCATGCTATTTAGTTTTGTTCCAAAATGAAAAGTTAAGTGTAGACCATTTCTATTGATTTTAGGGGCCAAATATCTATTGACATTATGCTGCAAATTCCAAGACCCAAACTAATAATCAACCATTTACAAGATAATAAAACTAGAAAATATCCAGCCATGCAGTTGGTAGTTTATTAGAGATTGTGTACTTTCAGTATTTCGCCACAAGCAGTCACTGTGGGACAGGAAAAGAGACTGGAGTCGTCCTCAGACTGGTTAAATAGACACAGACTGGTTGATGCAAAAACGTTTCGCAATATATAATATATATACACAAACACAGAGGTCACGTTCACTGAACTCCTCATGCATATTATTATGTTCCTGCTCTGCATTGCTGCATTTTCCCTCTTCTCACCATTATTATCAACACGCACGCACGCACGCACGCGCACACACACACACACACACACACACACACACACACACACACACACACACACACACACACACACACACACACACACACACACACACACACACACACACACACACACACACACACACACACACACACACACACACACACACACACACACACACACACACACACACACACACACACACACACACACACACACACACACACACACACACACACACACACACACACACACACACACTCGAGCTGTTTGTGTGGAATACTACTGAGGGGTAAGACGTGTCAAGCAAGTGGCAGAAGCAGAAATTCGCAGGATGACGAATCCTGCTGATGACGGAGCAAATGGAGGTGGTGAGAAAGTGCAGTCGGCGAGCCAAGAGCACAGTGTGGGTGCCTGCAAACAGACATTTTGGTGACCATTCCCAGATTAAAGAAAATAATCACTTCAGGTGTGTTACTTCAGACAGCCCATCCCAGGTAAATTTAAGTTCTTTTATTGATTTTTAAATGTGATTTTAGTCTTCGGTCGTCTTCCACATTCATACTGACTATCTGGAAAGATCAAATGAGGTGTTACTTTCCTGACATTGTCAATCACGTCCATGAAGTTACATGCTCATTGAGATTATAGTAGCAAATCTATAAAAGCAGAAGCCACTTCGAAAGTCTTGCAAAAACAAGCCTTTTTTAAAAAAAAAAAGAAACCCTCAGCTCAGTTCAGTTGGCATTTTCATGCATTATTTATAGATCACCCTCACAAAGACCAACAAAATGGAACTCTTCAAGGAGAGATGTTAACATTACAAGTAAAGGTGTGAGAGAAAGAACACATTGAAAGCATAGAAAGTTAGAATGGATGAATTCTATGATGATAGAAAGAAGAAACATGTCATCCATAAAAATCATTTGAAATGGGATTTTTGTGTGTTGGGGAGCCTGAAAGCAGAGGGGATGAAGGATGTGGAGTAAGGATTTGTTCTTGTTGGCAGCAAATGATACAGTCTGAGTCCACGAGGTAAAACATGACCTGTTCGGTGGACGAGTCGTTTGTTTGGCTTCCACTCGTTTGACTTGAGCGTCTCTGCTGCGCTCCGGGAAACTTGAACAAACCTTGACAAGGTTGTTTAGTGTGCTTTTGTCACCAGAAAGTGGAAGGCTTCCAATAACATACTGATGGTTACATAACAAACAACTCTCAGAGACATAAAAAGAACCGAGCTTCCCCTCCTGGACAATTACATCTGTGTCGACATTAAAACGGTAGTTCTGAATCAAACAGTGTCAGGATCCTTGGAGGAGTTTACAACTTCAGCTATTTGAATAAGAATCGGGCGTGTTGGCTGCGTTGACGACGGATAATCCCTGCACTCTCCTTCGTATCCAGATAAGCGGCCTCTCTGAGCTCACTTCTACCATCATGCCTTCAGGGAGGATCAGCCGCCGAAGCTAAATCACTCATGATCGCTGCGTATTATGACGACGATGTTCTTGCTGCTTCCAGCCTCGTCTTATCTGACCTCCACTGCTGAGTTTGCTGACCTATGAAACAGAATTAGGTTTGTTTTGGAGGCCTGGAGCAAATTCAAGTCAAGATATGGTCTGTTGTGGTGAGCCATGGGAGGGGTTATCAGTGACCCGTTTCTCCTTTTGAGCATCCAAACGTATAAAGGACTGAGTGTTTATTAATACAAACAAGGAGCAAAAACATGCACATCTGGACCCGGAATTTGAGATTGTTCTCAGGTTAATATATCTTAATTAGAATGTTTTTAGTCCAACTACAGACTCTTTTAATCTTTTAATTTAAACACAAGCGTTGACTATTAAAATGACCAATGCAAAATATCGTGTTCTCTTTATAATTTCATAAAATGTAATTATATAGGGAACAACTTTCACACACTCACCTAGTGATAGAGGCCGCCATGAAAAGTGCTCAAGCGGTGTTGTCTTAGAACAGTTCAGCGTAAATACAAGGTGTGGTATCACAACATGAACCACTTTAATAAACTGAGCTACAAAAAAAACCCAAAGCCCTGTATGGGTCCATTTTCACTCAGTCACCACACAGAAAATGTAAGAATGAAATTTTGCATTTTCACCATTACAATAGTGAAAGTTTCTTATTGAGAGCATTTTTTTATTTACCTTCATTGTTGATTACTGAAATTGAAAGTGTTTCTGTAGGGGCATTTCTAGACCCCCTGGGGGCCCTCACAGCAAGAAGGACTATGGGGCCTCCCGACTCCAGAATGATAATAATAAAAATAATAAAACGGCTTGGATTCATCCCCTCGCCTGCTACAGTCTCAGACTCTAAATCGTCAGCGTCAATGTTGTGCATTGCTTGCTCCAAGTTCTTGCAACTTGCACGAAGCCACCCTGTATCACCTGCTGCATACTTTTCTTTGAAAACAGGAAACGGTAGAGGACATAGACCGAATGTGTTTAAAATCCACAGTTCATCAAAATCGCATGACCGCTTCCCCGTTAGTGGAAGAAAGCGCCACATGAACCAATCAAAGAGTTGTCGTCTGGTTATTGAGTTTAAAAACTTGTGTGATTGTTGCGTCCTGTTTTCCATCACAATGAAGTTATTAGATTTTTGATTAGTATCAGTGTCTCGTGTTATACAGGAACTGTTTTTTTAAAAGTGGCACAGTTACATTTAATTGGATTGGATTATGTGTAATACAGACTTTGCTGATGGCTCAATTTCTACATAGGTTTTTTTTAAAGATTGCACACCGCTGAGAAATCTCCAAGCATGACTACATTTGTGATCAACCATTGTCAGAACTGTCGCACACAGAAGTCCCATCAACCAGTGAGAAAAATGGTTCCGAACACCTAAACCCTTTTCATATAAGATGGATTAAACCTCAGGTTTTGTGTATTTCAATAGATAACATCTCAGGATTGATCTTTTAACACGACAGTTGATCCGGGAAGAGGCACATCTGGAAGACTATCGTATCGACTCGTACATCACTAGTTTACAAAGAGACCCTGTGATCATAGGTTCGAATCCCACCGCCTGCCCTCTGCCCCCCTCACTGTATGTTCGCCGTATATGTGACAAATATAACGTTCCTTTCTTAATCAAACATGTTGCTGTAGGCTTTTTGATGCTGGATGCTTGAGTCATTGATGTTTTCTTTCTCCCTTCATGACATAATTATTATTTATTTTTTTAATCAAATAAACTGTTTTGTATTTCTGATATTCTAAATTAAAACCTTAGTATGTACCACACCAGCAGCAAACTTTTTCTAATAGAAATCTCGAATAACCAGAGAGGAACAAAACTGTCACAGGTGGGAAAACTAATAAGCCGTAAATGTGTCATTACTCTCTGAAAGCCGAGACGTTGATTCTTTCTACTCGAGTATTTTGTTCTCTTGCTGAATTTCTCAGTAAGTTCAGCTTCTTCATGTTGTCAAAGAAACATATCAGCCAAAGCGTCAGGGTTCCGGTGTGTTTTCCTGCAAAGGCAACATGATCCTTCCTCTTGTTCCAGTTTACTGGAAAGAACTCTGGAGTGTTGTGTCTTCCACAAACAGACGTGCTGACACTGTTTACCACAAAACATCAGTACATGAAGTCATTCTCTATTTTTGATAACAAACACTGGAATCTGTGTATTGTTATTTTTTTTTTTTATGAATAAACTGCCAGGATAGGCATAGTAAAAACAACATATAATACAGTTTTTCCCACTCTACCCCGAATTGCATTCATTTAAAGCCTCAAAATATAATTAAGCTTAAAGGTGACATGGCTTTGAAACGTCTATATAGTTTAGCTGTATTCACAAAAGCTATTGCTGCTGTTGTTTCAATGAAATGTGAAAATCTTAATAGACATCAGCAGGATATTTTGACTGCTTTTAGCCACTTTAGTGGTTTGAGTTCATTCGGATGTTTTAGTTAGGAGCTGCTTTGAGTGTTTTAAGTCATTTTATCAGTTTTTTTAACCTCAATTTCTTAGAGTTCTTCAGCTGTAGCCGTTTCAGCTGTTTAAACATTTGATCATAGCTTTGTTTTATCCTAATGTCTCTCCACATATTAAAATGTAAAGGCATAAAAATCTAGTTGGAAATAAAAGAAAGTTAGTTGCTTTCCAGTCTCCTTGTTGAAATCCTTTTTGTTTTAATAATTGAGTCTTATTTATTATAAGATACATTTACATTTTCAAGATTCATCCACCTGCAGTGAAAGGCTGCACGCACATGACAGTTGTTTTTGATAGAGTTGTTATTCAAGTGTTGTATGTGTAATGTAGAATGTGTTGGCAAGATTGTCTTTTGTGCAGAATAATTTAAATAAATTCAAAATGTTAATTTACATAACGTTGTACAGGCGGACACAAGAGCCACATGCGGCCTCCACACCGGGCTATATCTTCGCCATCGCCTCGCTTTTGACTTGTGAATTTCTGTTCTGCAGAGGTAAAATTGCCACCTTGGTTCATAATGTCAATCCAGCATTGTAGTCAGAACTTAGTTCAATACGACAAAGGCATACAGCATGTACTACGACCAGTTGGTGCAATGTGCAATGCGGTCGAATCTAATTTGTGCTTTAGAAAGAAAAAAAGCGTCACACAGCACTCAGAAACACTTTCAAGTCTCTCTTGTCCTCTTTCCAGGAGAGATGCTGACCTTATACAATTTTGGAACAACTGGTTTTCTGGCTCTGTGGCTATTGGTGAAGCTGAAATACCCCTCGACTTGCATCCAATGTGGTTTCCTCAGCACAGAGAGTACACAGAGTAAACCAGGTGAAACACTGGAGTGGGTTTGAGTGCATCTGACCTGATGTGGCACGAGACCCAGAGAGGTGGGGGGTTCATTCATCCTGTCATCACTGCTGCTGGCAACGGCGTAGCCTCTGGAAATGGAAGGGGGGGGGGGGGGGGGGGGGGGGTGAGGAAGATATTTGCAACGTCGACAGACATCCGTTTCATATTTACATCTTTGTGCATGAACAACAAGAACCTGTGCATCTTCAAGGTCAAATAAAAATTATTTTCCCTGAAAGCTTCACTTAGGTGCGGACCTGAGGTCATGATGCATTTAAGGGACGGTAAATGAGAGTCTATATGTAAATATATGGAACATATACAATTACTACAGTGGATGACTGTGATGTATGTTGTGTTTCAGACCCCCCCCTAAATGAGATGCTTCATCTTGAAAGGCAATACATGTATATATTTGAACTCATCTCAGAGTTACAGGACCCAATCCCAGCTTACCAACATTCTTAACATAGTTAAATATGTTATATATGTTTCACAAAAGCTCCATTTAGGTTTTTTTTTTTTTAATCTGCCAATTACTATGCGTGTATTGGTTTAACTGGTTTGTGTGCAAATAGTTTTCTTTTAATGGTCTGTCAAGTCATTTGTGAAGCATTTTATTCTATGATATTTTCTATATGAACATAGACCGTTACAGTTTGTGTCTCCATTGAAAGACTATCCCAGCTACTACACCTATTTATGATGGGCAAACTGCACAAACCCTCAAAAAAGCTTTTATTTCAAAGAACGGCAGTTCTAATTATGGATTATTAAAGTAATGGCTGCAGTTATAATATTTTGAAAGGATTTTATTTTCATATGCTTCTCCTTAATGTAATAACTTATTAGATTATTTGCGCAATGTGACTACAAAATGATCTCATATATCCTATTAAACTATTGGCAAGTTATTAAATTATTGACTTCATTAGATTTAAATTGCCAAAATGACTTTTTTTGTATTTCTTTGTAAAGCCCTGTGAATTGCTCTGTGTTCAAACGGCGCTCTATCAATAAATTTGCCTTGCCTTGCCTTGGGTCATTGGTTAGAATCCTCAAACCTGAGCTCGGTGAGAGCTAACCACTACACCACTGTGCGGCCCGGTCCACTTTACATGAACAAGCTCACAGTGAATCCAGGCAGGTTCTGAAGATTTTAAACTCTGTGAAACGTGATAAATGAAAAGGCATTACCGACTGGGCTTAAGGACGTTTTGCAGAGTTAGAAAGTGTCTCACAATCCTGCAACACTAATCCCTAGGTGGCAGTTCTCTGCAACCCACAGTTGCTCCAGAGTACGAGCCCATACAAAAGCTTGTTTAAGGACCTTCAAGGGGATAAAGAAATGGAGGATGGGGGTTATAAATAAACGACAAAAACCAAGTTATGGAGCGACGAACAAGGAGAGAGAGACGGTGAACGCAAGAGAGGCGAATGCGAGGGGAGTCATAACGGGGAAAGAAATCGGGGAAAGACTCTTCTTTTGGAGCTTTTCGTCCAGGAAAGAAAATCAAAAAACAGCTCTGTCGCAGCTCATATCTTCTAAAAGCATTTGGTAAGAAAGTGGCGGTCTTATCAGGGCCACAAAGCCCTGCGGTTTGATTGCAACAGAAAAAAAAAAAAAATCTCACACATTTGCTTTTTCACAACAACAAAAAATTTTTTTCACAAAAATGCACCCATACAAATGACAATAGTTCAAGAATCATGGAAACCACCTCAGCATTTTTTAGACAACACTTACATGTAAACACACATGGCACTAAAACTGATTTGCATAAATTAATAAGTAATTAAATGAGCCATTTGTGCTTTCACTGTAATAGCCACGATGACATACTGAACATTTACATCCCTTATGCCTATGATGCACAAGAAAAGAGAAATTAGTGCTTCTACCAGGAGAGACAATCATTCATCTATGTCTTCAATAACCTGTTAAAAGCCTTGAGCGATTCTTCCAGACACGTGTGTGATTCCTCCAAATTAAACACATTTTTCGCCTGAACATTGTGCAAAGTGTCACAAAAAGTTTAAATAATGAATATACTCACTGCAAACACAAACACTGGTCACTAAACAATAAACTGGACTGAAGTGACACGGGGACTATGTGACACGAAGCCACTTTACACCACACGTAAGCTCCTCAGGCACACTTACGACTGCACTGATATGTTTGACCCCTGTTGTGTTGTTTTCACTGTCATGTCTACTTCAACATTAATAATGGTGAGGGCTGGAAAATATTGCATTCACACTAAAGAAGGCCATATTGTGCCTGAGCACATCGACAACAAGGATTTGTGAAAATGATTCGATGTAAAGCACTAATTACATGTCTCGAATTCTAATCACCATGCATGTACATGAAGGTTCAAGAGTGAAAGCGAGAACAGTAATTTAGAGTCATTTCAATTATCATCTTGCTAAAATGTGTGTAAATTTACATGTGAAACCAATAATTAACTCCTATTTGGAAAATGGCTCATGGAGTCAGTGATCGAGAAGCACAGAAGAAAAGGAAACACTTCTTAAGAGAAAAGTAACCAAGAGCCGAGTTAAAAATCAAATTAGTGATCCGACTTTCAGAAAAGCAACACCTCCCTTAGTTTTATGCTGGAGTGAAGCTTTAATGAGACACATTGGACTGCTGGGCTGCTTACTGAGGTGGATGTATATCTAATCGGTACAAGCCTCTGTAGGGAAGTTGTATTGTGGTCAACTTTAGGGGCAATAAGATTCTCTGATATCAAACCAAACTGATACCAACATTAGCTTTCGAACCAAACCAGGACAATAAATTCAGATAAGAAACTCATTCAGTCTTCCTGAACCACAGGTCATCGTCTTCCTCCCTTTTCGACTGAATTACTTTCTATCATAAGGGGAAATAAAATCGGTCATCCTCCAAACGAAGTCACCAACACATCAAATGAATGTTTTGCCCTTCACAAGTGAAGTCAACTCTCATTCCGTAAGAATGAAACTCATGCTATTAACTATAAAATCACATGTAATCTTATTCTAAGTTGTTTGTGAATGGACTTTTCTTATATAATGCATTTTCCATAACTCTGCTGTCACAAAGAACATCATACCATGAGTCACATTCACACACACACTCAAAGGCTGACATTAACATACCTTAAGCAATGTTCATTATCTTGATATTGCAAAGCAACATTTCTTTTTAAAGGCGCACTTTGTGAAATTGTCTCCGTTGGTTCGAGGTGTAATTTCAAACCAGCAGCGACAAGAATATGACTTAGAAGCTGCTGCAGCACAAGTCCATTACTGCCAGATAATGTGTGCTCGTCCACCTCCCCCGGAAAAAAAAACATACGGCTCAAATTAACACTACTTTACATGTAGCAGTGCACCACTTTGTGATTATTGTATGTGGTGAAGGTGAATTATGGAGTCTTCAGGAGTATGCATGTCATAAAACTATAGCTTGACACGCATTAAGTCGCCAAGGTGTTGTGTTTTTTGTGTTTATTGTGAATAATCTTATTGTTTCTAGTTGCAGACTCTCTTCCCTTGCTTTTAAAATGACCCCAAGTTCATCTTTTCCCATTATTATTGACCTGAGGACAGATTAATTCAGTCTCCAGAAGTGGATTTACAAAGCCCTCCGTATTGAGTTTAACCCACCTCTGCAACACGAGGCAACAATGTTATATGCGCAATTAACAAAATCCTGTTTTTATAAACATAAACTGTGAAAACTTTTCTTCCAATCGAGCTGCGACCTCTACTTTTGCTGACGCTCACCCTTCACTGTGCTGCAGGATGGACACCATCATCTCCACCGCCAGGGCTCCAGCGATCATGGCGAGGCCCGGCCTGCTGACCGTGCACTGCTGGTCCAGGGTCCGGTCTCTGGTCGACTGTTAACACAACACACAGCCAGTCACAGAAAGTATGAAGAGTCGTCCTGTGACGCCACTTCAGAAGATACAGTTCACTCAGAGCGTTTTCCTTGAGAATGAGGGAAGAAATGTTGAGATGACGTATATATTTATCTAATTATCTATTCATATATACACAGTCTGCTTCTCTGTGGGTAACTATATTGTCTTGACCTATATTGTGCAATGTGAAAGTGCTGATGTGGTGACCGAACTTCCCCATGTGGGATTAGTAAACAAACATCCCAAATTCATCTTGCATATTCTTTATATTTAAACCTTTTTTGTTGTTGTTGTGAGGTGGAGTATACGTGATGAAAATTTCAAAACCAAGCAATCCCGTCCGAAAATGACTACAAACTCAACATGAAGCCGAATTTAATGAAACCTTCCGGTGCAAAATAGAGTGAAATGTCCCCCAAAAAACTTTTCCTCTAGTTGATGCATTATGCATGTTTTTACAAACTTACTCTGACAACACGGCTTTGGGACTAGAGAGGTAGCTCGCTTTCATGGTGGTATTGCAGATATCTCAGCTCCAGTCTCAGTGCTGTGTTGTGTCCACTTCTCCGAAGAAGTTTGATTACTTGTCATTTAGCGAGACGGTATCTTCTTCTTCACGGGAAATCGACTCGTGCTCCATCTCTTACAACCGTGTCTTTTCTACAGCTCGAGACGATCAGATACTCAGTGAAAGGTCACTCAGATCAGTTTCATCCCGAGTGGGATTCATTTGTAACATTCTTCAACTCTCTCTGATCACTACCTCCTGATTTAACGTCAAAAAAAGGTCAAATATGGCCTCACAGCCGCCCCAGGAGTGCAAAAAACAAAGAAGAAAAACGAAGAAAGAGGAAACATACAAAATACAATAGGGATTAACACTTCGTCACGGAGCTGATCGCTGCAATGCATTCTGGGACTTGGGTTGGCGGTGTTTCAAATGTCTTTATTTGGGGTTATATTAGGCGTTGTAAAGGTTGTTGTGTTGTTGCTTCGTTCATGTAGTTAGTTAGTTGATCTAACTAACTAGATGTTGCTTGTTACATCTGCTTGCTTTGGAAAGGTTTAGTTGGGTTCTGTTGTACTCTATCATTGTAAGAGCGCTTTGAGATGTTTGTTGATGTGATTTAGCGCTTTACAAATAAAATTGAATTGAATTGAATCTAGTTTAGTTTAGTTTAATATTTGGAAGTTGGCACCAGGAGTGAAGAGGGTTTTGTGTGTCATGTGTTCCTGTCATGATGTTCCTATTTGGTTTGACCAAATTTGATCAATATTTGAGTGTGTTTTGTGGGTCAAATTTGGGCTCAAAGCCGCCTGAGGGCCTTTTTTAGGTGAAAATCTTACTTTGAAAGGCAAATTGCAGACTTCCTGTTGACTTTAGGTCAGGGGTATCAGTGCGTGATTTTTAAATCTTGATGAAATGAAAGATTTTGTTTTGATTTGACCTCCCTACGACATTCCTACGGGCTGTGGTGGTCCTTTTTGTGTTTCTAGGTGGTGCGAGAGAGACATTTTGGTGGCACTCTGGGGGTTAATTTTTAATTTCCTTAATTTTTTCACCAGTCTTGATGAGCGTGCCAAATTTGATCAACATTTGAGTGTGTTTAGTGGGTCAAATTTGGGCTCGAAGCCACGTCAGGAGTCGAAAAAAGAAGAAACACGAAATACAATCGGGTCCTGGCCTTTCGTGATCGGTCTCTAAAAAAACACATGCACTCTTGTTACATTACCATTTATTCATTCGTTGAGGAAACTCATAGCTTCATGCAGAGGTTAGTTGGGGGCCAGCACATCCAATCTAAATAATAATGTTGCTATGATATTGTACAAGTGAGTTGGAGCATCTTGGCAGAGAATAAAATCTATAAGTTGAGTTCAACAGATTTTCCACAACTGGCTGCGGCTCATTACGCACATGAAAAGGTCAGAGAGGAGGAAAAACACCACACGGAGAAGCATCAAGAGTGCCAGGGGATGCACGCAGATTGTGGGAGGAGGGAAGGTGCGATTTCCACAAGTGCAAATCAAGAGAGGTTATGTCATACTCTAGTGTGTTTCAAACACGGAAGCTTCGTTATCATCAGCAGCACAATTTACAGCTCATGAAAAATCATTAAAAAGGTTCACAGTGAATGTAAATGGAATTCTAATCATGCAGCTGCAATTTAAACCTGTACCGATATGAGAGAGAACAGTGACGCGACATACTGTGAGAGGGAGCAATAAGCATACTATATAATATGAGGGAGCTATGGGGAAGTGGTTAGCACTGTCACTGCACAGCCAATAGACCCTGGTTGGATTCTGGGTGAAGTGGCCAGGGCTGCAAAACAATTCAACGTTATTAATTATTTTTCTCAATACAATATGTTGTACATGAGCTTCATAATCAAAAAGACAGCATGTGAAACATAAAAGAAAAGTAATTCATCCATGTAGCAAGAAATTATGTAATGACGGCCAATAACATAATAACTGCCAGTAACGTAATAAATGTGTAATAACTGGACTTTAAAGGCATTAAAGTAGTGACTTACTTCTTACAACTATAAATGAGAGAGTACTGCGTAGTATATATCCTCAGTTTATGAATATGTCAACTATCCCATCCACTATAATTTTTTTTTTTTTTATAAGCGAACTGCACAAAACCTGAAAAAAATATTTTATTTCCAGAAAATGCGACTTTTGTATTTACACAGTTTTGGTTTCATTTTTAAATTATTTAAAATTTTTCTCCTTATTAACTTATTACATTATTGGTAATATGTTAATACTTGTTTTTAACTGCAATTTTAACATGTAATGTAAATAATTATCATTATTATCATCATTTGCAAAACACATGCATTACCGTATTGGCTTTATTATATTTATAAATGGCTAAAATGATTACATTATTGGCATGTTATTAGCCATTATTCCATTATTGGTTGTTCCAATTAATAATAATAATAATAATAATAATAATAATAATAATAATAATAATAATAATAATAATAATAATAATAATAATAATAATAATAATAATAATAATAAATAAAAACAAATTTTTTATGTTTTTATTTGATTGACAGCTGTAATTATCTCGTACCTGGTGACCACAGGTAAATAGTCAAAAGCACAGTAAAAGCTTGTGTAAATTCAGGCCAAGAGAACGTGTTTGGAGTTCTCGCCCGGAACTCTGATTTCTTGCCACAGTTTAAAAACATGCATTAAAGGGCAAGTGTTGAATCTGAATTTAATTTTTTTGTTTTTACCTTTTATGAATATAATCAAGTTGAGTTTTTCCCCTGATTCTTTACTCTTTAACCCTTTAATGATGAAAACAGCAGGAAATATATTTGACTTGACGGCTGAGGATGAGGAGCACGCACACACCGAATCCTCTCAGCAGCAACGGGATGGTGGAATATAAAGGTTGTGAGAGTATAAAAGGCTGAGAGTGTGTTTTCCTTACATCTCCTGGTGCCACCACATCGTTGCAGAAGTAGCAGCCCAGCTTGTGTCCGGGGATGTTGGAGAACAGAGACGACACCGGGACACAGGGTGCAGAGCCGGCCGGCGTGGAGGACGAAGAGGAGGCAGAGGAGCAGGAGGGGGAGGAGTCCGGCGCCGTGGGAACGCCGCTCTGGCTGACAGCAGGCTTCTTCAGGCCGTGACGCATCACCACAAACGTGTCAAAGCCCAGAGCGGCGTTCACTACCAGCTGATGAGGGAAAGACAGACACGGTAAATCCTGTTGTGGACCTTTTCCAGTTCTCCTGACGACACACAGCAGATTTCAACTCACTCAAAAAAAGCACAGGCAACATTATAATGCCATTCGAACCGGCAGGGACATAAGCCACAGAAGGTCTTTTCAAAATGCTGAACGCTTCGAGGGGCAAACAGTCCAAACAGATTCCAATTAGCAGTGAAGTCTCAAACTGCCTCATAGCACAAATACTCCAATAACGTCTGAGCTCAGCCGGCCATGAAAGAAAATCCAATGAGAAGGCAAAAAAAAAAGACACGTTCCTGTTCGATAATGTTGGATAGCAACTCTGGAGATGAAAAAAAAACCCACAAGTAGACAGCAGATAATTTAGCCAGTGTTACAAAAAACTATCCGAGTTTTATGTGAAAGAAGATAAACTGAAGTGAAGAAAACCACAACAACGTTGAGAATGAACTGATAAGTAGTTTTAGTGGAGCTCAGCAGCAGCAGGAGGACTCTCCGTTTCCCAACAATATTTTGCCTTTTAATGTTGGCAAAGGGATCAAAAATAAATAAATGGAGGGCTGAGCCGGTGGGTTTTTTAGTTGATGGGACACATTTTTACTGTTGAATTTGTTAAAAAAAATTGGAAAAATAAGCAAAATCATAATCATCAATAACAGTTGCAGACTATATATAAAGACCAAACACATTTCAAGTATATCGGGTCAAGGAATCTGGGAGCTGGAAAATAATTACTACTTGCATTGACCACGATGTTACGCGACAGAGCAAAATCTAAAAAACAACAATAAATTGAGGAATTGATGACCTGAAGTAAACAATAACTTTTTTATTTTTTTTGTAAGCAAGTAAGTAAAGTAAGTAAATAATTTTATTCACGATGGCAATATGAGCTTGGTGAGGTAAATGTTTCCTCGTGGGATATTCATCCAGACAGGAATTTGTTTGTTTGCAAGAATCATTCTTGTCCACAATTAAGTCTCTTTTTGTGAGTTGTGCATCTTATCTGCACGGTTGGGTCTGATTCTCCCTCTGAAGTTGAAGCGGAGTGGCCAGTTAAAGAGGAGAAGAGTTATAACCCAGTGACTCCAAAAGTCCTATAAGACAGTACTACTATAAACTAATATAAAGTACTACAGAGAAGAGGAATAAGAGTGTGCGCCAATATCATGCTGAAGATGAACATTTACAAACAATATATATATATATATTTTATTTTTTTTACAATTTTTAAAGACAGTGTGGATTAATAAATTGAAAAGTGTCATTATAAATGTCTTTCTTAAATGAGAGCTAAACTGTTAAAAACAGAGTCTCGGGCAGGAAATTCAACACGATGACCTTTTTAATCTGAACTCTTAGAAATCCTCAGATTTTAAACTTGATTGGAAGTCTTTAAACACAAACTGCATTTTTTTTTTTAAAAATTTAAACTTAAGACTTTTCAAAAAATCCTTTTTTACAGGAACTCACAGATTGTTGGAATACGACTTTTTAATGCAAACGTGGACTCCTGGAATTAGTGGTTTATAAAGAGACCGCGACTTTAATTCTTCAGACTACCAGCTGAATGTTTAACATACCAACAAATCTAAATTAAAAAAAATAATGTGCCTTTGCTGTAGGTTTTCCAGCATGTCAATATGGCAGTGATAGCAATCCCACATCCACTGTGCTGACGCCTCGTACCTTCCTCTTGCTGGCAGCGATCACTGTAGGCAGCCAGCGGCTTTCCCTGGTGTCCATTAGTAAAAACACCACATCGTGCTCAGAAATGAGCTTCTCCAGCTGCTCCACGTCCTTCTGGGCCTGCGAGAGAGTCGCCTGGGAGAAATTCACCGGATGGCCAGGCATGGGAATGCTCATATTGTAACCCTCCGCATTCTGGAAGACAAAAGAATAGGAGGTGGAAGAGGGAGAAAAACAAAAGCAGGCGTTACATACAGACATGAGCCTGAAAGAAGCTTAATGGGTTTAAGTAAGTGGGTTTTTCTTATGAGCCTGCATATATTAGAATAAATAACTTAGCAGATGTGCATCAAATAATTCTTCACCTTTCGACTGCTCCACTTCAGGGCTCACCTGCTCCCAGCTCAGCCTTCTCCCCTCCTCTACCATGACACCAACCATCTCCATGACCTCCTCCCTTTATTCTTATTTCGCCTTCTTTTCCTAGAAGCTGCAACTCCAACACCCTCATCTCTCATCAGCACACTTTGACGTTCAAAATACTTCAATGCATTTGACACTCCTGGTTCAAACCAATGACAGCCAGAGGATATTTGCTGGTATGTGTTATTCTCAATGCAAAATAGATCAATGTTTTGTCTTGTAAGTTAACCAATAGCACATTACCTTATCAAAGTAGCACTCAGCAGAGTAAAGGATGCAACAAGAGGATTTGGGATTTTTTCACGAAATCCAGTGACAGATTTGTCAACTTTGCGTTTTTCCAAATGATTTAATGGTACAGAAACATCCTTCTTTCCAGTGGCAATATGGAGAGAAGGACGACCAGACATCCCTGAGGAAATCAGAGCGAGATAATCTCTCCAGCAGGTCCTGGAGGTCTCCTCACAGTTAGATGAGGCTGGTAAACCTCTAACGACTGAGGGTCATCTTCATCAGACACCCGAACCATTTCAACAGGCACCTCTCGATGTGGAGGCTCGACTTTGAGTTTCTCAACGACGCTTGATAACACAGATAAAACTGAACATAAAACAGAAATATCACGTAATTACATTTCTATTCTTTACATTCTACTTTCTATCTTTCAAACTGTCCAAGAGGATTATTTTAGATCAGAAACATTCTTAAAAAAATAAAAGGCCCATAGAGGGTTCACTCACTTTACCACATATACTAATACCATTAAGTAGTAGAAAAATTCCAACACAAAATATGTCACTGTGGTTTAAATAAGTAATGCCCAAAACAGCATAAAATCAAGACATTTTTAATACCATAGAAGTCATTAACAAACATTGCCAGGTACATAAATGAGAAATGGAGTATTGAAGTTGTCTCACAGGTCTGGTGGCTCACAGTAATACTCGCATATCTCCGAGGCTGGAAATGCAACGATGAGGCAAAATGGAAATGTCAACGGCAATTTCATCATCGAGAGTCGGACAGAAAAGGGCAAAAATGATGTGAGAGATTTCACCAAATACAAATGTCACTCTTACTGAATCAGTGGATCTTCTGCCTTCATCCTCATCGTTTCAAGAGTGGGAGCTGATAATCAAGTTCCGCATTTTAGATTCCACTTTGTGTTGCTCGCCAGTCCAAGTGCCGACCGCGGTAACGTCTTTATAACCTCCACTCGAGAAGGAAGGGGATTTATCTAGAGTGTGTTAAAAGTATTTTACTGGAGATTAGTGGAAAGATGAACATCATTTTCCATCTAAACGCATCCTTTGATCCTTTAACAGCAAGGAGGCTCTACTCCCGTCTATGAATACCAAATGACTGTATTTGCATATGGATAACATATAAAATCTTCCTCTGGTTTATTAGCGATGGTGGCTTGGTTTGAACCGTCAGTAAATTACCAATGAGTACTGACCTTCTATGTATGATTTGAAAAATAAATCACCAGTTTAGAGAGTGCTATCTCTATTAGAAATAAGAATGAGTCCCAAATATATTTTGGGACTTCTATATGAGTGCATAATGAATGCATATTGTGAAACATAAAAATATGGTTCACAAGGTCTTGTGGTGTCTAATTGTAAAGCACTCTGTGATTCTTATCTGTGAAAGTGCTTTATAAAGAAACTGGACCAACTGAAACCATTGTAGTAAATATTGGAGACTGCAGTTGTTTCATAAGGCGGATACAAACTCGGAAAGAGCAGAGAAAATGTTTTGTTTTGTCAAGATCGGAAGAACTGGTACAAAGTTGACCCTGACAAGGACGTCCAATATTACGAAGAAACTCAAGTGCCCAACTGCTAAAAGGTGATGAGAAAAATAGAGTGGACGTAGGTGTGGGAGTTTAGTTTAGTTTTTTTCATATTAACCACATCCACATCAAATTTCTATCCCATCACACAAAGGCTGTCAGACACTACAAAAAATAAAAAAATAAAAGTTCTGCGCAGATATGTGGAGAAAATAATCTGTCAAAACAGAGCTGTGACGAGAAGAGTGATGCCACTCGCAACTCCAGAAGATCGAACTACTTTCTCCGTCATCGCAGGTCACGTCTAGACATTCGGACATTATTTTAAACCCACATTGTGAATGACGGGGAAATATCAGGTCAAGAGACTTGGTGTGGTCGATAAAGTCACTCGGTCAGCATGTTTCCACCTGCCTCTCACCCTGCAGTCTACACTCGCCGACGCCCGGGTCACCTCCCGCCTTGACCCTTCTGTCTGGTGTTGGTGTGTCATTGGACACTTGTGCAGACATTATAAACCAGGGTTGTCAAACACATTTTAATTCAGGGGCCACATGCAGCCTGGTTTCATCTTGAGTGATAAAATAGTGCCATAATAACCTTCACATTTAAACTTCAAAGTTTTCCGCTGTGGTGGTGCAGAGCACACGTGATGGAAAATGTCTAGATTTTTGTTAAAGCAAAACAATTACGACTGAAAATTACTAGAATCTCAACATAAAGCCAAATTTAATGAAACCTTGTGGTGCAGAATACAGTGAAAAGTCTAAAATAACTTGCATTATGCATATTTTAACACACTCATCCTGACAGCATGACTTGGAGCATCACCGACATCTCAGCTTGTGTCTCAGTGTGGTGTTGTGTCCGCTACCCTTACGAAATCAATTTTAAAAAAATCAACGTTTCCTCTGAAATGTTTACAGTTTGCTTGGTGGTTTGGCGGGATCCGAGCCTCGTGAAGTCCGGTTCTGGGCAACGGGCCTCATGTTTGACACGCCTGGTAGAGACAGTGACATTTACACAATTCAAAGCACAAATGTTTGCACATAAGTGGAGCATTAAATGAGCATTCACAATGTCTGAAGGGGCACTGTGAAGTGTAGGAACGCCGCTTGACTGCGAGTGATTTAGCAGCAGGTTCATAACAATGGTGAACTGAGTGAGGGGCGATAAGGTAGCCCCTCCACAGTTCCTCACCAGTTTGTGTCCCGTTTTGACAGAGAAATTCTGTTTTAAAAATTTTTTTTTTAGCCATTTATTTAAAAAAAAACATTAGGTCTTTTTCCTCAGTTCTCTCAGTCCAGGTAATGCGTTTCTGTGTTTTCAGCTCATTGAACTCCGTCGTCTTTCAGTAGCACCTGATGCTTCTGTGTGTGTGTGTGTGTGTGTGTGTGTGTGTGTGTGTGTGTGTGTGTGTGTGTGTGTGTGTGTGTGTGTGTGTGTGTGTGTGTGTGTGTGTGTGTGTGTGTGTGTGTGTGTGTGTGTGTGTGTGTGTGTGTGTGTGTGTGTGTCGAGATACCAGCAGTAAGGAGGGAGGATCAGACACACATGCCCACAGCTAAAAAAAACGAGCAGGTATGGATATTGCATGTTAGGGGACAAATAGAGCATGAAGATATGACACATTCACCCATTAATTGCGGGGGCTCTCTTTTACACTCTCTCTTTTGTCCCCACAGAGGAGGAGGGACAAACAGATAATGGGTGAAAGACCTCAATGTCGAGGCGATGACATCATAGCTCTTCGTGTATAACAGTGCATTTCAAATTGATCACAGCCGGTACTATTGTCTTTGAAATCACTACCCACGGTATCACTCCTGAAGAGTCCCACAGTTTCCGGTCACGACTCGGAGCTTTGCAGGGAAGTGTTGAGGCGAATCACGAGACAGTTTCAGTCTTGCAAGATGTGGCAGGTGAGTTCAGCAGTTATGAGACGGCCTCTCGTACTTTCGTCAACATGTTGATGGCAAATTTCCTCATGAAATCTGGGCACCACTTTGTTCTTAAAAGAGGCTGGACGTGCATTAAAAAAAAAAAAAAATCTATATGTTTTAAAAAAGAAGCATGTGGGTGACTTGACAGCCTTTACCAATTTCATGTTGTATACCTGCTATTAGAAGACACCCACACCCTGTAGGATCAGGTGAGAGGGGAGACGTGAAAATGAAATCTAAAGACTTTGACGTTTCTCTGTGACGTTACACCCGTCAGCCAGCAGTGACTAATTGTAAACAAGTTACCATGCTCGAGAAAAACACATCGCGTTGTAAATAATTAGCTTCAGAGGTCATATTTGATTCATTTTGTGACATTTGTAGGGCAGAAAAAAGCTCCACGTATCCCTCGTTCGAGGTCTTTTAAACTGACATTTTGGGGTTGTCGCTCCATAAAAGCACTGTTGATTGTCACATTCGAGCGTAAGTGCTGAAAAATCGCAAATGAAAGGAATTTATCGGGTAAAAAGGCTTTTTGTTGATTGAACTGTTCTTCTTTTTTCATGTTGGCACAGAACCCAGGGTCTGTTTTGGATTCTCACCACATTTCAAAGCTTTTGTGTGATACAAAGAACGAGGAAGAATGATTGGGTATTCTGATCCTTTCAGGTGTAAATCCAGGATTTAGTCAAACACATGTTGTTGATTAGGCACAACTTATAAGAGGGATGTCTTTTTTAGTTTAACCTGAGCAGTTGGGGAATTAAGGGCCTTGCTCAGGATTCAAACCAGCGCACTTCTGGTTACAATCGTTTGTATCCATCTTGAAAGCCAGCGATGTACCCTTTTATTAAAACACATAGAAGCATCTATTGGTACTGGCACTCAGAAAATCATTGCAATTCAAACCTGATTCTCTTGCATTGAAAGTCAAGAATTAAGCTGTTTAAGATGAAAACATTGTGGTTGTCAATTTACACGACAACGGTGCTCAAAGGCACTGAAAGCACTTTTTTTTTTTTTTTTTTTAAACGGCTCCAAAGATGGAACTTTTTGAAAACATTCCATCTCTATGTAAAGGGTCAAAAAACTTTCTGAAAAACGATCAGGCGGCGGAAACGCTGCTACTGCTGCTTGCTTGCCACAGTTGCAGTAAAGAGTTTTTCTGCATATGGGCGACAAAGATAACAGATAGACAATAATAACAATGGCAGACTCCAGAGTGCCATGATTCCCATGTAACTTGTTCGTCTGTCTATACGAATGTCTGCAATTGTTAAAGTTTATAGCTTACTGCGCTCTGCTGCATGTGTGTGTGGCTTCATTACAAAAAGAGAAACCACAGCACCCGCTAGTGGCCTAACATGTTAACTACATCATTTTCAGCGTTTCTGCCACTGCTGTGAAAATGGACATCGTTTTCAAAACGTCAGAGTGTAAACGGTGTTGTGTAAATGGGGCCTTAACCTGGTTGAAATATGATAATATCCGCAGTTAGGATTTAACATTTTTTTGTGCAAGATGTTTTTTCTACTAGTTGTTGAGATTCAACATAGAACGTGACTATGAATGTGAGTGCGGGATTGTCTGCATCTCCGTGACGGATGTTTAAGCGCAGATGAAACAGGGGAGAGAGAGGTAAATCATCATATTACAAAATGGAGGCAACACCCTAACAGTTCACATGATAAATATGGATTCGATGGGAGCAGTTCTGTGTGGCTTTAATAATTGGCTCCCTTCCTTCATACAAAAACAGGGCCCTGCTGTGAGTATGAGGGCACCAAACCAATGCAGGGGAATATCTCCTTCAGTGAACCCACTCATTAATTAGCAATGTGATGAAACCACCAGCATTAATATGCAGATAAAACAACTCTTAATTCCCTTCGTGGTTCAACCATCACATCTCAGACGTCACCAATCAAAGAGGAATAGAGTTACATATCGGGTACAAGCTGAGGTCACTAACACCCCCTCCATGATGTCCTGGTCAACAGCAGGAGCACTTTCAGCAGTGGAGAGTCAAAACAAACCCTAATAATGGCATATTAGGCAGCTTCTTTGTAGAAAGTTCTTCAACTCACCACACCAGGAAAGATCTTAGTGAGTCGCTCCACCGCTGCCATGGCTTTAGACTTCCCTCCTCCGAGGCAATCCTCAAACTCATAGAGCGGCTGTCGCACTGGATTGGAGTAAGAGATCTTTGCATTGTCCACAAATGAGATACGCCTCACGCCCCAGCCCTGCAAACAAAAGAGACACTTCATGCAGCTTCGCACTCAAAATATTTTGCGATGCCTAATTTCTATTTAGCAAAAAAAAAAGAAGAAAAAAACAAACAAACTCAGGGGGCCTTGTTAGCAGCTCCAGTGACAATAGGTGAGGGAAGTAGAGTTCTCCGTGTGCATCTTTTTAAATCACTGCTTAGTGCGAGTTAACTTTAACACTGGAATAATGGCTGCATCAGTGTGCGGGGGGAAACAACCTTATTATTCCCATTCTAGTTGAAATGTTCCTCATTAACCGTCACTCTGTTAAGACAAAGTGTGGCCAAACCAAATAAGAGCAAAGAGTTCAGACGGGTCCTTCGGATGAGTAAACAACAGTTGTTGAATTCAGGAGAGGATATAAAGGTGTTTTGGTCCTGAAATGATAAAAACTCAGAATGACACGTACATTTATTGTATGTCTAAAAAAAAATGTTTATCAATTGTGTTTCCCTCAGGACCTTCAAGTGGAACATTTCCTCTACAACTTTACAGACTGTTATTATACAAACTAATACCAGTCTCAAATCTGCTTTCTATTACCAGAGTCAGAACTAAACATGTAGAACCTACTTTTATCTTTAGGCACCAAATATTTAGATAAAGTGTTCAGAAAGATGCAGATTCAAACTGGCTAAAACCAGAGGGCATAAAACAATGTGTGTTATTCCCTCTGGTTTGAAGGATTGTATTCCATTTAGTTTCTGCTCTTTTTATTATATTTCTGATTGTGTTTTTCATTTTTAAAATAGCCATTATGTCTAATCTTTCACTGTCTCCCCTCTTTTCTTGTGTAATTCTGAGTTTGGTTGCTGTGCATGTTTGAAGATGCACTCTGAGTTCCCTTGTTGCTGAAATGTGCGATAATAATAAAACGTCCTTGTGTGCGGTAAGCGGTGTTGACTTTAATAAGTGCGTCTCGCTTGTGCAGCAATTAGTCATTATCAAAAGATTCCCAAAAAATCAATATGGTGCATTCTAACTTTAAATTGGCATCTTTACGCAACAAAACTTGATCTTTAAAACTTTTAATTACCAACAAAACAAATTTGTCGGTTTTCTTCCTCTAAATCAGTTGCAGATTCGCTTTCTCAAACTAAGATTTTTTTCCATATAAAGTAGCTTTGATCCTTAATGTGTCTAATGGGAGGAAGATAATTAACATGTCAGAAGTAATGCTTGTATTCAAGCTTCGTGAAGATCTACCGCTGAGACTCTTTATTACCTTCCTGCAGGTATTTCTGTCTGTAGAACTGGAGGTTTATGATCTTTGCTTATTATCCCCACCCGTTCTGCAGTGTGTTGGTTTGTTTGTTAAACTAATCACACCCTCGTTTCTCTAAGACCTCGGAGTTCAGCTGTGATATTGGTTTCCCTCTAAAAAGAGACTTTTCTTTCCTTCCACTTTCACCCATGCTTGTATTCTTCCCTTCATCTTAATTGAATAAACCGTATTTAGTTATTCCGGTTGTTTTGCCACCTCTCACCATGAGAGTCCTGGCCACGTTGCATCCGAGCGTCCCTGCTCCGAGCAGCAGACACTTTGTGTTGACCACTTTGTCTAAATCCAGAGTGGGGACCAGCCTCCATCTCATCAGCTTCAGGTTCAGGTCCACTGACGACTCGGCAAGCCTGCAGGAACACAGGATTCACAGTCACTGCTCACAGATATCCGCTCACATATTTGGTGTGAGGTGGTGGTGGCCTGGAGGTTGGAGAAGTTAACATTAACTACAAATGGGATAAATGCATAGAATTATTTTACCTTTTCGGGTCCATGCATTCACTGAGGTTCACCATTCTGGGTCCCATGACTCCTTTGGGGTTTTTCTCCCAGCCAACCGTCTTTGGACAAACTGTGAGGAAAACATATTAACAGAGTGAGAGGTGATTCTCTCTCACAGAAAACTGGAGGTAAAAAAGAAATTGTGTTTCTGCAGTCCATCTAAACATTCGCATCAGGTTTATTTCATTAATGGCAGGTATTTCCGTCTGCGCCTCAGTGAAATTGAAAACAATTTATTTTGTGTATTTCATATCGTAAAATGATTTAGGGAGAAAAAATAACAATTTCACATTGTGAATTCTTTTGTGCTCAAGTAACTGAACCAGTAAAACTAATGACAGCCCGCCAAACAGTGTCTCCATTTGAAGCACTTCAATATGTATTATTGCAGACTATGACAAACAAAACAAAAACTTACCAAAAGTCTCTTCCACACTAGAATTATTTCACACTGAACACTGCTGCAGATCTCCTTGTTTACACTTTATTATTCAGCACATAGACAGTCGCACACACTCATCTTCGAGTCACTAATTAACCTTAAATGCACAAATCTGGACTGTGGAAGGAAACCAGAGTACCTGGGGAAAATTCCAGACGCACACAGTGACAAACAACATGCAAAACCTTCCAGACTCAAACTGAGGGCTGCTCACGGTGAGGACGGTGTTAACCACTGCTCCACCCTGCAGCCCCACAAGACACACATAATCCTGTAATATTCAAGACAACGTTATTTCTACTTTTTACCGACGTGTGCGGACGCTGATTCACACTAACCAGAACACAAATACTCTTCAGGTTATTGAGATGGAGACTCAGCTATGCCTGGTGTTTCTGAAAAGTCGCGCCCAAGGTGGATCGGTTAATCCTTTATCAAAACAATACCAAATGTGTTCGTGCAAAACCAAAGAGGAGAGCCAAATCAATTTTTTTGTAGCAGTGAGCCCATTCTCTGAGAGATGATTAAAAGCCACGGTGTGATGAGGGGTAAACGAAAATACCTCATCGGAACTCGTCCCAAACCTTCACAGATAACAAAGCCGCCCTCATATTAACATTTAAATCGCTTTCGGTCGTCGCTCAGCCGATAAAAAAAAAAATAATGGAGACGCTTTGAGAGATTAGTTTGGCTTGATGCACCAACGCATTATCGTATGTTACATGAGCGTATGTGCACACAAAGACATGCAAACCAAATAAATAAATGAAAAGCACCTGAGTTGTTGGGAAGCTCTGGAAGTTTGACCTGGAACATGACGCTGTGCTGGATGGAGCGGAGTCCCTGCATCGTCCTGTCCCTGAAGCACAACACCTCCACCGTGTCCACCTTAGAGCCCCTAACACACACACACACACACACACACACACACACACACACACACACACACACACACACACACACACACACACACACACACACACACACACACACACACACACACACACACACACACACACACACACACACACACACACACACACACACACACACACACACACACACACACACACACACACACACGATTCATACAAAAGAAGCAAAAAATGTACCCGATTCAAATCTCTCATACACATTTGATCGAATATAATATCCAATAATGTTTCTCTCATTCTGCTAAAACACACAACACACATCATTAGTATTGCCTCGACACATCAACACGACGCTCCAATTAGAACGACATGAGTTAGATTGCAAACTCAGACTGAAGTGACATTACCGAATGAGAAAGACGCGACGGAGAAACTGTGGTCAAGCGTGAGATTAACGTACTTTGTTTTGATAAAAAAAAACGATAATAATTAGAGTGTAAAAACAGTGCTACTCATGCACCACCATTACCCAGGACAGTGGCGCTAAATAAACACTAATGAGATTTCTTTTGTTTACTGGGTGAAAATCCTTCGACGTGCCGCTCTGCAGGAAGCACAACACATTAATGACTGATTGAAGCTGATTGTGGACTTGAACTGGGAGGAATGCGCCGCACCTGCAAAACTGTTTCACCTAACTGAGTCATAATGGCTGCAGTGACAGATGGCGTGATAATTTTACTGACATTCAACTACTAATAATGACTGGATATTAAAAAAAAAAAATTTAATGTTCGGGGTGATCATGTCTTAACATTATTGAAAACCAACTTTCACTGAGTGAGATAAACTGAACTTACACTCCCACGCTGTCATTTTCTTGATAATGCCAATCCTGGCACAAGAGTGAGTTTTTTGTCGTTTGAGTGTGATTATTGTGTTTTGGATTTTTGCAGAGGTTTTGAGTTGTAAATATGCATCCCTCCTTCCGATGGCTTTCTTCCCAACAGCCCATTAACATCCCTGTACATATTGCAACTCTATATTAACCAGAGGCCATAATATATAGCCATCGGGGGCGATTCTGGGAACAGTGTCTTGCTCAAGGACATCTCATATGGGAAAGGGGAAATGGGAAATTGAACTTGCAGAAAATTGCATTACCAGGACATTAAGAAAGAACAAATACTTCATTTCCTCTGGGATGCAGGGTGCAAAACACAGAATAAATAGTTGAATAAACTAAATCCATCATGGATAGATATGTTTTTTTTTTAGCAGAATAGATGAACAAATTCGCCAATGAAATAAAATAACTGCATCCTTTCACTCAGATATTGTTCCTGTGGAATCTGAGTTCAGACATGTTCACAGGAGACCTCAGAATAATCTATTTTAATAAATACTTCATGCACGTGACACTTCTTTCTGTGTTTTCTCATTAGTGGGTACAGCAGCTCATCCTTTCCAGCCACCTCTGTCTCCTGTATCTTCATTAATCATCTACATGTCCTTCCTCACCGTATCATGAAGTTCTTCCCTGGACTTCCTCTTCACCTTTCGCGGTTGGCAGCTCCATCATCGTTTTCTCTACGTGGCGATCATCTCTCTGACATTGATGACCCAACTATCTCAACCTGGTCTCTCTTGTCTATCCCACCATGAGTCGCCCCTCTTATGTCCTCAGCGTGATTCCGGCCAGAAAATTTCCTTTTGTGAACCTCATCATCCTCTGTTCTTCCTCCTGTCTTTAGGTCAGTGCCATTGTAACTAAATCATACACCGGGCGTGTCAAACATAAGGCCCGTGGACCAAATCTGTCCCGCAGGAGGCTCCAATCCGACCGGACAAATCACCAAGCAAATTGTAAAAATGTGAAAGAAAACGATTTTTTTAAAAAACATATATCTTTGGAGTGGTGGCCAGAACAAAACACTAAAACCTGAGCTGAGATATCGGTGATGCTGCCTTGAAAGAGAGTAAGTCTGTTAAAACATGCAAATCATAACGGTTTTTCTGGACATTTCACTGTATTTTCCACCAAAACGTTTAATTAGAATTCTCTTTATGTTGCGATTGGAGTCATTTGTGGTAAGAATTTATTTTAATTTTTTTTTCCAGTTTTGTGAAAATGTAGAAATGTTGACATGGCGCCATTTTACCTGTCCGGCCAACTCAATATGATATTGGGCTGCATGTGGCTTCTGAACTAAAACTAGTTTGACCTGCTGGAGCTGGTCTCACTACATGCTGCAGATCTTCCCCTTTGACAGACCACCTCTCACACTCCTCTTCCACCAGTCCTCACAGGCTTTTTATTTAGTTTCTTCTTAATCTCTCCAATTCCACGTATTTAAATTTTTCACCTTCTCATTTGGTGTATCTGTATCATCCTCCATCTCGGGTCTAATGTAATAAATACATTTTCGACTCAATATGTAATAACGCCGCATTTTGTAATAATCTGCCACATTTTGTAATAATCTGCCACATTTTGTAATAACACGTTACATATTGCAACAGCTATTACAAAATTTGGGTGTGTAGATTATTATTATGTAATAATACATGATACAAAAGCGCAAATATGCAATAACATATTGTAGTGCACCTGTAATTTCTGTGTCAGTAATAATCAATGAGTGTAGCTTTTGTTTACAGTTACATTTGATTTAGAATTGAGCAATAAAACATCCCACTAGTTGTTTAAATAATAAATCCTGATTAGGTTGAAAAGCTTGATGTTATTTTGATGGTATGATGGCTTTTCTCATTAAGGCATCAATTTGGAGGATTTATAACATAATGCACCAGATTATTACATTTTCTTGAACTAAAAAGGAGAGCACTCATATTTTGTAATAACTGTTGCAATATGTAACAAGTTATTACAAAATGCAACGTTTATTAAAAAATGCTACAGATTATTACAAAATGTGGCGTTATTACAAAATGTGGCGTTATTACATAATGAGTTGATCATTTATTACATTATTAGATATCACACCGTTATTACATAATGATTTGATAATTTATTACATTATTAGATATCACACCGTTATTACATAATGATTTGATAATTTATTACATTATTAGATATCACACCGTTATTACATAATGCATCACTACATGGTTGGTACTTCTCTACTTTTTTCCTCTTCTTTCTTTCTGATTTAGCTGGTACTGCCACAACTATAATCACTATCACACACACTTTTATACACGCCGATTTTATTGAGTTTATTTAAAAAATATTTTAAAGCCGCTCGATGTACCTTGATTTGAACCTCAGGGACAAATAAAGTGATTTGAAATGTGCATAGCATAAACAGGCGGTAACGTTAAAGAAAGTCAGATTGCCTCCTGTCAAATTATAAAATCATTTGCTTCAAATAAATGCAATCATTTCAGGTGGAGAATATTTAGAGAACATTTGGAATCTCTCGCCACAGGAAGTGAAATGGGTTTGATTCCTGTTGTGTTTGCGTACTATTGTTTTCCTTCTCACAATCCAAAGACATGCTGGTTAGGTTATGATGCAAACCTAACTCCGCTGTAGAAGTGGTGGTGTGTGTGTTTCTCTGTTGGCCCTGGTGAAGCATGAGACTCACAGTCAGCTGGGGTAGAGCCAAACTCAGATGGATAGTTGTTTTTAACTTTTCAACGGTTTCAGAAAAGCACAAGTCGTGCACCAAGTGTATATGAAGTTAAAAACTTTCTCCCACATGCTTTTAGTCTTTCTGTAAATATTTAAATATGCTCAAACACGGATTCCTGTATTAAACATCTAATAATAAATCTTTCCACCAACTCCTCTGCTGATGCATTTACACTGTAAATATTTAAACAAAATGGAATTACAGACCATGAGCCCATTATCCTCTCCATGTTTAAGCTGTAACATTATAGGGCAGTTTTATGCTTTATTCTGCTTTAAAAATACGCAGTGAGCCATACTATTTATCGGTGACATTTTTCTGTGTCGACACTTAAACCACAAAATGTAACAAGCAACATAAATCGTTCTGGACTCCAAACTCCTCTGTGACTTTTTAATAGGACAACAGAGCCGCTGTAAAAATCCAAATATATGGTCGTTATAAAGAACAAAATACACTTTTCTTACACTTCAGGGTAAAAACTACAGAGGTGGAGCATTTTGTAGCTTGTTTAAAAGTTTAAATAATTCTTTCAGGAGTTTGGAACAGATAGTATTTATACTGAGGCCATCTGGAGGAAGGATGCAACCAATTATCAGTAGTGCAGTAATCTGATAATGTGAAGAAAAACACAGGAGTATTTGTCATATATTACATAATTACCCATTCTCTGAAAAGAGTGTTTGAAATAGACACACTGACCAAACTGTGAGCAAATCTGTTTAAAGATATTTAGTAAAATACACCTTGTTTATGGGTAAAAACTTGCAGTTTTATAGACAAACTGTGCAATCTTAACGAAAACGGTAACGCTTCTGTAAGCAACAGATGTGATCTGGAAACAAGCAGAGGAAATCCTGTTTATCTCATCTGCTTGGATCCTGCACCAACGTGATAACCTGAACTCAAAAAGCTGTTTCTCTCTCACTCCGACTGGCCGAGGCACACAGGACCGTCTATAGCCCACTCTGCTTTTATCCGGCATTTCATCGGTACTATTGAAGTGTTGTAATTTCCTAATTTTAAATTTTTGTTTTATGATAAGAGTCAACCTCCCGATGTAATTTCGCCTACCTGTAATTTAGTGCTAAGTGAAGTTAAATGATGAATAGCAGCACAGTTTGTGTGCCAGCTTCATTCAATTATTCACTCGGAAATATTCTGTCTTTAACTTTGCCCCTGGTTGATCTTCTCATTATCTTGGTCCAATCAAGGACTTCGTCATCTCGCTGTCAGTGACACACAGAAACACACACAGACACGCAGGAGCAGTATAGTTTACCATTGGTTAGCCAAGAGGACCAGCAGATTCCTCAGAGGCCAGCCGGGATGTTGGGACAGAGTACACGGATCATAGACGCCCACAGTTACCTGGAAACACACCAACAAGCCGTGTTTACGTTACTGAAAAGTATGCGTGTGTGTGTGTGTGTGTGTGTGTGTGTGTGTGTGTGTGTGTGTGTGTGTGTGTGTGTGTGTGTGTGTGTGTGTGTGTGTGTCTGTGTTTTTTCACACACATTTTCATAAACCTGTGCGAATGCCAGTGAACAGTTTAAAAAAAAAGATATTTTTAATGTAATGCTTTATATTTTAACACCGAATTGCGGCCAGCGCAGACATGTTGCACAAATGCTGTTTGTCATAAAAAATAAATAAATAAATAAATAAATAGATCGTCTTGGCTTTGTACCTTCTTAGTATCCGTGTAAAAAGTCTCCCAGTCCCCGAGTGGAGCCAGCTGAACGGCGTCGGCTGTGTATTTCATCACGAAGTAAGGAACCGCAGTGGTCGCCCGCTGGACACACAGGCCGTCGTACGCCTCCTGCAAGGCAGCAATCTGGGACAGGATTGATTGGTCAGATATCTTCATGAAGCACACGCTCCACCAGACGAGGGAAAATTTATCTTTCTGCAGGGGCTACGTGGAAAACTAGAACTACCGTGGAGACACATGTTCTTTCTCTGCGGTATGAACATAATCTGTTAATAGAAAGCAGTGTGACACGCGCTTTATCAGAAGCTACTGTTCCTGCTACTGTTACTTCCCAGGTTTTGGCTGATAATAGTGATTCAAGCTTTCAACACCATAGAACGAGCTCGAGCACAATAAAGAGTTGACAGGAAGGAGAAATGTGTGACGTTCTTTGTTACGGAACAAATATTGAGAGGCTTTGAAATGTAAAAACCGACCTGCTTAGCCGAGAACACTTTTTCTAAAACGGCCGGCCGTTGGACGATCTTTATCCCCTCCGGGAAACAAAGTGCCGGGAAACAGAACCAGTAGTAGAAGTGATACTTCTTCAAATCCTGTAAAAGAAAATCAGAAAAATAAGCTGTTATCGAGTTGTCGTATTCTGAAAGTAACACTTGATTTTTTTTTAACGTACTGCGAAGGTCAGAAGGATGAATCTGCAGAGGATAGACGGGTCCTTTAATGCGGCGCCAGACTGGATCGCGTCCCATATCTGCACAGGTAATTTAACAAATAGTCATTTCATCATAGGAGTTTCGGTCTGACTAAAGTTAAATTTTTTGTGGTGATTTTACCTCTCGGGCTTCTTTCTCCAGCAAAGCCTTCTTGTCTGTGGTCTTGAAGGCGTCGAGTGTGTTGGTGTTGTACAGCGTTCCGGCAGCCGGGCAGCAGCGAGCCGGAGTCGGACCATCACTGGTAAAGAAAGTAGAACTTTTTTAAACGGCACATTGACAAAGACGCCACAGCAAGGTCCAGATGCAGAGGTCCAGATTCTTTCCTGTCTTTCCATAAAAGTTGGGCAATAAACCGGGAGACGGCTGATGTCGGCCAGAAGACCGGATAAAAGCAACAGAACCACCAAAACAAGATTAAGAATGTTTGAGCAGAGAAAGCTCGGCCAGGTCCGTCTACTACACTTCCTTTATTCAAACACATCCCGACTTTATAAGGAAAGATTCACACTGTTGGAAAGTTAAACCTGGAGTGGGACCATTAGAAGTGTGTAACTTTGATAAAATTATTATTTTTGACGGCTGATTAACTCAAACACGGTCTTAAGTCAATATTAGATCAATTTCTAACTAAATGTATTAAGTTCATTCAGTCCCACTTAGAAAAATGTCTTCGTAGTGGATTCCCTTCCTCTAAAGCCGTGATTCTTATTCTACCAGGCCGCCGTTTTGGAATCCCAACATTTCCAGGACTTTTCTTTTTTACTAAATGTCTGATACAAACTGCTTGATAATGTGTTTAAATCAAGTTGTTGTGGCTCAGTTGGTGAAAGGGATTGTTCTCCCATCCCATCACTTCTTATATTATGACTTTTTATTTCAAATATTTTCTGGGAGTGATAAAAATAACAATTGAATCAAACAAGAGATTAAAAACAATTCAAACTCTGATATTCTTATATTTTTGTCCAAAAAGAGTAAAAGGGACAAAACTTTAATGACCATACTACTTTTTAAAATAAAAAAAGTCTTACTTTCTATCATATTTAAATTATTATGAATAAAATGAAACAATTCATTTTTACATTAGGCATTTTTTATATATCATATTGATCATACATTTGTTATAGTTGTAAGGAAAACGTACGTAAACCTTTTGGAATTTCTGCATAAACTGACCATAAAATGAAGTCTGATATTGTCACAACAACAAACAAACAAACAGTGTTTAATAACAGAAATTCTGAAGAAATCTACAAGAAAACATAATTGTTAGTTATGAATTATTAAAAAAAAAAAAAAAGGTATTTTATTGTTGTGACTTAAGACTGGTTCCTATTTTAGGACCAAATCTTACAGAAATGCAGATCATTTCACAGAGATCACACATATTCCTTCAACTGTACGTATCTTTTTTTTATCATTTATGTCACAAATATACCTTACATATGTACATTTTAATCTGTATTACTCCACTTTTATATATGCAGTACCTTCAATAAATAAATAAATGAATGAATGAATGAATGAATGGTGTGTGAACATACGTGTAAATGTGTGTGCGAGCGCGCAAGGCAATTTGAGCAAGGTATAGAGGTTGAAACACCGTATAAGTGGAGTGTATTTACTATTTACATGGACGGGTGTCGTACTACGGTCTAACTGTTTCCCACTGGTCTGAGGCGAACGTTTCATTTGTTGTTTCCTGTTGTGTTTATTCACCATTTCTCTACATCTGCATCTGAAGCACGCGGTAGAAGTGATATTATTTACGCATCGCTGACAAGTGGAGAGGGTGATTCAGGATCTGACAGCGGATGATATAACGAGTTCTCACACTGCAGCTGTCGTCCGTCTGACGCCGCAGCTGGTGTAAATTTGAAAGATCTAAAAGTAGTCCCAGATTAATTGACAATGATACACTCGGGTGGTTTACAAGGGCTTCCGGCTGAAATACAGGCTCAGGTGACCTGATTGTAAATGCCACAATGGTACGATCCAATATGGAAGGAGAAATGTGTTCTTTTTATCCTTAATACCGTTTCTGAACACATAAAACCAACAACATAATTCATTCCCTCAAAAGCCCTATTAAACCCGATTACACATACATAAAAGGACAACATGAGGAATTGCTGCAAAAAAAAGAAACGGTCAGTTTTTTAAGCCAAACTAATTTTAAGAGAATCAAATGAATATAAAATCCACGCCAGCGTCACACATAAGCCTCCAAAAATGAGTCGAACCTTTAATCTAATTGTTCATATTCTGTATTTAAAAGGTTAATTATTTATACATTTATTGCTTCAGCAATTAGTTTCTCTTCAAAAAAATATTTTTTACACGTACATAACAACAAAGTACAAAACTTTAATCACAAAGTTGTACACGGGAGAGGAAGTACTCTCAAAGTGTTTGTACACAGTCACCACCAACATTTAAATTATGAAATTCCTATAAATACTACAAACTCAAGTAGACCAGAGGAACTTTTCAAACATGCTGCTGACTGTCGTAAATAGTTCTTCTGCACATGCTCAGTAGATGGACAAGAACAAAGTTTCCTCCAGAGTGTCATGACTCTCAGTCCATAGTCTCCTGGGACTTGGTACTTTTATTTTGACAGTCACCATAATAACAATCCAACTTGGTGGTCTGTCCACTAGAATGCCCGTGTTCTACCGTTAATGTTTAAAGTTTATAAGATAAGATAAGATAAGATAAGATAAGTTATCCCTTTATTTATCTCACATGTGGAGAAATTTGCAGTGGTACAACAGGATAGTAAAGAGAAAGAAGCACACATAGCAGAAACTAAAAAAAAGCAGATAAAAATACAATATAATAAAAAATACACACTTATAGGATTATTATTATTCTCTGCGCACAGGGGTGTGTAGTTGTATTATAAAAATCATCTCCTAGTTGTCCTACATGTTAACTTCAGTGTTTGAGCAATTTTCTTATTTTTACAATGTTGCCGCGTTGCAAAGCAAAACTTTTCTGAAACGAAAAAAAACCAACCATAAACATGATACGCAGCCGAGTAAACGGGGCTTTAGCTCAAAGATATTTTTCATGAGTTTTAAAACATTTTTAAGTCCTATACACATCTGTTTTGTTCAATGATATATTAATTCCCTATTGATTTTTCTTTTTAAGATTATTTTGATTGCATGTGATGATGCACAGTACCAATCTTCTTGGTGTATTCTATTTTTTAATTGATTGATTCATTCTGTGTTTTTGCACATGAGATTATATAGCATACATTTTATTTATACAACTGAAATTTCCATTTAAGTCCCAGTGACAACCCAAACCTGCCATTTGTAAGCATTTAGTAGTAGTTTTCATTACTTTAAGTTCTCTTTGAAACTGGTTTTTGAGAGCACTCAACATGAAAATACTTGCCTGGTTCAAAGTTGACGGGCGATAGCAATCTGACCGGTTAATGAAATTTTGTGTATAAAAACAAGTACGACGAGTTCAGCTACAACTCATTGTAGTAGCTTCCTGGACTCGAGCTCATTAAAACTGGTGCTTCATTTTCAGAGAAATGCCTGAGGTTCAGATTGTGTTTCTGTGTATTCGAAGGTTCAACAATAAAAACAATCAGTTTGTGTACAAAAAAAAAAAAAAAAAAAAAAAAAAGCAGCTTTTACTTACATATCAAACGCACTGTACTCCAAAGTCAAGCGGGTCGGCAAACCAACTGGATCACCTAGGGAACAAACATCGAAAGTTCAGTCAAGCTGGTGTATTTGTGCGACAGTGACTCTAAACTGGCGCCGTCACTTCTCACCGTTGTAGAAGTATCCTTTGATGGATTTGGGACTCTCGTCCAGCCTGTAGTCGTTCAGTTTCTTCTGGGTGAGCTGGTGCCAGAAACCGGCCTCCAGAGCGCTGCTGAAGGGAGCGAACTGCAGCTTGAGCTCTGCGCTGGACGAAGCCGCTTCACCGGAGTCGGACGACGCCATCTCGACTTCAGTCTGAACTGCTCCTACAGAGTGCGAAGAAGAGAGATGAAGGCTGTAAAAACATGCATGCACATCATCTAATGGGGAAAAGCCGAACTCGCTGCTGACACTGACGAACAGGCCGCTGTGAACTGATGCTGTTTTGACCTTGTGGGATGAGGCCCTCGAACCACTTTGCATCTCTCTCACAGATTCACAGACATAATCAACGGTGGCAGACGAACCTGGAAAGAGGCCAGCCTGCTTATCAGGACCTACTTCATTTTTTTCCCCCCTAGGACACTTCCACATGCAAACAGGAACCCCCAAAAATTGCTGGATATTTCCAAGACACATCATAAAAACATTTGCAGAAGAAGTCCAAGCTTCCGATGACTAACTAAGCAGCATTATGTGGCGTTTACAGCAGCTAAATGGCTTGTGTTTTTTCATGCATGTCAATTTTTGGATTTGTAAGTGTGTAGTGTGTTCCTACAAGGACCTGTAAATGTCATGATTCTGCTACTCTCCCACTGGAACAGAGACTGTAACTCCAGTTTAATTTGCTGATTCTTGTCAGGCTGTGTCTGTTTTGGTATGTCCTGTAACTCCTTATAGACGTGAAAGTAACTGGATAGCACCCAGGCTGAAGAAAGTGACCCTGCAAGTCTAGACTGAGGGCAATTATACCATAATTTACACATAATTCTCCACTAGCAAAATCCATTTATCAAAAGAGGGCATGGAGAAATGAAGTGCTGGTGAAGACAGACATGAACAGGACCTTGTTAGTACGCAATAGTACTGACAAGGTCAATAGGCACACACACACATCATGCGTACAAATTGCATTATGCATGTACCAATCTAATTATACATGCACCACTTCTGAAATCTCATAACCGGCTCACTAATATCATTACGTACATACAAATGACAATATGCACATACAAATCAAGAATCACGCAAGTCCTTTCGCTAGTATGGCGGACACGAGCAGACCTGTTACGTAAAACAGAGAAAATCACTTCGTACGCTCAGTTTTCAAATCACTCGGCGGGAAAATGCAGATATTTCATGCTTTGCATCCAACACTACATGCACTAACGATACACCTCAAACATCAGCCTGACCATCCGTCTTCTTTCCCCAAACAAAGACACGTTCAACAATTTGATGTTTTTAATCCTTCTGAATTCGAACCATCGTTGTGTGCACATATCAGGGACCATTTATAGTTACTAATTACTCTAATATAAACATTTTTATAATGTAGAAAAACACAAAAGTACGTGATTCAAGCACAGGGAGAACATGCATACTTTACACAGTGAATTTGAACTAGCAACCTTCTCGACTGTGTCATTGGATGTCATTGTAAACTGGACTGCCCCAAAGATGTAATCCTGTCATGAAATCTGAATAGCCAGTTAAAATATTGATCAGTTCAAAGAATTTAGTCGACAATTGTTTTCAATGGTTTTAGATTCTCAAGTCAAAGTTAAAACTTAAAACTGAAATGTTTTGATTTGTTCTGAGCTTTGAGAGAGGCTGGTTGATGTTATTATTAAAGTTAGTTTGCGTGTCACTCAGCGATGACTCATCGATCAGCCCACAATCTCATCGGTTGCACCTTCAGTTACTCTGCCACATCCACATTGGTTGCCGACAACAGAAATGCATCTGTGAGTTAAAATATCCTCCCTGGGCATGACGAGTTTTCTGTACTGTCTCATGAGGGGAGAAATAAACATTTCAGAACTTGTAGAAACACTTTAAACTAGGTTTCACCCCAAAGCGGCAGCCCTTACTCACCGTCCTAAATCCCTCCTGCACACGACCGACCTTGACGACTGCAAAGCACTTTACGTTGGTCTTGAACACGCTGCAACCTCTCGCCTACAGTGAGTGCAGAATGTTAAGTCTGTCCTTGAATCTCTCGCTTCCTTCGTTTGCTTCATGTAGGATTCACTTCAGATTTATACTGTTTGCCTTTAAAGCCTTGAAAGGTCTGACTCCCAGTAACCTCACTGACAACACGCACGCTTACAGCCCACAGCAATCCACTCAATTCTCATTGTGCCGACACGCACAGGGGGATCGGGCTTTTGCTGTCATAACACTTGAACACGACAATCATTCCTCCATCCATCCATGCATCCATCAACTATATCACGTTTTCTTACAAGGGCAGCGCACACCCTGAACTGATCGCCAGAGCATCACAGAGATAGAGACAGAGAACCACACACATTCACACTTAGAATGGCATCAACTAACCTTACATGCATGTTTTTGAAATGTGGGAGAAAATAAGACTACCTGGAGGACACCCACGCACACAAAGAGAGAACATGCAAACTCCACACAGAAAAGCCCGGTCAGTATTTTAACCCAGGTCATTTTCATTGTGAGGCGAGAGAACTAACCGCCATGCCAGTTACACCATGCAGCCCCAGTCATTACCACTCCACATTACAACAATAAAATATAATTTAAAAAAAAAATCAAGGTTCCTAGAGACATAAGTATTGCATTTTATTGTGTTTTGATGTTGTACTTTAATATTGTGAGTGTGCTTTCATTTTATTTGGCACAAGATAGAAAGCAACTGTTAAGTTGCAAAATGTGATGTTGTTAGAACTATTTATTATTGTACAGATTATAAAATCTGTACAATAATCTGTATGCTCATTCAAAAATGCAAGCTGCTATAAAATACCTCTCTCATTAAATCCTACCATCATTGAAATGAACTAGTTTATGTTCATTCACAGCGGTTTTCCTGCTTCTTCTTCTCTAAATTGAAAGATAAACTATATTGAGGCTCAGTAAATACCACCGACTCCTGAAAACTATTCGTAGTGTTTAAGATTAGTTATATTTGGGGGGTTGTTTACTTGCTGTGCAGTGAAGTTAATGGACACAGACCAGACAGTGAAAGCAGCAGCTTTGACACGTGAAACGCTTTCAAACGCTCCGGTGATATCAAACACAGGACGAGACACGGCTGTACAACAGAATAAATAGCATATATTATCTTTACTGGCCACAGAAAGCGTGTATGTGTCAAACTGTTAAGAGGTTTGTGCACTTACCACAGACTATCACTTCCTGGTGACGTAATCACGTGATCGCTGGATTTGTCAACAAAGCGGTGCAGTGTGGGTAAAATGTCGCTCCGTGTTAGCTTAGCTGCTAAGCAGATTCACGGTGCAAGCGTCATCGAATAAAACACGAAAAACCAAAACAGCATCAAAAACACGCAAACGACGAAGCAGGAGAACACAGACAGAAACCTGTAGGTGCCGTTTCTTTTCATTTCGGACACGCAGATGACCGTGGGTGAACCAGGATGCAGCTCAGGTGTTCCTGTTCTTTTATGTCCTTATCATCGGTTTAATAGGATAAAGCAACAGACGGAACATTGTGGGATCGAGACAGGTTGAGCTCCAATACTTTGGAATTGTAAGGAAGGAGCTGCGAGCTTATTTTCAGCAGGCTCGTCACCAGGAAGTGAGACATTAGCGTTTGTAAAACCGGACCATGCTTCAATGGTTTAGAGACCGTCGCCAAGTAACATTCCAGAAGAAAAACGCAGAATGCTCAATTCAGGTGCACAAAGGCAAAACGTGCAGGTGCTTTTTTGATTCAAGTTGGGAACAATTTTAAAACAAGAAAAGTACTTTATAGTTACTAATTTAATGACAAAGATTTCAGAAATGCTAAAGTTTAAGGGACCTCTAACAATGTTCCTTCCGGACCAGTGTGCTGCATGTTTTAGGGAGTTGCCTTATGCAACCTAAACTAAACCAAAATAAGCTATTAAAGTAAAATTTATTCATATAGCACCAAGCACAACACAACAATAATTTAGCACTTTTACAGTGAAAACCCCACAATTCTACTTGACCAAATGAAGGCGATGTTGGAACAGAAAAGAAAACCCTCTTGACGGGATGAAACCTGCAGAACCAGACTCAGAGGTGGAGGTTTTCTGCTGTTCCGTTTGGGGTTTGGGGATAGAGACGACAAAACGAGGGACAGAGAGCAACAAGCAAACAGACATAAATCCTTTATCTCTAGACAGATAGGAGCCGGAGGCTCGGACCACAAAGTTCCAGTTCCAGTGTTAGAAATCCTGCAGGAAGGTTATGTCACAGCAACCCCCCCACCCCCCCGAAAACAAAACAAAATAAACAAACATACAAACAAAAACAAGACTACTGTACTGACCTTGGTTTGGGTTTTTTATTTGGCGTCTCTGTGTGCTCAATGCTGAGCCCCCTATGGTGATTTAGAACCTCTACTGTAGCTGCACTGACTCCCTCACATTTGCTTTTCCATTTAGGTTTTACAGCAACAAAACTACATTCTATACAGACACTAAATAAATGTATTTTTTTCTTCGAAATGATGACTTATAATAAAATACAAACATTTCATTAGTGAAGAACAGCAAGGAAAGCACTCGCACAATCTGAGTGAGGCTTCCTATCTTTAGTAGCAGTAGCAATGTCTCCGGAAGTTGCATTGCCCCCGTTTCCAAGGAGATGGAGTTGATGTGTTTTCTGTTTCAATATTATCCTCAGGGATGATTTTTTTATTTTCAGCATTACTTAATACTTTTACAGTTGGTAGAGAGGGGCATTGCAGGTTCAATCCCGCCTCCTGTCTGTACACCCAAGTGTCCTTGAGCGATAGACCGAACCCACTGAATGGATGGATTGAGCACCTTGCATGGCTCCAATGACTGAGTGAATGTCATTACCATGTGAATCTCTTTGGAGGCTGCTCAAGCAGTGGAAAATCTCTATACACGCGACATTCATTTACCAATTTACAAAACCATGTTTAGCTATTTATTAATTTTTTATTTTCTTATCAACAAAAAATGAAAACTTTTTCCGATCTGACGTCCAATTTCCCTCTAAAAGTGACATAGATTGCTGCAAATCGCATTGATATTGTTCATAAATAGTTTCTGTTTAGACTACTTTGTGCTGAGGATAACTTCATGTCATTTATGTTTAATTTAGCCACCTTCAGCTTCTTTTAGTTTCTCCCTTCAGGGGCTCATTTTCCTCCATGTCGGACTTTCCCCGTCTCCTCCAGCGTTTCGATTTCCTTCACTCCACTAGGATATTTCTGGGATGTCTGGCGGCTCCATCTCCAGCATCCTTTGTCTAATAGGTCTGCTGTCACTCCTCAGCGCGTTTCCATATGCTCGCATTCTCAAATCTCTCCAGACGGACAGTTAAGGGTGAGAAATCTGGAGCTCAAGTTAATGATTTTAATTCTGTGTTCGATTAGTAGTAGATCGTTTGAAAAAGACAAGGCAAGGCAAATTGATTTATAGAGCACCTTTCAGACACAAGGCAATTCACAGTGCTTTACAAAGAAATAAAGGAAATACATTAAAGCTTTAAAAAAAAGCTGTGTTTGAAGAGTTTTATACAAGCATTGATATGTATATATAATTGTGTTTTGTTTGTGGAAAAATAATAAAAAAATTTAATTCCAAAAAAAAATAAAAAATAAAGTTCCAGCTGAACGCATCTCCGCCGGCTGTACCTGCAGGGAAAGACCAAGTCTTTGGTTGTAAATGTGGTGTAAGTCCAAGCTGTTAACACAGAAACTAATCTACATGCATATTTACCCATTTGTATTCATTTCCCCAAAATTGTTTGAAATACAAGTACATACTTTAAAAAAAAAAGTGAATCATTTTCCTCTCTTCCTCTTCAAACTCCTATATGTGTGTAACACGAATGTGCTCCCATCACAAACCATCCTACCTCCTTGCAAACTATTCTTATTACAAAAGTGGCGCAAGCACTCCCATACCTTATAATCTAGGCACAGAATGCTTTTTCTTTTTTTTTTTTTTTTCAGAGCAGTAATGGATGATTCCAGTTGAATGACAGTTGCTTTAAAGGGGACATATCATGCTAAATCCACTTTTTTAGCCCTTAAATGCATGTTGTTGTATATTTAGAGTGTTTAGAAGTACAGAAAAGTTCAAAGTAGTCTCTTCAGGTGCTCCGTTGATATCTTTATATTCTGTTTTGGTCATATTTTGCGATCCGTTTCGATTTTTCTATTCTCTATTACGTTTTTTGAACAATGACGTCACAGTATTCTCAGCGGAACTGCCAAATTAGGACATCAACACTTCGAGCAATCCGCCATTTTGGTTTCTCGCTGCGATTTTGTAGTCCAACCGAAGTTACGAGAGGATAAGTGGAAATGTTCGGTTGTTGGATGTAGTAACCCACAAGCTTCGTTACACCGTCTCCCAGCATCAGAACCTTTTCGAAGTGCCTGGTTGAGTTTTATTTTTCACAGAAATGTACCCACATCTGTGGGTAAGGTCATTTTTGTGTGCGCAAAGCACTTTAAGGACGACTGCTTCAGCAACCTCCGCCAGTATAAAGAAGGATTTGCCGAAAGACTTGGTCTGATTGAGCGGTCAGTTCCTTCTATCTATGGAGACGACGAACAGAGCACTTCGGTAAGCTGTATATAACGCTAAAAAGTGTGATGATAAGACGTCCCTGTCATTGTTTTGTTAGCATTAGCAGTTGCACCGTCTTCATATGTTAGCGCTGTGTGCTCGTTTTAGATTATAATGTAACTTCTGTGTTAAATAGTCGTTGTAATACAGGCAGTATTGTAGTAGTGGGCATGGATGGAGAAGTTAGTGTAAATATAGTAACACACCATTGCGTTACATCCATATGAAGACGTTGTTCTGCATCATCGTCATTTTCATCTCGCTCCGCCGGGTCCGACTCTGGCTCCAACATGTATGGCTGGATGGACAAATCTTCCGTTGTTGACATTTTGTAAATAATGAGTGAATATAAAGTTTCTGCGCCGCTAGATAATTGTATCTGTTCTATCAAACTACAAAGATGGCCGAACAGGGTGACGTTGAACCGAGTGTCACCTCTGCAACCTGGAGAGGAGGCGGGGTATGAAGAGACCGCCCCAAAACCAGTTGCTCTCAGAAGCACATCAGAAAAGGGGTAGAAAAGGGGCCTGTGGAGCTCTAATAATGAGGAATTCAGACCCAAGCATTGCAGTTCCGCTTTATATAGACCACAACTGTATGATTTATATGTAAAAAGGAAGGATTTAAAAGCATGATATGTCTCCTTTAAAGTTGATTCACCGTTCGTGTTTGAAGCTCGCGAACCGACACAGGAAACTTAATGAAACCAATTTTCCGCCGGGTCACAGTTTAACTCAAGGGGCATTTTGTGAGCAGGAACGCGTGAGCGGCTGTTCAAACCCGCTTCTACGGCTTCCTTTCTGTATGAAAAACTACACGGACACAGTAGTTATATTTGTCAGCTAATAAAAAATGAATTGTCTTTTTTTTTTTTTTTTTGTTTAATACAAAGTTCATTCAAAATAGAAGGGCGACCCTACAATTGTATGAGATGTGGATTTGTGAGTGAGTCTCTCTCTCTCTCTCTCTCTCTCTCTCTCTCTCTCTCTCTCTCTCTCTCTCGATGTCAGCTGGGATCGGCTCCAGCGCCTTGAAGATATAGATCATGTACAATCATGGATCATGGATTTTTTTTATAAAATTTTTTGTTAATTCTGTGGAAATGTACTTTTGTTTTCCAGAATCCAGACCTTTTTTTTTCAGAATACTGGTGAAAAATGTCTCGATGTGCTTCAACCTTCAGTCAAAACAAGGTTTTTTTTATTATCCAAACAACGACAGATGAAGTTAGAACACAAGCAGACGGACCAATAGAGACACAGGAACACACTGAGGACTATCGGGCCACATTCACGGTGATCAGAGTCACTGAGAATCCAACTTTATGAAACCAAAGGTGGACCTTTATGAAAATGCTCCAAATCTGTCGCTGTGGAAACGGGGGACAATGCAACTTTTCTGAAACGCTGCTGCTCGCTCATGTGCACCACGGAAAACAGTCGAAATACATTTTTAAAATACTCTTTTGGATGGTCCTGATTCATTTCCATAACTTGAGAGTTGTTTTTTTTTTTTTTTAACATTAGTTTGCTTTTGTCCTTGGGTCAGTGAGTCACAAAAGAAGGCAGCTTCTTGGATGGTCCACATGTTTGTGTTTCACAGTGGGGGGGGGGGGGGGAATGGTGATTGAAAACCTTTTTTTATTTACTTATTTATTGAACTCGAAATTAGAAAAAAATGAGACTGAGAAAGACTCTGAGATGCAGACCAACAGTAGCTCATAAAAAAAACAGCTTTTTATCAAGAGATAATTCTTATTGAGCAAAACTCAAGTTGAATTATGTCTCGGCAATCAATAGTTGTGCGGATTTTTACACGTTGCCCTTTGGGTGAATGAGTCGCTCACCCCTGCTTTACTCTAAAAATACTTCAGGTTGTAGAGCTCAGTGTACAAAATCAAACAAAGAAAATGTTTTCACTTTGTGATGACTAATGGCTGCTCTTTTATGCGACGACCCCTGTCCTCCCTTCACCCTGTTCTTTAAAAAAAACTCCCTCACTGCCCACTTCCATCACACACTGCTCCCTGTGTTCTGTCTCCTCACACGTTGTTTTAGTGCATTCAATTAGCCACCAATTAGTTTAACGAATCCCTGTCATGATCTGTGCGTGACAGCCGCCTCTCTCCAGCTCGTATATACGTCACATAATTAAAATGGCCATCGTTTACAGGAAAGCCAAGAATGCGGCACGGCTGTTGATTAGTTGAAAGTGTTCTCTATACACCATCACACCTTCACCGAACGACAGCTGCAGCACGCTGTGCCACTGTTTGATCAGCGAGCGCCACACCTGAAGGCAAACATTTAAAAAAAGGTCAAGTTTATCCCTCAAGCCCCACTGAAGATAACCAGCGCTTCGGAGAATACATGTTCACATTAAATTGCACTCTGTAAATACTCATTATAAGCATTCTACATTGTGTGATGCCGTATACAAAGTTCAGATTAGATTTATTAAAGTTATTAAAGCAGGGGTGTCAAACATAAGGCCCATGGGCCAAAACGGTCCCTCATGATGCTTCGATCCGCTCGACTAACCACCAAGCAAATTGTAAACATTTCAACCAAAACATTGATTTTTTTCAAAAAAAAAATTTAAACAATCCTCCTCACTGTCCACTTTTAAAACTAATCTTAAAACCCACTTTTATTCCTTGGCTTTTAACCATGTTTGAGACTCTGTCCCTGGTTTTATTGTTGCCAATCTATTGTTTGTTTATTGTATTTCACTGTTTTTACTCTTTACTGTACTTTCTTATTTTACTCTTTTATTGGAAAGCACTTTGGCCTCAGCCACAACTGTTTTAAAGTGCTGTATAAATAAAGATGACTTGACTTGACTTGACTTAAAGGGGACATATCATGCTAAATCCACTTTTTTAGCCCTTAAATGCATGTTGTTGTATATTTAGAGTGTTTAGAAGTACAGAAAAGTTCAAAGTAGTCTCTTCAGGTGCTCCGTTGATATCTTTATATTCTGTTTTGGTCATATTTTGCGATCCGTTTCGATTTTTCTATTCTCTATTACGTTTTTTGAACAATGACGTCACACTATTCTCAGCGGAACTGCCAAATTAGGACATCGACATTTCGAGCAATCCGCCATTTTTGTTTCTCGCTGCGATTTTGTAGTCCAACCGAAGTTACGAGAGGATAAGTGGAAATGTTCGGTTGTTGGATGTAGTAACCCACAAGCTTCGTTACACCGTCTCCCAGCATCAGAACCTTTTCGAAGTGCCTGGTTGAGTTTTATTTTTCACAGAAATGTACCCACATCTGTGGGTAAGGTCATTTTTGTGTGCGCGAAGCACTTTAAGGACGACTGCTTCAGCAACCTCCGCCAGTATAAAGAAGGATTTGCCGAAAGACTTGGTCTGATTGAGCGGTCAGTTCCTTCTATCTATGGAGACGACGAACAGAGCACTTCGGTAAGCTGTATATAACGCTAAAAAGTGTGACGATAAGACGTCCCTCATTGTTTTGTTAGCATTAGCAGTTGCACCGTCTTCATATGTTAGCGCTGTGTGCTCGTTTTAGATTATAATGTAACTTCTGTGTTAAATAGTCGTTGTAATACAGGCAGTATTGTAGTAGTGGGCATGGATGGAGAAGTTAGTGTAAATATAGTAACACACCATTGCGTTACATCCATATGAAGACGTTGTTCTGTAGGTGCATCATCGTCATTTTCATCTCGCTCCGCCGGGTCCGACTCTGGCTCCAACATGTATGGCTGGATGGACAAATCTTCCGTTGTTGACATTTTGTAAATAATGTGTGAATATAAAGTTTCTGCGCCGCTAGATAATTGTATCTGTTCTATCAAACTACAAAGATGGCCGAACAGGGTGACGTTGAACCGAGTGTCACCTCTGCAACCTGGAGAGGAGGCGGGGTATGAAGTGTCTCATTTGCATTTGAAGAGACCGCCCCAAAACGAGTTGCTCTCAGAAGCACATCAGAAAAGGGGTTGAAAAGGGGCCTGTGGAGCTCTAATAATGAGGAATTCAGACCCAAGCATTGCAGTTTCGCGTTGTATAGACCACAACTGTATGATTTATATGTAAAAAGGAAGGATTTAAAAGCATGATATGTCTCCTTTAAAGAAAGTAGCGGACACGACACAACACTGAGACCCGAGCTGAGACATCAGTGACGCTGCCATGAAAGACAAGCAAACTAAAAATTAGGCTTAAAGCCAAAAACGTTCATAAAGCAACAGCTATAAAAGTCTTTTTTTTTTTTTTTCCTTTACATTTCACTGTGTTTTGCACCACAAAGTATCATTAAATTAGATTTTATGTTGAGATTGTAGTCATTTTCTGTAGTAATTGTTTGGTTTGGCCAAAATATTGTCATTTTCCTCATGTGCAACATCAAAGTTAAAATTTTAAAAGTTATTTTACAGGTGCAGCCACCTCAAGAGGAAGTTGGATTGTATGTGGCCCCTTAACTAAAATGAATTTGACACCCCTGTATTAAAGCAAGGGTTTATCTCTCTGTATTTAAACATTAAAGTGGTTTGACCAGAAATCACTTTATTGAGCTACGTGTCCAGTTAACCATGAAGACAAACACGTTGACACTAAATCACCTTTGGCACAAAAGATATGGGGAACTCTTTTGTTTTCCTTCTCCAGAAGTTTTTTTTTAAGAAAAATATATTTTAAAGTTATGTGAAACGCTGCAATTTCCATCCCTTCGCTGATGAGTGGTTAACCCTCCGCAATCACGCTCATGCGTTTTCCTCCGGCTCACTTCTCCCCCTCTGATTTGTTTGATTTGGGCCGAGCAGTGACTCAGAAAATGTTGATTCTGCTCAGGAAACATGAAAAATTTTGACTGGATTTTAGCAGCATGACTTCAGAGGTGCAGTATGTAGAATTTGAGGAGCGTTACTTTTGTGCATCAGGTGGCTGCACAATATATCACCGATGTTGTGTTACCAATGCCGTAACACCGACCTGTGCAAGATCACACAAGACTGATTGAACTGAGAGGAATTATGTTTCCATGCTCTGGTCATTCATCATGCCCTGTAAATTCAAATTGACACAATCTTTAATGGGAAAGGAGAGTGGAATTAATTCACATAATTGGCTAATTATAACCTTTTAAGCGACTGACAGCCCTAATTATTTCTGGTGGCCACGTGGCAGAAGTCTGAGTGTCTGGAGTGTGACAGAAAGAAAAAAAATGACCAAAAGTCAACAAACTGCTTCCATTCTGAAACGCTTGCTGGTGAGAACGCCAAATTCTGACATGAATATCTGAACTTTCTCCTCCTTACATTATTTAAACTTTAAAAAAGGAAAATGTGAAAGGATGAAAGCACCTGACAGTAAGAGTTATCCACGGTAAAGCCATCAATATGACATAACAATAATAATAATAATGATCACAGATTAATACCAACACGTTTTTTAAAAAAACAAATGTCCCTATGTAATTCATAGTGTTTTATATAAATTTAGTACCCGTTGCTTTACTCTTTATTAAGCTGCTGTATCACACAACCCAGAATAACATTAACAATAGTTATAATGCATGCGTGGACTTCAGCATACATGAATGTGCATCTCTCAACCTCACCATGGTCCAAAACCCCCTAAAAAATATATTGTGCATCAATAAAGTGAAAAAAAGAGAAATTCTTACTTTTTATATTTGTGCCTAAGTGAACCTCAGAACCTCGATTTTTGTACTCTTCCTTCAGTAAAGAAGTTTTACTTTTACCAACGTATCTATTTGTGCTTTTGCCAACTCTTCTGATAACAAGAAAAACCCTAATTGGGTAATAACAATATGAAATAACACAAACTTATTTAGCTTTTCTGTGTCACTGTTTCGGCTCTAGTTTCATCGTGTCCCGGGTCTAAACGCATATCTTAGTTCCATTTCATACAAAATGGATGTTTCGTCACTGCACAGCCTGTGAGTGTGTGAAATATTGAATCAATGCCAGTGCTTTACATGAGAGGAGAATTCATGATTGCTTTCTCACAACTTTGGGGAATAATATTTGAGGTGAACAGAGGTGCTACATCACATCTGAAGGAAAACAGATGAGTGTAAACAGCTCTTCAGTCAGTTCGCTCTGAGTAGAAAAACTAATCTGTAGTCCGATATTTGCTTTAAGTTGTTCCACGTAAACACATATACTGTGTTTCACTTGTGAATAATTAGACTCTGTCCATTTTCACGGTAAAATGTAAAGCTTTTGTTGTGTTGTGAAAGTTCATTTATATGGCAAACGTGGTCAGAGTCACTGAAAACACAACTTGGCCCCAATGGTGGAACTTTTTGACAACGACTCCATCGTTGTGTAAACGGGGTAAAACGCTCAGTAGAAAATAGTTCTCCCGCAAATCCGCAAGTATACAACAGTGTGTTGTAAAGGTATTGTAAACAATATTCGCGACTCCCAGTCCATACGACTTGGTACTTTTATAAATAATGAGTCTCATTTAAAACATTGTCATGTACACGGGATGTAAATTAATCAGCTGCGTGTGCTGTTTGTAGTTTTACTGCATGTCCAGATCTCTTGAATACAAATAATGACAAAGAACAAACACCAAGGACCTTTTGTAAGTATGAGGCGAACCACTCAGAACTGTGCAATCAAGAAACTGACTTTAAATCCATCACCTCTCTGGGGCAACTGCTCAGAAATGTATTTTGGGGTTTGTCTTTAGAAAAGAAAGGAACTGTATTTTATATTATTTCAGTAAAAGGAAAACAACGTGACAGGAAACATAACGATGTGTAAACTTTATATTCTTTCAAATCTGTGTATTGATTGCGTACATTGATAGCAAAAACTGAATTTTAAGAAGGTATTTCTTGTCTTTCACATTGTTGGCCACCGCCAAGGCAGAAACAATAAATACTTCCTCTTGTTTCCAGATTTGGGAAATCAAATTCTTTTGAGCTTAAAGGTGCGATACACACATTCTATTATCAGAAGATAACACAGAGAAAATAAATAACATGGCATCGTGACGTTTGTAAAAGCAAAACCAGGCACATACAAGGTAAATACCATCACTTTCTTTTTCTTTTTTTTTTTACATTCCCACTGTTTCGTACCATTCAGAAATGTGCCACTTTGTTCAGTCACAGTTGGATGTTGAGAATATTTCTGAACACCCGTTTAAAGTTCCCATTGCACAGTGGATATATAAAAGGGTTCAGAGTGGAGTTCATGTAACCCAGCCATATGGTAAACATGTGGAGGTCGTGGTGCACGCACTCTCTGCAGAACGCCATGACCATGAAAGCTATAAAGTACGGGATCCAGCACAATAAGAAAGCAGCGATTATGAAGCCCAACTGCTTGGCCGCCTTGTGCTCCTTGTGAATCCTCAGGCTTTGAATGCGCTGGCATGAGTGGTCGATAAACTTTTGCCACGCCTGTTTCAGAGTCGCCGCGTTGCCCGGATCCAGTTCGACGCCTTCGACCTCGTCTTCGGGCCAGGGCAGGGCTCGGCCGGGGTCGTAGTTGTTGCAGAGCACAGAGGCGTACCTCTGCATGTCCGTCACTTGGCTGATGTCACAGACGCCGCTCACCGAGTTTGGCACCGTGACGTGACATTCATTCAGCGACGCCTGGAGCTTGTTGTCGTTACTCCCGGCCGAGGAAATCCCCTCCTGCGTGGCCACCGGTTGGCTCGGCGGAGACTCTGCATCAGGCGGCTTCTCCTCAGGAGACGTGGAGCACCTCTGAGGCTTTTGTGACATTCTGAGTCTCTGCGCTGTCATGGTAAGCAATGACGTCTGTTGGCACTTTACACCGATTTTTCTGTGAGTTCTCCAGGGGCCACACTTTGCTTTATCAGAATCGTTGAGGGAATATGCTTGATCCAGGGTGTTCTGGTCCAGTAGTCGGTCCTTCTTTGATAATCTCTCTGAAACCGCAGTTTCCCTCTTGGGGGACTTACAGTCAGTTTTCTTTGGCGTTTGATGAATTCGGCCATTTTCGTTTTCCCCAAAGGAATCAGACGGATGAATAATCCTCTCTCTGTCCCTTAGATGTTGCCTCACTGCTAAGAAGATATGTGTGTAAAACCACAGCATCATAACAGAAGGTACATAGAAGTTGAATACTGCCGTAATTACTTTAAACCACGTGACAAAACGAAAATCTGTGTCACACTTATTCTCCTCTTCGGGTTTCAGGTCTACGTGTGTGAAAGACCTCCATCCTAAAATGGGAATAATCCACATCATCGACAGCAGCCAGGCTCCGGAAATCATCAAACTGGCTTTCCCGCGTGTTCGATATTTCAAATATTTAAGCGGCTGCCTGACGGAGCGGTACCGATCCAAGCAGAGGATGAACAGGCTGAAAATGGAGGCAGTGCTCGCCACGTAGTCCATGATCAGCCAGAATTGACAGACGGCCCGTCCCAGCTTCCATTCGTCCTCCAACAAATACACCAGGTTCAGAGGCATGACGGTGGCGCCGACGATCAGGTCCGCCACCGACAGGCTGACGATGTAAAGATTCCCCACGGTGTGCAGGCTCTTCTCCCGCTTCACCGCATAGAGCACCAGCACGTTCATGGTGACGGTAAGGAGCGAGAGGAGCCCGAGACAGAGCCCCAGCAGAGCGCTGTGGAAGGGGCTGTTCAGGCCGACGCCCTGCTCGCTCCTCGGCGGCTCTGCGTCGGGGAGGCCGCTCTGGCTGTGGTTGCCGTAGCTGACGTAGCTGTTGGTGCTGAGGTGCGGAGGATCCATGACAGACGGAAGGACAGATTCCATCTCTGTTTAGGTGAGACGGACGCCTCTAGGTCCCGTTACATGGTGGAAAACCGGTGTCTCTTTCACTGCAGATTATAACACTGATGTATAAGCCGGTTCTAATGGCGCCGTTGCCCCCGGTAACAATGTTTTCTACTTTGGTTCTGACACCGGCGGCGCGGTGACGAGGTGTGAAAAGGTTTTTCTTTGTCACCTATAATCAGCATTTCTTTGTTCTGTTGTCCATTTTGTTGCAAAACCAAGCTGGTAATGTCTGAAAAAACAAACAAACCACAAAACAAACAGATTTCACAGGTTAGATTTTAGTAAATCACAACTTTTAAAAAAAAAATGTTTAATTTAAAATAACATCAGATAACATGCAATATATATAAGACAGTCATAAAAAGTGTTTGTGAGGAAACGAGTGAAAAAAAAGAAGAACACATGAAACAAAAGATGCTTCAGCATCGAAAAATCTGAAATATTGGAAACAAACCCCGACTGTATTCTTTCTACCTTTTTGGTACGAAAGCGCAGACTAAAATGTCTTCGCCTCCCCGTCTTTCACTGTCCAGCTGGCTTTCTTTATCACTTACAACAAATCCCATAAACAACCCAGCATGCAGACAAACTGTGTCGCCGGGGGGAAGGGACCCTCGGAAAATGCTGCGAGCGTTGGGAGACGGAGTCTCTTGAGATTCTAAGAGCCGACGGAACATCATGGTTGAAGGTGAAAAGCTCAGCAAGACTTCTCATATTAAAACATATCAATATGCTGCACTAAAAGCATTCGTCCAGCCTACTGGGGTGTTGATCTTTAATGGTGCCGGCTGAAATAAAACTGTTGCCATGGATGCAGGTGCCATTTTTACACACAACTTTTTCAATGTGCCATGAATTGGTGGCTGACATCATTTGTACTTTCCAGGTCATGTGACTTCACTTATGCACCAAATGAAATAAGTAAGCAGAGGACATGTGCCACAAATAAAATCTATCTATCTATCTATCTATCTATCTATCTATCTATCTATCTATCTATCTATCTATCTATCTATCTATCTATCTATCTATCTATCTATCTATCTATCTGTTGTGTATGTCTGTGTCTGCTTACTCAGATACACTCATATGGAGGATAGAAGACAAAAAACGTCAAGCTCACCAGTGTTGCATACCTAGTGGGAAAACAACAACACTTTCAGTGAGGCTGAGAGATTTTAGTGGTGCTTCTTCCCAAAGTGACTCATTCTGGCACCACATTGTAAGATTGAAATTGGTCAAAATCTCCAAGAAAAAAAATATTAAAGTCCCTCCTCCAGGCAGGCAGCCTTCACTTTGACAATTATTGAGGGCAGCTAATTAAACTTAGTGAAACTTAATTGATTGGGTCAGTTTGTTATTGTTTTAACCAACTCCTTCCACCAGTCACATGACTAAAACCTAGATATGAAACAGGTGTCATAGCTTGAGCATGTAATAAAAAAAGCTTTACATGTTTGAGACTCCGGGGATTTAAGGCTACTTTGCTTTGCTTTGAATGTGAGCAGAATGCGTCATTTTAAATTTCCGTCTGTGAACACTCTCGGTGTGTATACAGCATCTGCCCCTGCAATGCAAACATTTGGGTCCCTGCATTACTCACCATTTAAACAAAGCATAACGAGGTTAAAAAATAAAGGAGAGAAGAAATAAAGCTTTTTCTGCTTTAGCTGTGCTCTTTAGAAACCGGCCATTTATCCAGTTCTAATGGGAGCAATGTGATTATCCGTAATAGTCATTGCCACCATGATTTCATTACAATCGAGTGGGAAAATAAACCAGCCTAATCAGACTGTCTTTGCTCGTGTTGTGACCTGGTGAAGTATTCCTGCTGTTTTTTTCTTTTCTTTTTTTCTTTATTAACATGAACAATGTGTCTGTGCCAAGTCGGAGCGCAGAGAAGCACCTGTGGAGCTGCGCCAGGAGCGCGCGCGCAACTTTCAGCCCGGCTGCGCATTTTGTCACACTCGTTTAACATATTTGCTTTGGATAAAAACTAAAACAAAACAAAAACAATCAACAAAACCCATCAACAAAACCCCCCCCCAAAAAAACAACAAACACGACTTGACCAAAGGTTATTCTGAAAATTGGAAGAAGGGAAAAATTTCCGACTTACCTGGAATGCTCAGGGAAAATCCTCCTCATCCCTGTCAGTATCCGGCTTGAACTCAGTGAAGGACAGAGGCTGTAAAACCCGAAGAAGGCGTCTCAATCTCTCTCTCTCTCTCGCGCTCGCGCGCGCGCTCTCTCTCTCTGGCGCTCTCTCTCTTTCTCTCATCGCACCCCGGTTAAAAATGACTTTTCACCTGATGAGATGACGCATTGTGAATTGCGCCATGATCCAGTGCGTAATGCAGTAAACAGGAGGGTCTGAGAGAAACTTCAAGCATGTTACGGGAAATTAGACATTAGTTTTGAATAAAAAATGTGCCGCCAGTAGATATCTGGAGTTTATCCACCCAGAGATGAGACATTTCGTGGAAGAGATCAGTAGGTTGTGTGCGGGGAAATTAATTCTTCCAATCTCAACAGTAAAGGTGATGAAACCGGACCTGAGGAAAGATATGTCTTGTTTAGGACTCAAGCATCTGGAAACTTTAAAAGACACATCCAGACAGCAGGTTTTATAAAAAAAATAAAAAAAAATCCAGTCAAATGTTATTTTAAAAGAGCGAAAGTCCAAGTTGGATTCTTTTGATTCAAAATCTCATGAATCTTTCTATAAAATCTGGGTTGTATAATTTTTACACCAAAACATTTTATGCTTAATTATCTCCCTTTTATATCTACTCTGTTCTCTTTTTAATACTTCTAAATAAAAAGAGGCAATAAGAAGCGCATGGCCAGTGCATTCTCTTGACCACCTGATGCACAACTCCCCCCACTGTGCCACCTTTCTCGACCCCCTTCATATCCTAATCAAATTTCAATAACTTCATTATTACAGCATATAGTGTCAGCAAACAGACGTGCCATAATGACACTATGTTATAGTATAATTTCTGGGAAAACAAGTTCCACAAATTCTTGCACTCATTATTGGACTGACTCAGCAGACGCCAACAGTACCAGTCTGTGTCAATCACTCAACAAAACCAAAATAGACAGAAAAACCTACAATGTCTTAGAAAAAGGTTGTTTTTTGTTGTTGTTGCAGGTAAAACTGAGAGACAAAAAAATGGCGGACATAAAACCATGACAGGTCAGAATGTGTGAATGAAGCTGGGCATGTCAGGGGAAATAACTCCGTGTGTTGAGAGACTGCTTTTAAAGAGAGTGTTGTGAAAGTATAGGGTGAATATTGTGTGGAAAAACAGTTTCCTAAAGTGGCAAATTACTCAAAAGAACAAAAACACTGAAGGATTGAACAGCCTTCCCCGAACCCACAACAAGGCAAAGGATATTAAACTACACACTGCACCTCAGAGGAGAGTAACAACAGAGTATTGTTCCTCTTAAGATTCATGTAAAGAATGTGTTTAGGTCAAAGTGCTGGAAAATGGGTCCTGCCTGTTTGTTTTCAATGTATTCCAGCTTCTCCAGCTAAATGGTGTATGTATGTATGTATGTATGTATGTATGTATGTATGTATGTATGTATGTATGTATGTATGTATGTATGTATGTATGTATGTATGTATGTATGTATGTATGTATGTATGTATGTATGTATGTATGTATGTATGTATTATGTATGTATGTGTGTGTGTGTGTGTGTATGGATGGATGGATGGATGGATGGATGGATGGATGGATGGATGGATAGATGGATGGATGGATGGATGGATGGATGGATGGATGGATGGATGGATGGATGGATGGATGGATGATGGATGGATGGATGGATGGATGGATGATGGATGGATGGATGGATGGATGGCTTATACAATTAAAACATTTAAATGAATCTCCTGTGGGCAAAAAGGTACTTTGGGTGTTTTTTATTAGTTGATGTGATGTTTTCCATCCATCCATCCATCCATCCATCCATCCATCCATCCATCCATCCATCCATCCATCCATCCATCCATCCATCCATCCATCCATCCATCCATCCATCCATCCATTCACACAGACATTTGATACACAGAAGAGCGCAGGCATTAACAGTCACTTGCAGGCTCAGTGAACAAGATTCAAAGTGAAATATAAGAAGCACTAAAATGCCAAGATGAAAACCTGTTAAAAGCATGATACAAAGGAACAATAAATCAAACCAGGTCTGGCCTCCGTTGAATAGAAAATAAAAAATTAAATACAACTAACAACATCTTTACTTTGAGTAGGCCATCTCCCTGATGGGGGAGCTCAATAACTGAGGACATCCTGCAGAGAAAAAAAACCCCTAAAACTTATTTTATCTGCTTTTGCATCTTATTCTCAAGTTGCTCGCCACATGTGAAGGCTGGGATCTACATTAACCAGCAGACAGAGAGTTGTTCTGCATCTTAGCAGTCCTGTGTAGTGACTGCTAAACTGCAGCTGGTTGATCTGATGTACAATCAGCTCACGAGTCCATCTCCTTCGCCATCATGTGCTCTGTTGGCTGACACACTCACAGTGACGCCATGTGCGGCAGATAGCATTAATTTTCATGCACAGTGTTTACACTTGCTTGGAAAATGAGTATGTGACTCAGCATGTGGTGTTCTGTACGGACAATCTGAGGTCTAATGTGATCTGAAAGTTTCTTGAACTAGAGACTGACTGACGAACAACATAAACCTGCTGCAGTAGATAGATCCTGTTCAACTTTCTGATCCAAACTCAGCACGTTTGAACCAGGGAAGTTTGGGTTTAGGGTTGTTCTTCCAAGACCTGTCAGCAGGAGTTAAACCAGAAAACTTCTGGTTCCATGCTTTCTTCAATCAGACCGGAATGATTAACCTGACACCGTCATGAAAGGTGGCAATGAAATGATGTTTAGTTTAGAATAGTTTGTACCAAGCAGGCTAATGAGAATAAGAAGTTGGTGGACCACTGATATGTTACGGTGTATTCATTAATTGATTAAAGGATTTTTGCCATGACATTTATCCATTTGCTGACAACATTTGTCCAGTAGGAGGGATTCAAAGGCAAAACGTGAGACCGTTCGCAAGTCAGGTTCACATCAAAATGCTCGAGAGGTTCAAAAGCATTTAAGAAAACAAGAAATAAAAAAAAAAAGACAGAAACTGGAGCAAGAACAAACATTTTATAAAACAAAAAATAAAACATGCAGACCACTTGATGATGAGACGAAGTGAGAAAAACATTCAAGGAGACTCAAGTGGAATCAATCAGGTGAGGCAAGGTGAGGTCAACAGGCCCAAAAAAAACAAACAACTAATGCAAGAGGAGAGATTAGTGGACAAAAATACACACAATATACAAGAATGCATAAAGAATAAGCATATTAGGTCTTGACAGTTGCCATAATAAGTGTAAGATGATTATCTACAGAGGTGCAACTTTATACAAATAGACATTTTCACAAGCTTTCAGTTTCCAGGCAACTAAGCTGCTCTGCAATAAATACCGACGATTTAAAAGAATCTCTATATGTAAAAAAAAAAAAAAAAAAGGTAAATACTAAAGAAGCAGTAAAAGCAATAAAAGGCCGAAACACTTCTGGTCTATTGTTTGTACTCACAGCCATCGAGGTAACATGCAACAGGTTAAGTCAGGATTTCCGGTTGTGGCTGAAGCAGCATCCAGAGTAAAAAAGTAAAAGTTGAAGCTGCATGTAACTGTAACTGTTTTATTGTGGTGACTCCGGTGAATTTTGAAATAACTGTCAGCTCATGCAGACGTCTTGCCTGACTCTCGTGTTGCTGTTGGTGCACAATGATACTGACTAGGAGGATATAAAGTACAATCAACCAGCTATTGGTGTGGTTTGCAGTCTGTACAACACAATAGATAGAAATGATTTATCATCTTACACAGTTAACTCACAATGTGCACATTTACAAATGAACTGCCACTATTTTTATCAAACTTCTGTAAAATGTTCATTTAAAAAAGAAACCATCAGTCATCTTCAATGAATGAATGAACTGATTAATGTTTCACCTGATCAACATCTGCTTTAATATGCAGCACAGTTAATATTTATGGACTCAAAATGCAATTAAACCAGCATGATATTCAAATTATCCTCTATAAAATATATTTTACTAGCAACCTGTCCAAGGCGTATCCAGCCTGAACAGGATGAAGTACAGAAGATGGATGAATGGATGAAGATACATTTCAGGACCAATGAACGCAGAATAACTAGTTTTAGTGTGTAGTCACTATTTCTACCTGCTTTAATTGTTTGTTTTCCGATAACATTGGATCTCTGGTTAAAGGTAATGTTCTCCATTAAATGTTCTACCTGTTTATATATTGATACACAGGCACATGCACGGTCTACACTTACAATTTCACTGTTTTTAAAAAATGACAGTGAAGACTATTCTGGTATTCTTTTTACTCCATAACCTGTGAACTCGTTCATCTGCAGCACGTGTTTGTCTGCTTTCTCCTCTTCTTCTACGTGTTGTGCATCACAAGTACTTTTCTCAATAACTCAAACATCTTTCCAGGAGACAACACTTTGGCACACTCACGCTTGTTACTGACCATGTTGCGTGTTGCATTGAAATGCCAGTAATAGGATGTATTTGATTTTGGATTTATCTCAGTCTCAGGTGTTTTCCCGTACCCGTGGCCCGACCGAACCTTGAAGGAAAGTGTGGAAATGTTCTGACACGTCTCCATCCTCAGCTCGGACCTGTTGCACCAGACAAATGACTTCCTCTGGCACCTGGACGGATGTGGTCTTAAACGAGCTTATAACACCCTGTTGTCCTATTCAGCCTGTGAAGGATTAAAGAAACCAAACAAGAAAAACACTTTCTTCTGCGCATGCACCAATGTGAGAGCAGCAGCTGCGAGTCCGTCATCTGCCACAGATCCAAACTGCTAAAAGCATCTCCAGGGTCGCGGCTCCGTGGTCAAAGCACGACTGTTGTGTGGCTGTCACAGACATAAAGTTGAAATGTGATTCTAGAAAATAATGCCCTTAAAGGGTGTAGATGTGCTGGATTTGTAATTTGTTTTGTGCAACACCTGCTCCCGTGTGTAGGTCAAAGTCATAACAATGAACTGCTGAAGTTAATATCAGCTGGGTGCACAAGCAATGTGGGATTACTGGTGAAAATAAATGAAGTGCTGTCACTATCCATGATGGTTCCCCCCCCACACAGGGAGAGCCGTGGGTGAGGAGGCGACAACAAGAAAGAAGCACAGGAAGAAAGGCCAGGAGGGTGAAGTGAGACAGAAAAAAAGAAGCATCAGATAAAAAGGATGAGGACGGTTTGAATTAAGTGACCAAAAGAGTGTGTATGTGTGTGTGTGTGTGTGTGTGTGTGTGTGTGTGTGTGTGTGTGTGTGTGTGTGTGTGTGTGTGTGTGTGTGTGTGTGTGTCTCGCTAGATGCTTGAGCTCTCTCTTGACACAACATCTCAAGATGTTGAACTCCTTGACCTCTTTGGGAAAATCCTGCTTTTCAACAAAAGTTCGTTGATGCTGCTCTGTGGCGAAAAAAACCAACAAAGTAGAGAGTTAGATTGTATTGAACAGGAAGCCAGCACCACTGGTTACATCATAAATCCTTTGCAATAACTGTATTTATAGTCGCATATCCATTCATGTTTTATTCAGTTTCAAGCATGACCAACTCTGGACAGGCCACGAGGACGTCACATCATTTAACTTTGAGCAAATCCCAGGAAAAATAATGTAATGCCTGCACAGGAGAGAACATGCAAACTAACCATTTATATCCCACAAACAAATGTAAAATCCACACCAATAAGACTCAACTGGATCAATTGTGATGTTTTCTGTGTGTTATCAGATTTATTTGTGTCTGCCTCTGCCCGTAAGTGGTGTCTGTGTGAACGTCTACGTCAGAGCTCTAATTACATTAAGTTCAATCTCTACAACGGGAGCCCATAATAGTCTGTAATTACAGTTTGTTGGGAAAGCAACAGGTCTGTTTCAGTGCATTGTTGTGTGGTGCAATTATTCCTCTAATACTGAGGCAGGTGATTTCAGTAGAAATCCATCCTTGGTTGCAGATTTCACATCTATTATTTATGAGATTTTTTTTATTTATTTTTTTTAAATAAGTGGGTCTGAGCAGCAAATAGCTCAGAATAACAACGTGCCTCATGACTGTGAGAAAATCCACAGGTCAACAGTGACATCTGCTGGTCAAATCTGCCGCTGCAGAAACTCTCCATCAAGAAGGCATTGGCCTATGGGAGTGTCATCTTGGGGCAATGATAAGCTCATAAAAATAAACAAATGCTTGTTCTACAGGCTGGAATAAGAGGACAGATGTCTCTCAATATCTGGATTTTGCTCCTATGCAACAGGAGAAGGAACCATGCCAGTTGCAACCTTCTGCGAATCCTAATTAATTTGAATAACCAAATCCATTAAACACAATGAATAAAGGATCTCCCGATCCCCTAAATTTACTTTATCCTTGACATATTTTCATACCTTCATCTGTGAAGTTTACGTCTGTCATGGCAGCTCCTTTCACACAAACCTCCAGCGTCTTAATGTCACTGAAAGTAGTTTTTCAGAGACATCACTTCAATTTTCTTGTCACTCAAACATGTTTTGGTCAATGGTGATTCCTCCTGGATTTTTCAGCTTCACTGGGCAGAATGATGGCTGGTCAGGCTGTGACACTTTTCAAATCTGAGTCCGGGGAGTGAAAAGTTTAGCTGAGCTCAACTACATATGCAGGATGTAAATACTCGGCAGAGGGACCGCAGTGGGAAGTCAAACACTGTACTTCACATAGGGTGTGAATAGTCTTTCACTCAACGGGAAACAGTTTGCAATATGTGGCTGATGGACCAGGGACTTTAGAAGTCACCTTCTATGAAGGTAGTGGCCTTGTTTTTCATGCTTTCCTAGTAAATAGTTCAGTATTTCAATTCATTGTGTTGAAAAATTACAGTTTGAATCAGCATTACAAGTCACAACGCAATTTTATTCCTTTATTGTGGGTTTTGTTTTATTAATAGTAGGCATAATGCAAATTTGAGCAGAATTCCAAATATTTAATTTATAAAGGATTAAAAAACGATCTGGATCGTAATATTTTTCTCCTGGATTTCTTTTAATACACTCATTTTGCCTTAATATGTAATATTGTTCTGTTCAAAAATGGACACATGGACTGCTTTTAAGTGCAGGATGCATATGATCATACATATATACGTATATATAACATATATATATGGATATATGTCATGATTCTTCATATTTCTGTACTTTCAAGGTAAATAAGTGAAGCAGGTGCACCGAACGTGAGTGACAGATGAGAGAGAACAACAGTTTTGATGTTATCAAAGCAGAAGTTTTCATAATCCACTGTTTATTTATATGTTGTGTCTGTAACATTGATTCATCATTGTAACCCCCCCCCCCCCCCCTTGTAACGCATTATCTAACGAACAACAGCACCCACTAGTGGCCAAACGTGAAAACTACATAGTTTCCAGCATTCCTGCTGTTGTTGTGAGGACATCGTTTTCAAAATGTTGCTGTGTAAACAAAAAAGTTCTTCTGAAATGAAAATGCAAAGAACTTTTCACTTGAAATGTTGTCGCGTGAACATGTTCTTAAACTCTGCGACTTTAGCAAGAGAACATCTTCCCAAACTTCCACAGACTGATGACTGTGTCGCTGTGACGCTTTCTGCTTGACCGTTAAGTCTCCTTTTACTTCAGTAAAACACTAATTGGACTAAAATTCCTTGTACAGATTAAGCAAGGGGGTGAGCACAGGACTGTTTACAGTTTAATTATTTATTTGTATAAACTGGATAAAAAAAGATGCATTCCAGCACTGGAGTGGAATTGAAAGAATGATTTTGTCCTTCTGAAGTGCCCTTGAGCACTTGTGCTTGGACTTGTAATGGTCGGCCGTGCTGCGTGTGTCAGATCTTCTTAAATGGAGAAAAGTGTTGCCATGTGATTCCAGCCAGTAGTTAAGGGATGTACTTCTTTCTCCCCACCCACATTAATCTCAAATCAAATATAAATGGAAAATGGAGGGTTGTTTTCCTGTTGCAACACAACATTCTGTCGCTTCATCAAATTTTCCATTTAATTAAAAATGTCCAGAAATGCAATGCGATGTCTAAAATTGGCTAAGATGATTACAAAACAAATGCTCCGTCACGTGGCGTCAGCCAGACAATTTAAATAAGGTCATCAGCCCGCCTTATGACCGCCTTGATTTCAACGTTTTGTCGGCACGTCAGCATTTTTCAAGCCGTGTCGCATCTGATAAGTGTTTTTGTCGGGCTGCATATCAGAGCCCCTCCTCAGCTGCAGTCTTTTCACCGCTGTGGAGGCAAGGCGACTGGCATTAACTAGAATGACAGAGGCCTACTTCATACGCCCTCTACATCATCTTCACTTTCCTTTTTATAAACCTCTCATCAGCCTCTCTCTCTCTTTAGCTCACTCGTCTTTCCCTCACTCTCTCTCAAATCCCTCCTCTCTCTCCCTCTCTCTCTCTCTCTCCCCTCTTCCACTTAATTTTCTCCAATTTACTCCGCTTCCCCCTCCTCCTCTCCTCTCACTGCCTTCCTCCATCCCCCAGTCTCTTGGGCATTTTGCAGTCACACATTCAGGCATGTGAGGTGAAGGACTTATGTAATCTGCTCTCTCCATACACTCTCTCTCTCCTCTCTGTCTCTTTGTGTCTGTCTGTCTTTCCTTTTTTTTTTTTTTTTACCACGCTGCCCGTTTGAAAATGAAGTGGAAGCAACAGAAGTCAAATTGTCCTCTTGTGGAGGAATCCTATTGTAAATGCAAATGCATACAATGTGATCAGCCACCTTCTGTTAAAGGCTTCGTATTATGAAAACAAGCAATACACACAATGTAATATTTGGGTAGGACATATATTTGCATTCTGATGAGCTGAAAATGTTTTTTTCACCTTCGTGGTGAAAATATTTCTTCGTATTGAAAAAAAAAAAGCCTCTTTATCGGACCTGAGTAAGCACAAAGAGAAAGGTGTGAGCGCATTCGATAATTCCATCCAACAAATAGTCAGCAATATGGAGGTAGGCATTATTAAGTCGAATGTGTCAGATAGATAGCAGAGAGGCTCATCATGCAAGTCTGTGCATTCTGAAATTCAATTTATATTCTCAGAGAGAAATCTCTGTATGAAGCGGCTGACTGGGTACTTTGGGTATTTCTGCATTCTTATATTCTTGTCTTTTTTTAAAAAAAAAAACGTTTTTTAAATTTAAGTCTGAATGTGATATTTCAGATTATAGTTAACGTGATAATGTAGTTGCATTGAGCTTTTGTATTTTTTGTGGGAGGCTAATTGCTGTTGAGATTATTTGCCACAAAGGCTAATTAAAAGAGCAAATGTGCGTCAGATGTTAATGTATACACTATTCACTGAGAATCAAAAGAGGATTCTAACTGATTGCCCTTTGAACCCCTTAATTAAATGTTATTCAGATCATTTCCAAAACATAACTTCTTTGACCTTAATTGGTTATTTTAGCCACCAAAAATTTCCATCCAGCAAATGCTGAACATGTTCATTAAAGCAGACTGTCATGAATCACAGGGGTCTTTATGCTCTTAAAAACGCATGTCTTAATTGAACTAATGAAACTGCCGTGTTGGCTGATGTACAGCTCCAAAATGCAAATTTCTATCAAGAATCGTTGCTCATTGTCTAAAACAGACACGGTGCATAATGTGCATTAGTATGTGGGTGCATGTTTATGTGTGTGTAGGTGCCTGGGTGGTGGATTGACTTGAACCCAGGGGCAATCCTGGAATAGACAGACTCACTCATCTGTTTCTAATGAAGAATAATGCACGGCACTGGACACAGACAAAAGACTTGCCATTTCCCCTCTCACATGCACATGCACACATGACATGCATGCACATATATCAGTGCACACAGCCATGCATTGTGTACACACACACAAACACACACACATGCACATTCAGCACATGCCTGCAGCTGCATTAACACATCAAAGACTTTAATAGCGTCTCACAGTGACACACATATGGGGAGCATACATAAAGAGAATGCATTAACATGTCTGTAGCCTCACTCACTTTGTCATCAGCCCCGCAAATACAACATGTATTTGTATAAGAATCTGCAGAATTTCCCACCCAGACTACAGCTGTTTCCATCAAGAAAAGCATTTTCAAGAAATTCAGTTGCTAACTGAATGGATATTAAATAGAAGTCATTCAAAAACAAGCAACCGTTTCTGTTTGTTTAACTCTAATTGCAGATATTGCTGTTGCTGTGTTGTTTCTTTGAGAAAAACAGTGTTTGAGCAATGGAAAGTATGTATTCCATTTTGGAGTGGCTGCATTCTTACATCCACAGAGCATGGCATAATAATTTCACACTCCATAAGCACAGTGAGTGTGCCTACAGAAGCTTTGTCTCATCTCTTTGCTGTTTCATTTGAAGGGACAGTCATAAATGCCCCCAGGACAGCTTCTACTTCACTCTACGTCCAAGTTAACTCCAACTTCTTACAATCCTGCTCACGAGAAAGAATCACCAGCGTGCTGATCGTTATAAATGACTGAATCAGATCTTGAAAGGGGAGTGATAAATGTTCCTTATACACCCAAAATGTGAACCTAGTGAGGACTCCATATGTCAAGGGTGGAGTTCTCATTCGCTGTCACGCAGTAGCTGGCAGGCTGAAATGTGTTTTCAAGCAAAGAGTCTGCGCTCCGTGGTACACCACATGTCAAATAACACACATGCAATCAGATATGATGAGCGTCTGACGGAGGCGCATGATACGGTGAAACCAGGAGAGGATGGAGTTTAACTGGACTCATATTTACTATGAGTTTGTGTAAAATCTAAATTGGAGCATGTACTCACCTGTGAACTGTGGGTAAATACAGGAATACTTGGCTTGAATCTCATGACAAAGAAAAAAAAGAAAGCAAACAAAAAGAAACTGCACCATAAAGTCATTTCATGGCACTTTCTGTTTAAATTAGAAAAAAAACAAAACAGCGTAAGAAAGCACAGGCAGTCATGGAAAAGAAGGACAGCTCCATCAGTCTCAGAGTTTATACCAACTATTCAAAACATTACAAACAACATTATACACACATATGGTTAATGGATTTCACTTATATCCCCCTTTTCTACTGCTTGAGCACCCCCAAGGCATTCACCATATTCACCATTTGCTGTTCAGGTCCCATTTACACCACAACGTTTCACATAACACCTAATCCGTTAAAAAAAGGAGTGTGTTTCCACTGCAGCAGCGGACACGCTGACAAGGATGGAGTTAGTCTGCCGGGCCACGGGAGGGCGCTGTAACTTGATTTTGTAATGAAACCACACAAACTTGTGTGCAGAGAACAAAACGCTATAAACGTGAAGAAAATGGAGGGAACCTGACATCCATATGGACTGATGACGCATTGGACGCTATCGGGGGTGAGTCTCAACTATAAACCTACTGATATGGACGATAAAACTAGAATACTGCTAGTCATACCACCACGGGTCCGCCATGTTTGTTTACAAGCGTTGGAGCAGAAGGAAGGAAGGGGAGGGAGGGGGGAGAGATGTGCACGAGCAGTAACAGTGCTCATAGCCTCCATCAGTCTCTGCAGGAGGGAATAACGACCGTCAAATAATTTTTCCACCTTGGGAGCCGGGATAAAAACCTCACAGATACAGTGGATCCGCACACCGTTGTCAACGGACCCCCCAAAAGGGAAGAAAGTTTTGCGGATACACTCGTATTCGTTGTCATGTAAACGGGGGCCTCAGCGTCGTGCTCAAGGACACTTCGACACGTGGAGATGGGGAATCGTACCTGCGACCTTGCAGCAGAGAGACGACCGCTCTCCTTACCGAGACACGGCTGCCCTCAGATGTCAGTGAATAAAGAATTGAACCAACAGAGTTTAACCAAGTAAAACAGTAAAGGTTTCAAACTGCAGCAACGTACAAAAGTAAAACTTTAAACTTTGATTCACGATAACTTTTATGACATATCTTTAACTTTATTTTAGTGGGGTGGTGTGGTTAATGTCAACATGGATACACAATGTAATCATTAGAGGTGATGTTAGAGATAATAATTCAACTTTGATCATAATCTAAAATCTCCAATCTTTTTTTTTTTTTTTTCTTTTTTAAATAACTAAACTGGTGATTACCTGGCTGGAATTTAAACTCACAAAACCTCAGTCATACCTTACCAGGAACAGGGAGGACCCACTTTTACCATCAGAACTGTCACAGATTTAACAAGAAGGTAATAAAGTTCAGTGAGATTTTCCTCTTCCACTACAATCCAAAGGTTTGGACTGTAATCTGGTGACTGCCCTTTGAATACCAACATATGACTGGAGCTATCTGACATGGTGGGCTATCCTGCTGGAAGTATCCGTCAGAAGATACAGAAGATAATGGCTGAACCATTGTTGGATCTTGGCAGAAGATAAGATAAGATATAAGATATCCCTTTATTTATCTCGCATGTAGAGAAATTTGCAGTGGTACAGCAGGATAGTACAGAGAAAGAAGCACACATAGCAGGAACTAAAAAAAAGCTGATAAAAATACAATATAATAGAAATATATGCACACGGTGCCTATAAGTGTGGACATGTACAGAGTATGGGGGTGGATGTATTGCACAAAAAGCTTGAGACGTAGCAGACCAGGCAACGTTTTTCCATCTTCTTTTGTCCAGTTTTGTCGTCTTTGCAGTCTCTTGCTGTTGTAGCCCGCCATCGCCAAGGTTCCATGTGTTGTAATGAGCGGATAGTGGAGGTTAGTAGAGGTTAGTGGAGGTTAGTGGAGGTTAGTGGAGGTCAGTGGAGGCATTTTGGGTCAGAGAACTGCTTCTCAAGGGATATTTACTTTTTCGAAACACTCTCTCTAAACCCTGGAGACGGTTGTGTGAAAATCTCAGTAGATCAGCAGTTTGTGAAATACGTTTGTGTGTAACTTGATCATCTTATTTATTTTTCTGAGGAGTTATTCCATGTACTCCAGACATCTGAACACAAATATCTGTATTTTAAACATCTGTAGCTTGTCCTCTTGTTTATTACGGAAGAGTTTTAGGGCCACTGAAGAAAAAAACAAATTCGGAGGCTAAAAAAAAAAAAAATCTCCGCGGCCCCAGAAAAAGTCGAAAATCAAAGTCGCGATTTTTTTTTTTCACGGAGAGACGTCTATCCGTCCCTCATCATTTGCCTGTAGATGTGAATTCACATTAAATCACTTAATTCTGACTATATCGGGTTGCTTACTGCTTATGGACATGTGATTTTACACAGGATTTCCATGATTAATAAGAACATTTAAATAAGCAGCCCGGGACCCGTGTCTTTGTCCTTCGTACTCGACGAACTTCCGCGGAACAACGCAGCAGGCTGCTTTGTCTCTTCTGGTCCTGATACTAATGATAACTGCACCGTGTTTATGAGCTAGAGTCTGTTCTGAAGCATCTTTTCATCATTTCGTTAAACCGCCTGATGTGCATTTTGAGGAAGCAGTGACGCGCGCTGGCATGTGGATGGATGGACTTTTTTTTCCACCGTGAAAAAAAAATCTTGACTTTGATTTTCGACTTTTTCTGGGGCCACAAATGTTTTTTTTTTTTTTTGCCTCCGAAAAAAAAATCTCGACTTTGATTTTCGACTTTTTCTGGGGCCACAAATGTTTTTTTTTGCCTCCGAAAAAAAAATCTCGACTTTGATTTTCGACTTTTTCTGGGGCCACAAAGGTTTTTTTTTTTTTTTTTAGCCTCCGAATTTTTTTTTTCTTCAGTGGCCCTAAAACTCTTCCGTAGTTTATTCTCTCAAAATGGAAGTTTTATTTTGTTTTGTTTTTGCCACAATTTTTTTAATTTAACTGTTCACAACAAAACTACAGCTTCTCAGATGGATTTTGTTATGGTGCGTTTACTCTATGTTCACGGTAGCCATGACAGCCCCGTTTCAGGCCACCGTGAACAAAACGGGTTGGACGTGAGACACCGCAGGGGGCCGGGATGGACAAACGTAACAGGTTGTGATTGGCTGCCACGGCGCGGATGAGAAACTTAGCAGTCCGTAGCTAAACGGGATGAACGTCACTGGCAGCACGTGACTGGCCGTAATAGCATTTGGAGGCGGTCCGTAGTGGGACGGGCGCTTACAGGAAGTGACGTAGTGGGCGTTCCACCGCGGTTGTATCATGGTCGCTTCGCGGTTTTTTTTTTTTGTTTTTTTTCTGCTTCGCGTTTTATTACGTCACCGCGCTTCGTCACGGTTCTCACGGCGCCGTTTCATCACGTTCATTCGCGGTTTGCCACGGCGCCACGGTCCGGGAGGAAGCCGAGTCCGAGCCCGGAGGGGAGTTTCATTGGAGTCTCAGCAATGAACGACAGAACAGCTTCTACAAGCTCTGCCACCGAAAAAGAAATCCAGAGGTATGTCTGCACCCAACAAAAGTCTCAGGAGACAATGATTGTTTCAGGTTTGGTGGCTCTTTGAGGCATAAACCTGCTTTCAAAACGGTCCAGCGTCCACATTTCATCCGTAGAAAGTCTTGACAGAACGTGAACAACGTGCCACGCCTTCCTCAGAATTCCACAAAATCCCACGGCGCACTACGTTTCGGGAAAACGGGGCTGCCGGGAATATAGTGTAAACGTACCCTTACACAATCATATTGACAATTTGTTGCTGTATATTAACCCCCCCCCCTCCCAAAAAAAAGCAAAAACTAACCCCCACCCCCCCTAGAAACACACATGTTAAATATGTTAAAGAGTTAAAGATCCAGATCTTTAACATATTGAATGAATGGCCTCCATAGATTCTCAAAGACTCGTTGTTTAGACTTTATTACATATGTGATCCTCTCTAATGGCATGCCCGGAAAATAACAGTTTGTAATATGATTTATTGTGCTATTATAGAACGTCCAGCAAGGTTCCTACATGTCTTCTTAACTTTGGATTGTATTTTAGTTAGAGTCTCAAACTGGTCTATTGAATCATGATCTGTGTCATTACTAACTTTTGTTTCATTTCCACAATGACAAATATAGTCCTCCTACATCACTGAACTATGAATCCACCGTTGGGTTATTAGTGAGTGTGTGAATTCATTTAGTGATGAAGGTAATGAGGACGGCCAGGCATGGAAGGACTTAGCAGAGGGTTCTTAGTCAAACATGACCACTGTAACAGGCTTATGTCATTCCAACTAAAGCAAAGAGGCAAACCCTCACTGCGGGTCGTACACTAATGCAGTTGTGTCGAGAGAAAAAGAAGAAGAGGATTTATTGGGATGATTTCTCTTACTTTTAAACTGTATTTCTGACTTTTATTTCCAGACATGTGTGATGGTGTTTTACCCTCGTCTGCTCGTCTTTGTTTTCCTCTCATTGTGTCGCCACTTCGTTTGTATTCTTTTGTTCTGTAATTGTTCGACACGTCCAGATTTGATATTGAACGTCTCAAAACGCACAAGCGTCAGAAACGTGCTCATCATAATTACGCTTTCTATTTTACCCTCCCTCTGATAGGCCCCCTGACATCATAGTACACACACACACACACACACACACACACACACACACACACACACACACACACACACACACACACACACACACACACACACACACACACACACACACACACACACACACACACACACACAAGCCACAAAGCATGAAATGTACAGTATATAATTGCACTTTTAAGAGCCAATGACCTTCAGTGGTGATACTGCATGTTTTTGTAGTCACACAAATTTGTAAAGCTCGCGTGTCCTGAGGCTAAGAGACACTATCAGAGACACTACACAGCTTCTGTGCGTGAGAGAGAGAGAGAGAGAGAGAGAGAGAGAGAGAGAGAGAGAGAGAGAGAGAGAGAGAGAGAGAGAGAGAACATTATCTGTGCAATTCCAAGCGCTGTCCGTCATGTGGCAGTGTGCAGCTTCTTAGGAGCTGCTGTTACAATGGAGCAGAGCCAGTCAAAGTCAGCCTAATCCCACACACACACTCACACACACACACACACACACACACACACACACACACACACACACACACACACACACACACACACACACACACACACACACACACACACACACACACACACACACACACACACACACACACACACACACACACACACACACACGCACACACACTCTTGCAGAGATGTCTGGTCTTTATCTCTGGGTGCAGCTTGAAGCTTACTGCCCCCCCTCTCCCTTTGAAGCCTCTGTGGAAACACAGGACCTGCTAATGGAGACAAGGAAAAGGCTCCTCACTACACTGCCTTGTTGTCATTCATGCCAATTCATTACAGTACTGTAAAAAAAGAAAGAAGAAGAAATGGGGGGGACGGGGAAACAGGTTTGGCCGTGACTACATTTCCTGTGTTTTGGCAAAGTGCTGAGACAAAATGCTGTAAAATGACAGTTAACCGTAACAAATTTTTATAGATGTCTGAAGTCTCGCCAGTGAAGGGACGGTGGAGTGGTGCCTCTTCATATTGGCTAGCTTTGTTCAAGAAGAAAGTGATTATTGTTTGTTGTATTATTATAAAAATTTGCCTCTTCCACTTATTTCATGTTCTTAAGGGACAGTGGAGTATATCTTATTTTTTATTATCATTTAAACTGGACAACAAGACATTGGACCATACTTTTTATGCTACAAATCACATTTATCAGGAATAGACAAGCTCATCTGCTTCTCTGGATAAAACAACATAAAGGATATATGGATGTGTATACGGACAAACACTTGCTCACTGTTGCATTTTCCTGAACAGAAACCTTCTTTCAAGTTAATGTACTGAAGCGTCACAAGCTTCTATAGATGATATTTCTATAGATTCAGACTGGTAATATATAAATACGCCATTACATGCCAATTAGACAAACGTATCTCCTGGAAAGTGTGTAAAACTCATAAAAAAACTCACAAATTCCTCAGAATTCAGCCTAGAAAAATTTGCATAAGTGTCATAATTTTTCTTAAGTGGTTGCGTTTACATTATTGCTTACTACTATCCCACTCTACAATGTGTTTTTTTATGTGTTGTTAACACTGTGGTGTTAATAATATTACAAGAACTGTTACACAAATACACTTATCTCTATTATAGGGCTTGTAGTTTTTTGGGGGTAAATTGTATTTCTTCAGGAGAAAACATAAAGAGATGCAGCTTGAGTCAGGAGACAAGTGTGTTTGTGTGTGTCTGTGTTTGTTAAGTACATTTTTATGATTTTAATCAATATGAAGTGGGTCAGTGTAACTGTCTCTGAGGTGTGTGTGTGTGTGTGTGTGGGGGGGGGGGGGGTCTGTTCATGATGTCCTCTCCACACCCCCACCTGCTGCAGGTCCTTCCTGTTCCACTGTTCAGCAGGAGAAGGTCAGGGGCGTCTCTATAACTGACATCTCAATGCAATTCCTCCAGAACTGCTGCTGAATGGTGATATGATAACGTAAGGGTCAGAGTATGTGGACATACCTGCTTCCTCTGCTTCATTCCAGAGTAATTTAATACACAGCACTATGCAGCAGATTGGGAAAGTTGATTTTGGTTTTCAATGTGCCTGTTTGAAAAGTACAGATCTGAGTTTGGTGTCGAAGCCCAACATCAACCCAAACTGTGAGCCTTCTAATATCACTCGAAATCTGTCTTTTAACTAATGCTCTTACAGCTGACAGGGATTTAATTCCTGTAGTCAAGGTCTCCAATGCAAAGTGGTCGTCATATATTTGTGCTTATGGCTTTAGAATGAGACGATTAATAGTTTAGTAGATGTCCATATTTAATATTTTAGGCTCCATACTGTAACTGTTAATACATATAGTTGGGCTAAATATGGAGGTGCGTGCGTGTGCACACACACACACACACACACACACACACACACACACACACACACACACACACACACACACACACACACACACACACACACACTGATCCTTACTGTGCAGTCAAATTCATCTTCGTTCAGCAGATTGACAGTTTGATTTATGGTGTTTTGTTGTGGAGCAGTTTGAGCTCAGATCTTGGCCGTGGAAGAAGGAGGAAACACTCCCTTGTTACCTTTCAAGGCTTTAACAATCATGTTGTCATCCTGAAAACGGCACCCCTGTGATATTCAGAGCAGCAATGAACATATTATATGCTGACTGTTTATCATGACAATGAGGACGATGATGGATTTCAGATTATCCTAATGTGGTGTTGACCTTGTGTTGACAAAGTAAATATGTCAATAAGACACATATGAAAGGAAAATAAAAAAAAAACAGACTAGGGAATGCTGGGCCGGACTACTTTATGTTACCGATCAAAAACAACTGAGATAACATAAAAGTATTTAGAATTTTGAACAACTGTATTGTTCTGCAGGAAAATTGGTTGTTTACAACATCACACATTAGGATTGCTAATGGTTACACATCCTCAGGTGTTTAATGTACCACCATCTCTTAAGTCACCAAGGAAATGGTAATTAAAAAAACAAACAACAATAATAATTTGATAGATTGCCTAAAGATCTTAAACGGAACTGCTGCACAAACACAACATTAAATATTTTTGAGGGATTTAAACTTTTTAAATACCAGTTTTACGACTTGTAATTGCTGGTATTCATGCAGAAAATCAATTATTATTATTGAGTTGTTATTTTTCAATAACAAATGCTGTGCAGTCTTTGATAAGTAAATAGTTGATGTCTTTGAATATGTTGCATTATTGTTGTCACCTATTTTGTGCTGCATCATATTTGAAATTTCCAACCTTTCATGAATACAAAATAAAACATTTTTGTGTTTTTCCATAAAGAACAATGACATCAACTGATCAGACTGGCGATGAAAGATTACGGAATGTTTGGTGTTTTTGTGCAGGACTGAAGTCTGTGGGGGGGAAAACTGTGGGGAAAAAAATTAGACTGTCAAAATGAAAAATATACCAAAATAGACAGAAATATAAATGTTCATATGTGGGAGTGAAAGGCAGCGGTGGCTGAAGAGATGAAGCTCCTTCTTTGTTTCTTGTTTTTATAAGTAATTGATGTGCATTAATGTTTACTTGTTGTAAAAAGGAAAAATCATCCAGATAAAAAAACAAAACAAAACAAAACAATCTTCATAAGTTTGATGTTGGATGTTGGATGACAATGTTTGCACATCCACATATGTGCTGTTCCAGGGACGTAATCTCTTCAGAAGTTAATGCAACCAAGTCCAACCTGCCAAATACCAAGATATCCTGAGTGGATGATTCGGCATCAGAAGAATAATAACCAGAGTTGAGATGGTTGAAAGAAACCAAAGTGAGCAGCAGTCTTTTCAAATCTCCACTTTGGTGACCCACATAGTCTCTTCTGGACTTTCCTCAGCATGCAACCGAACCTGACAGCAGACGGAAGTGAGTCATGCGCTGCGTTTTCTTCGAAGGACTCTGTGAGTTTCGCTTTGACAGTAGACTCATGTGCAGGTGATGAGTGAGTCTGTTGTTGTGCATGCGTAACCTCGCCCGATGATGTAACGAGGAAGGACACCGGTTGCATTATGTTGTTATTTTCAAAGAGAAGGGTGATGAGATAAAGTCTCTGCGGGCGTTTCTTTCAGAACAAACATGGCCGGACAGGACAGCTGTCATGTAAGCCAGAGTCCACGGGAGGAAAATTATGCCTCGACCTTTACACTCACAAAAATAGTTTTCTCTGTGCTGGAAGTCCATAACCGTGCAGGTCCTCTGTGGGAGGACAAGGAGGGTTTTCAAAATGGAAAGTAAAAGAGTAAACAAACTTGAGAAAGCTTCCAGTTGTACATCATTTAGTTGTACATCTCTAATACGTTGTCAATACCTTTCTGAAGGAAATTCCTCATTATACTCAAACACGTAATTTCCAACATTTATTTTTTGGTCTGTTGACATCTTAGCGTCACGGAAACGCCCGAAGAAAGCGGAAGCCAGATCCTGTTTGTACACCCAATCTCGAGTCGCACTGGAAAAATGATCAACGGCCAGTTTCACAACATTTAAGACTATTCTTGTGGCTTGAATATTCTTTCTTAGAGAAAGTTCGGCTATGTTTTTGGACTGAAACGGTCAAATGTTGATATTTTTGCTCGAGCTGCTGAGACGCCATCTTTGATATCCCAGAATCCCTTGCGGCAGGTTTCAGAAGATGATGTCTGTTAGCAAAACATCAACAGAGTTTGATGGCTACAAATTCCGACTTGTTTTAAACACAGCGACTTTGGTGTGATCGATTTGGGGAACTGTGATTTGGAAATTTGTGGAAACGAGTGGTAATGGCCTTGTTTTCCTGTATTGGTTTATTCTCTGTGCAGAAGTGATTCCGTTTAAGGGAAGTATATTTTTATGATTTTTTATCTAGTAGAGTAACCTTAAGTGATGGGTATTAACCCTAAACTTAGTGAACTCTCTTCATGTATTACTATCATTATTATTATTATTATAGTAGTAATAGTGTTCATGTTAATATTAATAATTCTTATCAAAAAGCAGTAACAATAGCTCATTTTGCTGTTATTTACTGAACATCATAATGTTCTGGGAGCAATAACATTAGCATTAGCAATAGCATCAAGTATGAGAGTTTCTGCATATTTTGACAATATTTTTTAATATTTTTACACACAACAAATTTGTGAGACACAACATAACAGATGGGATTTTTGGACATTTCAGGAATAAAAACATCAATAAAACCCACATCATGTTAAAATTACACTTATTGTACGTCAGGTTTGGGGAACATTTTTAGTTATAGTTATTTAGTTCTCAAGATCAAATTGAGCTGTATGTGGCCCCTCAGTTAAAACGAGTTTGACACCGTGGTTGTAATTGTGTGTCTCTGTTACCTTTTAAACAAAAATCATTGGACTTTAGAAACTGACTAGTTATTTCCCAGCATGTCTTCTTCTTTATGTGAAACCAGCAGTGTGATGACAATATTAAGGAAAAATTATGAAATTCAGCACTTAAGTAAATAACTTGGCTTGAGAAAAAGCACAAGACCACAAGTTCAGAGTGAAATGTATTGATCGCACACGACACGTGATGAGTGTGTACGTGTGCATGTGTGTTAATGTGTATTACCTCTCATCTGTGAGATAAAGTCCAGTGTTTCTGTGTTAGATAACCTCACCGTAATCTGGATGTCTCATAATCGTCACAGATAAATAACAATATAACATGACTACAACATACAAAAGAAGCAATTAAATCATCCTTGTTTCACTGATGCACATGCAGAATACTTTGATTTTCCCCCTTTTCTGATCAGCATCACAAATGTATTTCAGAGACGCTTCCGAAATGAAAGCCCTCCGTGCTCCGTGACTCAGTTTGAAACTGCAATCAGAGAAATCAGCTGCTTCAGTGTCGGCTGCTGGCTGGAACGGAAACCAGCAGACTCTCGAGCCTCAATGGCACATGATTGAAAACCACACTCATTATGTGCAGCCGGCCTGCCTCTTTCAAGCTTCAATGACTCGGCTGACATTTTTGGAAACTGGTTCATACACCGGTTTGCTCACCCAGTGCATGTCACAAGAGTTCAACACAAAATCAATCTACAGACAGGCTGTATTTACGTTGTGCTCTCTACAACATCCTTTCTTGCGGTATTTGTCAGGATATCAGGTTTTTGTTGCTGCTTGTATGTGGTGCTATGTTTCTGCTTTCAATGCTCTCTGGCAGTATAATGCGTCTTATAATGGTTTCAGAAAGAAAGCCACTATTTTGTCATGTTCATCACAGTAAATAAGAATATGTATTTCAAACGGACATTTGTATGGACAGATGATAAAGTTGGATTGCTATTGCGGTGACTCTAAAACTGCCAGGGGAATATGAACTGGGAGTCATCCATCCATCCATCCATCCATCCATCCATCCATCCATCCATCCATCCATCCATCCATCCATCCATCCATCCATTGTCTCCCGCTTATCCATTTCCAGGTCACGGGGGTGGCAGTCTGAGCACCGTCACCCAGATCACATTGCACCGATTAAGAACCTTTCCTGCAGGTGGTGAGCCCATGGGAAGAACTGGGAGTCATGACACAGTTATTGTTCATCTACATGCAAATGTGCAGAAGAACGGTTCACCACGGCCGTGGTGTGCATGGGGAGGAGCAGTGTCTCCGCCGTTTACACGGAGACAAAGCCTGAGTGTTTTCAGAATGTTGCGTTTTACACGACAGCGGAGCTCCAAGCATCGTTGTCGTGTAAACAGATCCCCGAAACGCGACGAAAGTTCAGCGTTTTCACTAGAAAACCTGAATAAAGTTTGGCGTCACGGTGGCGCAGTGGTTACTGCTCCTGACTCACAGCAAAAAGGTACTCCGGTTTCCCTGAGGTCCCTGAGCAAGACCCTCAGCTGTGTGGCTGCCTACCGGTGGGTAGGGGATCAATAAAGTACGATTCTTCTTTGTAAATGTAAGAGTGGGCAGGAAATGTGCGAGAATTCATCTGGATGGATATTGGCAGCCTTGTTTCGCAGCGACTGAGAAACAAAAGAAAATCCCCATAATAATTTAAATGTATTGAATCACAACCGGGCCACATCGGTTAGTCCAATAGTGAGTGGTTGGTTGAATTTAGGAGCCTCTCTGCATGTTCTCCCTGTGCATGTGTGCGTTTTCTCTGTATATTCTAGTATCAGTCCACAGTCCCACAACTGTATCTGAGGTTAATTGGTGTCCTACCCGGTGACAGATTAGTGGCCTTTACAGAGTGTGCTGTGCTTTTCCCTGAGCTCGTATTGTTTCCCGAGCCCCACTAAACTCGCATTGGATAGAGTGATATAGAAAATGGATGGATTCACAACAATAAGCAGATATACAGTCAAATAACCATAATGTCCAATATCCAACACCTATTAGAACTACATTACTCTCACTTTTAGTGCATCGGCTTGTCACTCTATGTGATGGTGATATAATATTGGATCCAATCCAATAAACACAAAGAAGACTAAGATAAATGCACTACAGTTCCCCCACTGTCCCTGTGTTGTTTGTTTCCACCTTATCATAATAGACATCATTCTTTTGCCTTGTTTATAGGCTGAAACTCATTTTCCTACAATAAATAATGGCAGTGTGTTCACATAATGCCGTAATAATGCTGTCATCGGTGACCTACATTAATGGCGGTGAAACATTAATCATACGGCTTGAGAGGAGAGCAGCGACCTGCTATAAAGCAAAGGAGGCCATTCAGTCAGGACACCAGGGGAGCCTCGGCCTCCCTCTGGAACAATAACACACATTACTAAATGTTGGCCTTGCGGAAGGTAACCTCCCTGAAGTGGCACAGGGAATTGTATGTGTGCATTGTGGGTGTGTTGTGGTCACCCGCTGCCCCCCCCCCCCACCATACACAAAGGACGTTGTTTTGAAAGTGACAGATTAATTGCTGGTTTCTTCCCTGCGCTCAATACACCAGAGTATCCCAGCCCATGGGTGGGGGAAATCACAAGCTTCACATTGATCAAACGTGAACTGAGTGAACGGTCAAAAACAACAGTGATATCCAAATCCAATATAGTCCAGGCTGTAATTTATAGGGGGCAAATGTTTCATAAGAGCTGTGTGAACTGATTAAAATGTCTTTTCATTTCATTAGTTTTATCTTTTGGAGTATGTTGAATAAATGGTCAAATAATTGTATTCACTGGTTCAATGGTCTGAGCTGCTTCATACGCATAATACTGTGAGATCTCATTAGTACATTAGAAGAGCGATGAATTATGAGTAGGACCGATGAAACAGTCCAAACATTTAATGAGTTTTACTGTAGACAGTCACTGTGCAAAGGACGAAGGGAAAATTAATCCCACTACCTTCTGAGCCCCTTTTCCTTTAAGTTGGATTTATAGATGAAAATGTATAATCAGTGAAGCAAATCAGAACAAAGTTGTTTCATACAGGAATTAACAGTTCGTGGCTGTCTTTGAATGTCTTTGTCTGGGTTTGATAGGTGTGTGTGTGTGTGTGTGTGTGTGTGTGTGTGTGTGTGTGTGTGTGTGTGTGTGTGTGTGTGTGTGTGTGTGTTATTTTTAACAGCATCTTTTCCAGCGATGTAAAAGCTCTGAACCTATGAAAGCCTGGACCTATTTATTTTATTTTATTTGGGATATCTAATAACAATGCATTATTTTTATATTCTGCTGTGACAAAGAAAGTCAATGTATAAAAATGTGCAATGACAATAAAGATCTTATCTTTACTATACACCGTTGTGAGCTGCATTGTGATGTAATGTTAAACATTCTTGAGAATAGCTTCATGGTCCACCTGAGCATGCGTTTTCTCATTTCTGAACTTTCCAAAAACATGTGTGTGAAGTCAAATGACTCCAGAAATGATTTACAGGTGTGAATGTGACAACGGCCCTGGTTACCAAACAATGTTCTCGTGTACCAATATTTCTACCTTTACATTTACCATAAAATCTTCATTGACACGGACCCGCATATACACCTGGTTCAGAGCTGCTATGAGCATGCCAAACCTGTAGGGGGCAGTGTAACGGGAAGCATGAAGCCAAGATATCCTATCAGAACCCTAGAAAAAAACTCAGCAAGTGTGACATAAATATCCATCTACCCCCGTTTAGATGCAAACAGAGACAACGAGGTTTTCGAAATCTGCATGGTGGCCAGAGTTCTTGGGAATCATCGTTTGCGGTGACTCTTAGCTGCTTTTATGTGTAAATGCAAGAAACGTGACCTGAGACAGTGGAAATCCACCCACGTAGGTCACAGGAACACAGATGAACCAGACCACACTGAAGACACCCAATACTGTATATAGTGCAGTCACCAGGTGCAGACAATCACACACTCAGGCACAGGTGAAACACATCAGCGCAGGCAGCAGCAATCGGATACAAGGAGGGGAAGTCAAGAAGCCTCAAACGAATTGTGTACAATGACAGTATTCATGTTTAAGTGGCAAAACCTTCTTTGGTTTGCAGCTCCAAAACATGTGCAATATCTTGTCTTTCCTAGAAAGCGAGAGGAATATTTTTTTCAGTTCATGGCTGTGCTACATAAAGTCATTCAGCTGTAAACACATTTCAATTTACAATATTTTCCTGGTTTATATCACATATATGCATCCCAACAGCTAAAAACCCCCAAATTGTAACTATAAAAACAAAAAATACATAAATATAAAAATAAATCAAGCAAGAAAAAGAACCCATAAATGAGCACAATGTCAACATCATTAAAAAATGACTTTCGTGACTGTCTTTACTGATGAAAGCATATTTTGCTGCACCTCTGGCAATGAATATTATCAACTTAATGTAAAACTAACATCATTACGCCCGCCAACCAGAATCAGTAACCAGCAGGGAGCCATGTTCTCAATAACCACTCTCCCACTGTTTCTCGTTACAGATTAATAAGCCCAGTGTCAAGCAGCACTTCATTTAATTTTGCCCTCGGTTAATGGATATTCATCATTAATAGATAAACAAACATGGGAACATGTTTAACTTCATCACTCTCTTTGGCCTGCAGCATTTTATGTGACTGTCTGATACTCTGGAGCTGGTAATGCGGAAAAGAGATTTTTATTTTTAACCAAAGACTTCAACATTAGAGTATTTTGTGAAGCACATATTGGGTATATATGATGATGTAGCCCAGTTACGCTTACTATAAAGTAAAAATGAGATTGATTTGCATAATCATTTTACACAATGTGGATTAAATTCTCAATGCAGTGATCAACTATTTTATGTAGTAGAACCCAGCAACACCAAACTGAATTAATTTATGTTTTTGAAATCCATTTGTGTCATTATTCAACTGCAAATGAAGGTTCTACTTTTATACACACCGGATTGTGGTAGCAACCAATTCCCACTTTCAGATTTTCCAGTTTACACTAATGATAGTGATCACATTAAAGTGCATGTTAAAATGCATTAAGAAAATCCTTTGATTCAGTGAGTGGATTGGTCGAATCTCAAACTCTTTTTTTTTATTATGTATTTTTACATCATGAACAAAAACGTCTTAAATATAATAGAATAAGACAAGTTGTCATGGTTCATGTTTTGTTTTATGTGTTCTCTTTGAGATTCTGAGGCCACTGTTACACGTAAATGGGTTTTTACAAAAACTGAAATTTCCCTCTTTAGATTCACAAAATAAATCTTCATTGACACCGACCCACATACACACCTGGTTGAGAGCTGCTATGATTGGCCAAACCTGTAGGGGGCAGTGTAACGAAAAGCATGAAGCCATGATATCCAATCAGAATCCTGGAAAAAAACTCAAAGTCACGAATTTTGACGTAAATCCTCTCTTTAGATGCAGACAGAGACAGAGTTTTTCCAGATTTCCACGGTGGCCAGAGTTTTCAGGAATCATTGTTTGTGGTGAGTCGGAACTACATTTATTTGTAAATGTGCAGCCTAACCGCAGAGAAATATCACAGTTTTTTTTTTAAATAACCGGGTACGTGTAAACGTATATATATATATTTCATTATTTTACCAAAAATGAAGGTTCTACACTTAAAGAACTTGATGTTTATCAGAGTGGATAATCAACATAATCCATGACAGATCTTCATTCAGCTTGTGTTATAGTTTTGAGTCACAAAAACAAATTTTCTAAATTAAAAAAAAAAAAAAGAAGTCGCCTTATAATGAGACAAGACTTTATATAAAACATTATGAATTCTATTTAAAAATTAATTCATTTAAATTTTGATCCAAATAAATGTTCCTTCATTAATCTAAATATTTAGTAAAGTAAAATATCAGTACAGGGAAACATTTTTACTAATCTCATATCTTAGCATTTCATGTACATCCGTGTCAGATCTACAACTTAGCCTTTAAAATGTGATTATGCCCTTCAAAGTGGACATTATAGCCAAAAGCCTCCAAAGCCAGACTTCCAGCTGAGGGGAGCTCTGATGGTAATGTGTGTTAAACAGCCAGGTTAGAGTATCCCATTAAGAATGGATGGATGAATGGTGAGGGATGGATGGAGGGGAGACCTAAGGTCATACTCTTCACTCTCTCCATCTCTCTCCGTCTCTCTCTCTCTTTCTCTCTCTGTGAGTCAGAGGCAGTCAGGCTAGTCTGGATCCTTTGGTCCATTGGAGTCTGAATCAGTCCCAGCAGACTCGATATAAAGCTCACAGGCAGACACGCTGTAGTAGATTCACAACTATTAAAACTCAGCCTCCCGCCCTTACCCACTACTCGCTCTTTAGTTTTAAGTGACACGAATAAAAAGTGGGAAAGGTTACATAAAGAGCGATAAGGAAATAAATAACATGAATGATACACAGGACGGCATAATAATGTTGACTTGAATAAAGGAATATTTATGACAATATTGAATGTACATTTCTGTTATTTAATGCAGATCCAATTCTTCTTTCAAACATTGTTTTTTTTTACTAACGTACTACTGAAATCAAACAACAACAACAAATCTATAAATGCAAAAAAGCTGTATATTGCACTATGCATAAAGGCTCATTCTGTAGATTACTCTGCTTCACTGTAAGAATGCACTTGCATAACAAGAGCAATTGGAGATTGGAAACAGGGATATTTCACATAATCCACATCCAGTTTGTTGATCATGTGATTTTTTTATTTCATAATTTAAAAGAACACACGATAAGACAATATATTGCAAAAATGAAAATTTTCTATTGTAAACATTATTTTGATCCTGATCACCACCAAAATGTAATGGGTTCTTCCTTGGATCAAGAAGGACCTTGTGTAGCAATCTTTATGAAGATTCCCTCAATAGTTTTTCAGATATCTTGTTAACAGTCAGACAGACAGACAATGGAACGTAGATGATTTTATAACCTCCTTGGCGGAGGTAATTAGTGCACTATATATAGAGTGGAAAAACTATATATATATATATATATATATTAGTGTATGTAGGCTCTCCCGATGTACGGTTTCATACAGTATGAACGGCATAACAACTTTAATCACCTACAAATACCCATTGGTCATTTCAGTGTTATCAGATGTATTCTATAAAGAAGTCCGGATCTAAATGAATCTGCAGCTGTAAGTATCTAAAAGCGGCCCTGTTCTTCTTGCTCTTTTGTATTACTGGAATAGGAAAGAAGAAGAAGTAAGAAGAAAGGCAATGGTAAGATGCTCACGAGGTTATGATTCACTAATCATACCAGGAAGTAATAATATATAGATGTGAAGTGAGGCCTTGACGGCGCCACCAGTGAGCTCAGGCAGGGCGTCAAACATCAAGGTCAGAAGCGTCAGTGGGAGAGACAAGTGTGAAAGGTCTTCTGTTATAATTAAATGCATTTGTGTCACTTTGGGCAATGCCTAGACCCGTGTGGGATTCTGAATCCAGGGGCCTCTCAGGAGTCGGCTTGCTGCAGTGGCATTCATTGATCTGCAAGGCAACACTGCATTTGAATAGATCATGGCGGTACAATTGGTTTGGGAATCTGAAGGCATTGCAGTGTTGACCAATCTGGAGGATTAACTGAAGCAGCTGGATTAGAATTCTGAAATATTGGCCAGGTACTCAACTAGATAAGAGTGAAGGTGTTTATGCTGATGAAGTGGCTGTCCCACATGACAGATGGGTGTTAGAATTGGTAGTGTTTCAAAAACTGTGGTTCTCAGGTGAATGTTGGACCATGTGCACAGTCTTTGTTCACTGTGTTGATCTCCTGAAGGCGTTGTTTCATGAAGACGAGGTTCAGTGGAAAGAGACATTCTGCTTTCAGACTTCCTGTCACGCCCAACTTTATGAAATCCTTGTTGCACACTGTAGCAGCTAGTGAACTCATTGTACGGTTAGTATGGATCAGTCTTTAACCTTATCGCAAAAACTTGCATAAACTCAGACAACAGAAGGCAACTTACATATAAACATGTAGCAGTTATCACGCAACTTTTTGAAAATGGCACCCAGAGGTGGAACATTTTGGAAACACCGGAAATTGCAGAAATTGCTATTGAAGAGCAAAGATTAAACTTGACTCCCAAAGTTTCTGAAAGTGCATCAAATATAAGACGTGACAGCAAATTTCTTTGCTTTAGTTCTTGTTTTGGCACATTATTAATTCTCCAAAGAATTCACTATTTGACATGCATTTTGAACCCATTACACGAGACATAATTATTTTCAGGACGAGGGGGTGGAATACTCTTTGATATATTTTCCATTGCCATGGGGTTCAAATGTGACAAAGTCATAGATCAAAGGTTTTCTGACAATATTCCCCACAGGCTTTGACTATGGCCTGGAAAAACATGTCAAGAAATAGCGGAGGGTACAATGTGCCTTAGACAGTGTTCACATTTGTGAACCAGTTCTTTACCAGACCAACGTTCAAAAAGGGAACGATTGTACTTCTACAACAATGCTGTTTGTTGTACCCGATACAAAACAATGCATTTGGGGGCGGGTCTTGTGTCGACAATCAGAGAGGCAAGCCTCTGAAGGGTATCAAGAGCACGAGACTCTTCTGAGTACCCTGAAAAGACTTTTGTGTCTTTGACTGGAAATTATATAACATGGGAGTTGGCATGCAAGCACACTAATCTGCTTTTCAAACGTGTTTGGTGCTCATGGATGGATGGATGGATGGATGGATGGATGGATGGATGGATATTTTCTTGAATGCTCGAGGGAAAATGCGTGGTTAAAAGAGCCAAACAAACCTGTGACACATTTATCTAAAAAGTGGTGAAAAATTCAGAAAAACGTTCTAAAAGAACAGCAATTGTTGATTCGTGTTCAAGAAAATACAGATATGTCAAGATACTTATCAAATATGAGTTATTTACTGGGAGTTTTACCTTTACAGAGACGATTATGCTCGTTCATGAGGAATTGTAGGAGTTTCTCTGTAAAAAGTGCCTTGAAGCGACTGTGCTGTATTTGGCACTAAATAAATAAAGTTGTATTGAATTGCTTACACCATCACAAACACACGACACTAACAAAACAATGAGGAATCATTTTAGTGACACTAAGCCTGACAAATGCATAAGCGTATTTTATTTTCACAGTATTGGAGCACATTTTGTAGTAAAATTCTTGAACTCATTTTCTAATAAACCTTGTTACATATTGTAAAAATTATTACAAAATGCTTGTATATAAGATTAAGATTCAGTTGCACTAGAATTATAGGTCACCCTATGAGTTTGCTCATGTCAACATAGCGATGGTAGAACTTCTAAATCAGGTTGAACTTTTTTAGATCAGCTGCCACTGTGGCTGGTAGATTTTTAGATTTACAAGCCAATCAGTATTTCCACAAGCCATTTCTTTTTTCTTGAGTAAATTAAACCAGATTGCCAGTCCCACTGATTGCATTTAATCATTTAACCCACATTTTGAAATAACTGTTTTAATATGTAACAAGTTATTACAAAATGCCTCAAAGTTTCTTACAAAATCCATTAAAGAATTGTATTACAAAATGTGGCAGATTATTACAAAATGTGGCGTTATTACATAATGAGTTGAAAATGTATTGCATTATTACATATTGCACCGTTATTACTTAATGCGGTGCTCCAGTGCGTGGTCCTGGGGACCGTTCTGGCCTCAGTGGTCGGAGCTCCGCACTGTGGTTTGCTGACCATAATATATATAGTTCTGAACAAGGCTGCAAAGTGGTGAACTGGCTAACAAACTCACAGGCTCGAATATGAGTTGAGCCAAGGCGTGTTTCTTTGCAGAGTTTGCATGTTCTCCCTGTGCGAGGGTTTTCACCATGGGCTTCCATTTATTCACAATTCACCAATCTGCATTTGAGGCTAATATGTGACTCTGAATGGCCCCGAGGTATGAATACGAGTGTCTGTTCACAGCGTACCTTGTGTACACCCATAGGCAGCTGGGATGGGCTTCTGAAGGTTAACAGTGTAGAAGATAATTCGGATCATTGGGTCAGTGTCTGACATGATTCTCAAATCATTAAAAGATTTGTGGCCTGATTTTATGGTTCCCCTGGTTTGAAGTCCCTCAATGGCGAGACGCCGTAAACAACCCTGTGAGGCTTCGTCAGGTTCAAGGAAAACAGGATTTCTCAAGCAGATTTTCACATGAGCAATAATATATTAATAGCAGTTAAAAAACAAACAAATATAAAAACACACATTTGAATTGACCACTCAAACTCTGTCCACACATTCTTATTTTTTTGCTGCAGTCAGAGATTTATTACTTTGTGAATGAGATGTGTAAGAAACATAGAAGTGCTGCTTACTCATGCATCTACACACATGACACGCATCGTATGTTCATCGATGCAAACTCATTAATCAATTCAACTAAAAAGACGTATGGATGCAAACCAAACATGACAGGGATGGACTGTAGTGGAAAAAGCTGTATAATTTATGTTAATCTTTTCAATGAAGACTTCATATGGATCATGTTATTAGTGTATGTGTGTACATGCATGCTGGAGAGGAGAACGAACTGAGCGGGCTCATATATATGCAAAATAAGGGTAAAAAGGTGGAAATTACTGGCCTATATTGAATAATCGGAATAAGTTGTCACTCATTCATTAAAGCTTTTTTTAAAATTCGGTCTCTTAGATAGATGTATGACTTCCTGTGTCCTGTGAGTAGGGACTGTAGGTTAGTGCTCAGGCTTGAGTAGACATCTCTACATACTGTGTTTGACATGCAGTCCTCTGCAAGTGGACTAAAAATACAATTCTTGAAATATACCGACAATGACTCCTTACATGATTTGTGTTCAAAAGTCGGTGCATAGTCTGTCAGACGTAGGTTATATTTTAGTGGCTCACCCACACCTCTCCTCACATAATGACTAATGAAAAGAGCAGGGTCCGCTCTCCAGTCAGTACTCATTAGACTCCTCTTTCTCCACTGCATATGCAGCTCATGAGTCACATTTGAGCTCAGATTTAGGCTGCACTGTTTATGCAAAATGTTCCTCTCGCAGGCCGAGACCCACACTATTTTATCTTATTGCATCTCAAGGGGTTTAGCCTTTCAATAAATCGAAATTATGCAGTGTGGGGATGCCGTGAGAAGACCAAGCAGAGAATATGTGCATTACAATATGTGACAAACCCACTCCATATCATAGTCTGTGTGACTTTCCACTGTATTTTTTTTTTCTTTACACAGCAAAGGTCCCATGAGCCTTGAAGATACAGCAGCCTGCAAACAGTAAATGCAGCATGAGATCATTAAAATGAACATTCCTGCTATGTGACTTGCTCTGCCTCAGGCGTCGGGAGGTCACGTTAACTGATTTCATGATTATGTCTCTCTCTCTCTCTTGTATATTGGAAACGAATGTAATAGTCAGTTTCGATACTACATTGCAATGATGGAAATTTTAAGTGTGATCCATTACTGTTCACCCCATGGGGCCCAAACTGTTGAGAAAGACAGACTGGAGCTTATTGATGCATGCTGTTTTAATATAATAGGCTTTTAATTGATTCGTCCTCCAAAGAGACTGAATTTATTTGGAGTAAATTACCTTCTCTCTATTGTATTTCACTATGAAGAATATTTTCCATTTAATGTATCGCTCATCCACTCACTTGGTGCTGTTTTCAGTTAAAGTATATTCTTCACATATTATACGCCATGGGTTTTGTCATCTGACATGATGACACATTTTCCCTTTTCCCAGCCGAGACGTGATTATAATTTGAACAACAAATATGACATTTCTTCTCATTCCCACATTTAGGTCATATGAGGATCTGCGGGCTTTGCAGCCTTTAGAAACCCTTTGAAATGATGGAAATAGCTTATGTCAGCTAACAATTCCCCCAAACTCAAATCGTATTCTGTGGATTAAAAAAGAAGTGTATCCTTCTTGACGGTAGGACTGTTGACTGGTACAGACTTTAGTTACACAGAGCCCACAAAGGGCTCCTATCATATCGCCAGTCCTAATTCTGCACAGGGGAATAAAGGGTGAAAGGAAGTATTTTGTCTTTGTGTATTGTGGGATGGAGGCATTCGCTGCCAGTCTAGTGTTTGAAAGGACCTTATTTCTTTTTGTCTCACTGTGAGCTTTTCAGCTTGAAAAAGGTGGACTTTTCTAAAATGAGTGGGTCAATCGTTCTGAAAATGGTGCCTCTGTTTAGGGAGGAAGACATCAAGTGTACATTAACCCTAAAACTATTGTGATCCACTCAGCGGTGTGTTCAAAAATAGACCGTAGGAGGGTTCACTTGAGAAAGGACCAGACAGCAGGAACTACAACACTCAAACAAACGCCAACATCTGTAGGGCTAAATTCCATATTTGGCAGTGCCCGTGTAAAAATGTTAAGTAAGTACAGCAGGCAGGATTTCGCAGCTCATTACAGATGTGATAAACTAGAAAATCAGGCTTCTCCAAGAGATATCCAGCAGGCAGGGCAGCCTGTGTGCAATGTGTAGGATAAGATAAAAAAAGAAAAAACGTGAAAATAATTACAGCGGCACAACAAAACAGTTTCTGGTCATATATAGATATATAAATAATATATGTTTAAAAAAAAGATTAAAACCTGTTTGGCTGCTTTACCTGCAATTAGATTATGTCGGCATGTATGGCATGGTAAATAATAAATTCACTCTTCCAGACAACTATAGTTACATACAGAAGTCTGCCAGATCTTCACATACTTATACTCATGACATTAAGAAACAAAGCTTGAATGATTTTCAATATTAAACTTGTCCGGACACCAAACGTAGAAATTAATTTTAGATGTATTCAAAGTGTGTCCATGTTCTCCCATCGTTAATGTTTATAGCTTATTGCTCTCTGTGCGTTGCAATGTAAACGTTCCTGAAATTAAAACATAAAAATTATGCATTTTCATTTGAAATGTTGTGTAAACGGGGCCTTGATTAGTAGTTGTGTTTTATCTTTTCCTGATGTGTAGTCGTCATCTCTGAATTGGTTGCTCGAGTTTTCACACGTGCACGACTAATTCTGGAACAGAGACGCTCTTCTTTCTCTGATGTTGGATTTTTTTCCAACACACATAACAAAGGAAGACTACTTCAATTTTCTTGTGATATCAAACAGCGATGAGGGTCTGTCTTGTAAGCGTCAGCCTCTCTTCGGTGCATTAACGTGTTGTGAACGGAAGACTCGGAGAACACAAAGATGTTGGAGCTGTGAGGGTCTTTGAGCAGATGCTTTCTGGTAGCAGCTCCGGCAGCTTCTCTGTATTCATGGAGTGCAGACGGGTTTGTCCCCTCAGCACATACTGCTACAGCAGCTGAAGAGGGAGAAGAGGAAGGCATAGTGATGCAGACCAGCATAGCATAAAGGCATCATGGATCATCAGTTCCCATTGCTGCCGGGCCTGGTGCTTTTCTCCTAGCGCCACTCAGGGCATTCACTAACTTTATGAAAAGGGGCCATGGATTAATTCCTCCGCTCCCCAAACCCCCCCCCCCCGGTGCCCGCTGCACTATGAAATAGTCTAAATGCTAAAGACTGAATACTATCAGAGCTTTCTTTTCAAATACCCATCGCCTCAGCTCTTCTTGCATCATGCCTGAACACACAGAGAGCCCTGAGAGCCGTACGCGCCATGACACAGTGACACACAGATTATAAAAGACGGGTTTCTGTACTGAAGATGATAGCTGTACAAAGGACTTGACATTGTCCCAAAAACTCTCGTCCTGGGGACATAAAGAGTATACCAAATATACAGCCTTTGGGTTTTCTATACTGTAGCACCCAAACAACATCAGGAGTACAGTCGTGTTCACAAAAATAGAAGAAGGCAACTTAATGAAATGGGAAAATGGGAAGAAATGAACAAATGTATGAGACAGACATGCTTCAGTGGGGACACACACAGACACACAAGCACAAACACCCCGAAAATATCACACATTGCCAAGGTAATTATCTGCAATCACAGTGGCGAGTCCAACAGAGGGAAAAGAAGACTGAGAGAAAGAAGAGCCCGAGCCCTTTTCACTCAGAGCTCGGGCTGACCTTGAACCTGCACTGACCCCTGGTAATTTACTGACGGCAGAGTTACACAACTGAGCTTCAGAAATGAAAGAAAGAGCAGAGACGGAGCAACTCTGACTGCTGAAGAGTGACCAAACACACAGGGAGAAGCCATGCTTTTGGAATCGCGCATGGTCGGGATTACCCTTCACAAATGAAAGACCAAAGACACGAGCTGTCCTGCTATGGTTGTGCTGTGAAATTGGATGCTCCAGGAAATAAAGTCACGCTTGATAATTTGATGCAACCTTTGTGACGACAGATGAAGGTGCATTTCAGTTTCTTTGCAGGTCGGTAAATATCAAGTAGTAATATTCTCGTAAGTCAAGACACCCCGAGTGACACTCATTTAGACCGTTCTGGTGGATTTCTGAGGTTGTTAATATTTAATTGGTTAATTCTGAACTGTTTCAATCCGCAGGAGTATCAAGCAGCTTTTCAACTGGCCTGCATAGCTTCGGTGCGTTTATCAGCTCCTTTTACGAGTGAGAAGGTTGTTGGTTTGACTCCAAACCTTGGCCTCTTTGTATGGAGTTGGCATGTTCTTCCTGTGCAAGTATTGGTCTTCTCTAGGTGCTCCGGCTTCCTCCCACAGTCCAGACGCAGGCATTTCAGATAAATTGAGTATTACTTTGTGTAAATATCTGTTTCCCAACCAGAGGATGGATGGATGGATGGATGGATGGATGGATGGATGGATGGATGGATGGATGGATGGATGGATAGATAGATAGTTTTATAGTTGAGAGTCACCCTTAATAGCAATCCAACTTCATCGTCTGTCCACACGAATGTCACCATTGTTAACGTTCGGAGCAAATTGATTTCTGCACATATGTGTGTGGTTTCATCACAAATACAAACAACAGCACCCACTAGTGGCCTGACATCAAAATTACAAAAATTTCAGCTTCGTCCTGTAAACAAGGCCTGGATGGTATCGGAACACTCACTTTGTCCATCTGAGACAGAAGGTGAACTTCCTCCACCATGATGTTACCTTGATGGTCTATGAAGTACACTAGTAATGACAAAACAGGAAGTGCTTTCCATCTGCATCTATTTACATATCAGTGTTTCTTTTGATTCTGTAGTACTTGTTATTCATTTATCCTCTTACCAATAACTGGTGCTGAGTATTTCCAGCACCAGTTTACCTGACCTCGTTTAATTCAAATTTTTACTCTTTGCATTGCATTCTTATACATTTCCTCATTATCAGTGCATTATTTAGCTTAGAGAATGTTTCAATGTGAAGCAGCAGCAGATTTAATTCACAGAGAGAAGAGAGAGAGAGAGAGAGAGAGAGAGAGAGAGAGAGAGAGAGAGAGAGAGAGAGAGAGAGAGTCTCAGGCACTGATTGTCTTTTCCACTTAGCACTACCACAGGTTGCTACCTGCTGTGAGGCTGCAGTTACAACAGAAATCATCCCAGCGTGACACAACACCACGCTGATAAAACAGACCAACCTCGATTACTGGGAAAGCTTTAGTAATAGTTTGACTCTCGAGTTTAAACCCATGAGAATACTTTAAATCAATAGTTTGTCTTATTATGAATTGATCGAAAAACTGTTAAATAAACCAGGTGTAAGTGATAATCTTAGCAGTTTTTCTTTATCATTCGACTTCCATAGGAACTTTTGTCCCCTGCATCTGACCTTTGTTCATACCAGTTCCCTGTGCAGCCGTTTTACAAAAGGTGATGGTTATAGGACTGGTAAGGTGATAGATTTTGAGTTTTTCTGTGCGCGTTATCTCCTGGTGCTCTGGTTTCATCCCACAGTCCAACAACATGTGTTTGAGGTAAATAGGTGACTCTAAAATGGACTGTAAATGTTTTCCTCTTGTGATGGAAGTATGACCTGTTGGCTTCCTGTTTTGTACGCTTGGATCAACTGCAGCACCCCCACCAGCCGGAACTTCTAGGATGAGGATGCACAATCAATACTCACTTATTTCTTTTTTACACAATTAATTCTAGTCCTCCCTTTCATCCAGGGGTCACAGCAGACTGAAGCCTATTGTAGCCAACAGAGAATATCAGAACACATCCACAACCAGTTCCCAGTTCATCACCTGAGAAACAGGATTGTGTATTTGCATTCACAGCAATTAACCAAACAGAAATGTCCTTGAACTGTGACTGGATAAAACATTGCATGGTATAACTAACCCCCACCATCCAAAAAAACAGGATTCTGTCATTTACATGGAAAATGGCGACGCAATTAAACGCAAGCACTCTACGTCCTCCAGTTTTCTTCTTTGTTTTTGCATGAAAACGTGTTTGCATGAGAACACTTGAGTATTTGTGAGTATGAATTTTTCTTTTGTTTGAAGGAGAGAGGTTTTTGGATCATGAAACCGCCTTTGGTTGTTTCCCTCTCTTTATGATTTTTTTTTTTTGCTTACAGTGCAGGTTGAGTACACACACAGACTGTATCGCCCATATATACAACTTTATATGTGCTCATCAGTTTCTGGCGGAGACTGCAAAACCTTTTGCATCTCCTAAAAAGTGAATTTTAGACTTGGTTATCTTAATTCATTATCTGTTCCGCCAGACTATCTAATGTAAAACATTTTGCTGTATAGAAACCGACCCGTCGGAGAACACGAGCCTTACTGAGTTATATTACGTTCAGTTCAGTTCAGGTGAGCTGCACAAACGGATCTGTGCTGTTTGCTTCTTTGCGTGGAGGAAAAGCTATAGGTCGTGACGCAGCTGCACCTTCTCGCTGTGCAATTTCTCACTTGGCATGTGACATTCCTAACGGCAACACAAGACGAATCGGTTCAAAATCCTCCTGCCCGGTTGTCATGGAACGTCTCGCAATGTCTCCACAGCCCAAGGCTCACTCTTCCCCCCCCCCACTCTGTCTATCTTGATCACTTTGACTTTCTCTCCCCCTGCCTTCTGATTCAACTTTTTTTTTTTTCCTCTCTTTTCTCTCTTTTGCCTTGGCTGAGATAAATAGGAGGTATTTAACTCTGATGTGAGAACATAGTGTCTGCTGCTCAGTAAAAACTACATTTGTCAGTGCCACAGTGCTTTCTGCTCGGGGTAATTGCGTGCCATTGTCTTGCGAGGCTGCCTGGAGATATTCCTGCTGCCGAAAAGGAAGCGGGGTCGGTGGGAGAGGGGAATTTCGTGCTTATGTGGGAATGAAAAGAATGTGTTTTTCTTGTATGTGACACATGCGGTGGCCTGTATGATTAATTGTGCCATTAGCAGATACAAACAGTTCCAAGCTATTTGGATCACGCAGCTCTTCACCGTCTTAATTTTTTTGTTTCCTTGTGATTTATGGTTTAAACATTTATTGAAATGAGTTAGGCTTCAAGAATGATTCATTAAATTTAATCTGTGGTTCATCTGAGAATACAGTTCGTCCTACATAAATCCTCAAGTTAAAAATTGTTCCCTTGGATGTGTTGTGAACTCGGTTTCTAAAACAACAGGATATTTAATTGTAAGTACAATTAGATATGTATCATTGATATAATAGGCTGTAAATAAGAGGTATCCAATAAGACTCAACCAAACCCTCTTTTTTGAAAGTGGTAGGTTATTTTCTTTGATTGTGCATCGTGATTGTAGACGCAGCATTCGTTTTGTTGTAGAATGTCATTTTGGAAGACTGCTGACCCTAACGGCTTAATTCATGCAAATAAATACAAAACCTTTGCTGACGCAGAGCAAGAATAGTAACTAAACAAAACTGTGTGACATACTAATCTTTTTTTAATTAAAAAAATATTTTTATTGAGCAGGATTTAGAAGAAATATGGCTCAGCAGCCCGTTATTTCTTTTTCATAAGAATTCCCCACAATTACTCCAAATCTTTCCATATTCAAATAATATTTAATAAGGAATTATTACAACCCCTGAGTAGTTAAAGTATCAGCATACTTCACTGCTCTATCTGCACACAGTACTTTACCAACTTCAACTGGACTTCTTTCTTTCACTGGATCCTCGTAGATTTGGTGGCCAATATGCTGCTTCTCTAAATATGATGTAACAATGCTTGGATTGACACAACAAACTTCCTGTTTGGCAAGATATTACAATAAATTGTTTTATCGAATAAGGGGTCATATTGAATAATTTTGTTCTTATTTCTGGACATGATGTTTGTGTACATGTGTGGTGCAGCTGTAAGAATATGAGTATACATTAACTGTGTATGTAGTTGTGTATATATGTGCTCATGTAAATGTGTCAGTTTCTTACAATCATTTTAGTCGTAAATTATCATCATCATGTCATCTAGCCATGGACTGATGAATAACACATGGAGGCCACTAATCATATTGGAAGAAAGATGTCAAATGTGAAACAAGGGTGTTTAAGAAAATAAAACGAGAAAAGAGAATGAACAGTTTCAGCAGCTATTTGGATTTAGAACGTGATCTATTCAATAGTTTTTTGAGTATCAGCAATTTCTGTTCTCTTTCAAATCCACGAAACAAAAAATTCTGAGAGCTAATAATAAAGATTGCAAATAGCATGTTTGAAAAGGCTCAACGTTAATCATGTGTGATGGCCCAAAACAACGAGATTTCTGCTACCAACTGCAAAACGTGACCCGTGTACTTCATAAACATTGCACCCTCAGTAGGGTTCCTGTAAAGCTGAAGTAAAGTACTCTCATTGCAATCAGGACTCCCTCGATGGGCTCACTGATGATGAGACTTGTGAAAGCGCCATGTGGGGGAACAAAGTTTTCACCTGCTTCAACGCATTCGCTCTTTCTTCACGACGAGTTTCCCTGGAAAACAACACCTCCAGATATTGAAAATGTTACACATTAAACTACAGTTCTTTGAGCACAGATTGATCCTACCGATGAGACGCTTTGATTTCACTCGTCAATATGAATTGAGGATTATCGGAGGATAAACCATTTTGCTGAGACTCGTCGGCGTCCCTCAAAGCCCAAAGGTGATACCAACATTACAATTACAGTGGCTTTGATGGGAAGTAAAGTTACTTTAACAGAGCCTCACCACCACTGGCTGCTGGCGGCAGGCTGATTGCTGTGGGACTAATCCGAGTATCCTTCACTAATCCCGGTGACGAAGACCACAGAGCCCTCTGCAAACCCCCCACTGTAATTGCCCCATATGCGGGATTAATAGTGGAAATACTGTAAGTAGCTACTAACAGAAAAGCAATAGACGGCTGCACCGCCTCAGCAAGGCAGACTTTAACCAACCTCATCTCCGAAAGGTTGGGACCATCTTAGTGATTTACATTTTTTTTTTTTCTAAATCCATAGAAAGTATAACTTGTTGACAATTATTACACACTTAAAAACAAACAAACAAATAACCAATATAATGAAGACGTTTAAGTCACTTGTATATGTAAACTGCACAACAAAGCTGTTTTTTGGTTTTGTGGTACAATGCAATGTCTGTCCACTTCTGCACAACATGCTGTGTTCCTGGAAGCAAATATTTAGACATGTAGATGTGAACCAAAGTGCATTTAGGCTGTGAAGCATCTCTTTGTGTTCAGAGCTCACCACCTTCCCAAGCCTCCCAGTCATTCAAATGGTAAACCAGCAGAACCGACTCTTAATTCATTAAGCGCCATTAACAGTCCGGTCCAGCTCTCAGCACTCCAGCCTGACTCACTCTTTCCCACTACTTTCTCCAAGCAGAGAAAAGGAAAGTATTTACCATTAGAAAGGAGGGAGAGAGAAGAGTTAGAGAGCTGGATGTGGCACGCTTAATCTGTAATCTGTCTCTGCCATTTTTCCTCGAAGCATGTCCTATTTACTTATTTTCCTCTGTGTGTGTGTGTGTGTGTGTGTGTGTGTGTGTGTGTGTGTGTGTGTGTGTGTGTGTGTGTGTGTGTGTGTGTGTGAGAGTTTTGCGCTTCCCCCAGTTCTCAGCTGGAGTCCCAATGAGGTGAGATTTTAAATATGATTTAAAGTAATACATTGAAAATTAAAGCTATTATTATTTAATGTGCAATGTGTTTTACTGTTCTTGAAAACTAGCTCAACCTTCAGCAGAGATACCTACCTTCCTCCCAAACCTTCCACTTCTTGTTTGATCATGTACATGCTTTTTTCGCACCGAGATGTCGGACCGCTCCCAAAATCCCCAGCACTTCTAATAATTCCACCCATCACAGTTTGCTTTAACTCGCTAAAACCGCAATCTCACCACAATTTAACATTTTAACATATTATGGTCGAATTTCACTTATTTTGCTGGAATGGCACAACTTACACACATATGGCTATTCTCCAACAAGGCCTTGATGCAACACAGACAATACCTAAAAACACAATTTTGTCTTTATCACATTTTCAAAATGAGCTATTGTACTAAAAACGTGACAATCGATCTCTGAATTTATTGGTTCTAAAAAATAAATACACTGCTTTTCTGCTGATAAATCAATATGAGGACATGGGGTGCAGGTTGATTTTATCCCTTCCTGTCATAAAGATGATAAACGGACTGAAATCGCGAAGTCAATCTAGTCAATCACACCAAAAGAATAGAATAAATGACAATATAGGACAATTATTGACATGTGTGGCTAACATGCTAACACTTTATCAAGATGAAATTCAACTGAGATCGATTGGAATGTGAAAATTACACGTAAATCAAAGGGGTCTTTCTTTAATATTCATTAAAGAATTCTAGAAATAACGTAGAACATAAACCTCCTTTGCTTTGTTAAAACGTGGAGATGATTCTTCAATTTGTGACTGAGACGACAAGCAGTTCAACACCAAAGTCATTTTTAGAAGACTTGGTACGATGTGGAGCTTGTCTTTGTTTTTATGATCAATCTAAAAACGTGAGTTAAACTCGTTATCCTTGTAATGACTGTCTGCAAGAATGAAAGCAGAGATCACACCAAACAGTTTCCTGCTGGTGCAGTGGAGGGGGCCCTAAAGAACATCTGTCTGCAGACATAACGTGTCTGCAGGAGATGTTCGCCCGGCGTCCCACGCCATATTGAGTGGTGAAACCCATGTTAATATCCAACCGCCTCTCAAACATTCCCCTAATTACATCCAATTCCTCTCAGCACGCCCGCAGCAATGTTAAAATTGAAGCATGAAGCAAGACAAGAGCATGTTCTGCTCCGGTGGCGCAGGTTATACAGACGGAGCGAGCAGGAGAACAGCAGGACGACGACGCTCTGAGTGTCGATGAGTGAGCGATCTGTGCAATCGCTCCGTCTTCTACACACCATTTGCATAGTAACGACGGTCTTTAGAAGCCCATAAATATCTCTCGCTGGCTATTCCTCCACAAAATTCTACTCACTGGCCTGAATCTGAATAATAATGGACAAGATAAGAGGTTTTCAGATGGGTCACTCTTATTTCCAAGTTTTTGAGGTTGCTGTTGTCTTTTTGTGAGTTTTATATTTTTGGGGCATCAAATTGGTTCGTTTAAAGAATGAAAAAAAAGAACAAAAACTCAAATAAGCTAAGATTGTTTTGCTAGTAGATTACGTCAAGTGTGTTGTAGACAGCGCGTGTGGTTCTGTAATAGAACTCATAGATTTTCCTCTCTGCATTATTGACTGTTACATGCCTCGCTGGATTGATAATACTCAGTGACGGGCCTGCATCTGAACTGTCATGGAAGTAATTATACTGTAAATAGCGTCGTCTGTGTTTGCATGTGTGTGTGTGTGCGCGAAGGCTTGACAGCCGAGGGCAGGCAGGCATGACATCAGATTTCCTCCTCTCTGCATAAGCAGCATTAAAGAGACGGAGAGGTTGGGGGTTGTCGACATACGATGCGTCTTCGGTTGGACGTAGTGCTGTTGAGCATTGAACTGCTGCATCAAACAGGATGCTTATTCATGGCTCCTGGTTGGAAAGTGTGTGCATTCTGGGCCATGGAGATTTGTTTTTTTCCTCTGGAATTGTTGTGGCAGACTGCTTAACATTTCTATCGTTTGGCATGAAACATAAGCCTCGCTGAGTTTCACGCATGGTTGTAAAAGTTGTGTATGAACTAACTCTGTCAGAAATGACACTGGAACACATGTGAGCGGAATTTTTTTTTGTTATCTTAACCTTTCTTCTTCTTGTTCTTCTTGTTCTTGTTCTTCTTGTTCTTCTTCTTCTTCTTCTTAATAATCAGGATTACTACTGCAATGACACATCATCAGCAGGCTAAAACTAACCTGTGTCACGACGGTCTATAATCCCAGCTCACGTTCCCTATTAGTGGTGAACAATCCAACGTTTGGTGAATTCTGCTTCACAATGAGAGGAGAACCTGACATGGAAGAATCAAAAAGCGACGTTGCTATGAACGCTTGGCCGCCACGAGCCAGTTATACCTGTGGTAACGTTTCTGACACCCCCTGCTTGAAACCCATAAAGTGAGAAGGATGGTGGGGCCCTGCTTTCACCGTCAAATGTGTTGTCAAAGTAGCAAAACACATTGATGTCTATGTTTGTGTGAGAGTTGTGAACCGTAACTTAACAGTAAATCCAGTAAATCCTGCAGAATGCAGCACTTTTAGTCAGTTGTCAAAGCTAGTTGTGAAGTTACATAACGAAATGCAGGAGTTCCTGCATGTAATCACATCCCCTGATAACTCAATCAGAGCAGGGTATTTGGTGTCAGATTCAGCGAAGGCCAGAGTCTGGTGTTGGAAGTTCATTCTGTATCGAGTTTAATTGTTCTTACAGGTCATGACTGAGTGTTTTTTTTTTTCTCAACCTGTCTTCGGCCCACGGTCCCAAGAAACTTGAAATAAAGTGCTTGTGGAACAATTCCACTTTGTTTTCACGGCACTGAGACCAGCCGGGTCTTAGCTTGATGCAGGTGGTAGGGATGCGTTCATTTTTCCTTTTGGTTCCTGCTTCATTTCCGTCAGTCTGTTTTGTGAGTTCTGTGGATTGCACTTAGGAAAGTGTGTCAAGTGCCTGGTATTTCTTGAGAGACGCAGGCGCACGAACAACCTGCCTTCGCCAAAGAGCTCCGACTTGATGAGGTGGTGGTTCTTGACAGCAAATGCAACACTAATTACACCTCCTTCAATAATATGGGGATGAAAACCCTGTCATTCTGCTCATCTCCATGAGGTTTTAGCACAAGACGTCATTATGAGCAAGAGATTGACGGCTGTTCAATAAAAACACGTGGAAGGATTAAGAAAAACATGCACATCATGATTTACTTGTCTCTACCTTTCAAATGTGAACTGTACAGTATCACCACATTTTCTTCTATATTGCACTTTGTCTTGTGTCATTTTGCTTTTTCCGCCTCATTTTTTGAAATAGGTGCTACACACAAAAAAAAAAAAAAAAAAAAATGCCTCTGAGCTGTGAGATGCATCATATTGCTTGCCCTCCTGGTACATTTGGTGATAAATGTGCCATTTCAGAGATGCCTCAGAGACGGGAAGAGACGGGAGAGGTTCATTGGTTCCAGGCTCTCGTGTGGCAATCACTCTCCCTACTGGGGAGGGTGTTTGTGCCAGGAGAAAGGAAGCGTTTTCAGCTGAAAGTCACCCTCCATGTTTTGTTAGACAGGCCTCCTCTATCTCCATTCATCACTGAGCGAGAAAGTGTGGTGAACAGTTTGGCGAAATCCTCACAATGCACAATGCTGCTTATCAGCTAGTTTCTAAATGGAACTGAAATGATGCTGCAGTTCAATATTAGAGCATACCCCCCCCCCCATACTATAGACATACAGTACAATGCAGAATGTAATATCCAGAAATCCAGAATTCAGCCCAAATGTTATGGCTTGTGTGAATCATATAATAGCATGAGGGTAAGTTACGAATAAATCATTCTAAATGACAAATGACAGCTCTGCTTTACTTATATTGTAAAAAAAGAAATAAAACATATTATTGATACGCAAAACAATGTCAAACTAACAACAGGAAACAAAAAAACAACAACAAAAAAAAGAAAATAATCAAGCAAATTGTTGTGTATCCTGTTCGTAATACGACTAGGAAGAAGTCTACACATTTTTATTCCTACACCTAGCTTTTGAGTAATATCCCATAACTTTTATTAAATATATACATTATATCACGATAAACAACAACATGCTATAAATATGTTCACACATTCAAATACTCATTTACAATATCAATATTTGCAATTATCTATACAGTACACACACACACACACACACACACACACACACACACACACACACACACACACACACGTGTTTTACCCGGTCAGCTGGTGAAGTACCTCTAATCAGTTCAAAGAGGAGATAAATTGGAATCTGTGGACCAACAGGGAGTCACTCCCTCAAATCCCACCATAAATAATTGTAAATACTTCTGCCCCAGAAGGAGCAGTATTTGCCCGTCACCTCGCCATATGAAGTGTTTGGTCAATGAAGTAGTCACATCCCAGAGTCTGAAGTGTTTTCCCCCACTGTGACGATGCAAAATTACAGTGATGATTGAGCCGAGTGTCATACTTCCTGCCTGATCTGCATCACTGACCTGCACTCTGTCAGACTGGCCTGGCTCTGTTTCTGCTGTGCAGACTCATCTTTTATCAGCCTGATTGGTGGAGGGCCGCAGCGCTGACCTCTCCAGGCTTGTTTTGTGTTTCACGCAGAGAAGTTTGTTGAGCCAAAATGTCTGTAATGAGGAAGATGTGTAACTGCAGGACGGATATACCTTGGATGATCTTTCCAGAGCATAGATTCAGATTTTTCTTTTGCCCGATAAAGAGTATTACAAAAAAATTGTGCCTTCTTGTTCTTGTCTTGTTGGGATGCCCAGATCTTGCTCGTGACTCGATCTCGGCCCCTTAAAGTCTTTTAATGTATTCTAACATGAAAGTCAATCTTAATGAGCACGGATGTTGTAGCGGAGGTATGTTATGGTATTGATCTGTTTTGATCTGGAATACTAACTCAGTTCATTTTTATTGGGTTCTTCTTCCTTTCCTAAACAGAAGTCCAGTGCAACAGGTACATGATGGCCTTCATTGGAGAACATTTAGCTCAGTGGGTCGGATGGAGAGTGCCCGCCTCTCCCTTGGTACAATCAAACAACCCTTCAAGTCACATCAGTGCTGACATACCGGTGCTAAGGCTGCGGTGCAATATTGCACTGTCAAATAATTCCAAACATCTATTGATTTCAATCAAACCTGTGTTTTCTGCAGAAGTGAGAGGAGCTTATTCAAACCGGTGTTTCTCGTCACACTGTACAGAAACAGATTGGAAAGATAGGAGTAATTGTGTGATTGTACTCCTGCTATGAATACAAATTTTGTATCGCTTGGATGCAATTTCTGCTGGGACAAATACACGTCACAGCCCTCTGTTGTGCGGCTGCGTGTGTGTGCGTACGTGCGTGCGTGCGTGCGTGCGTGCGTGCGTGTGTGTGTGTGTGTGTGTGTGTAGTTCAGCAGCTTGGCACGAAATGCCATGCCGGCAATTAAAACTGTTCATTAATGCTTTGTTAGACAACACTCCAGCTAATCCCATCATATGGCAGGCAGCGATAAGGGCGTTTGCTTCGCTCACTGCCTGTCTGACTGCCGGTCTGGTGGGAGCAGATATGCTATCAGAACCCAGTTGTAAAGGTGAACAGAAGACTCACTGATACCGTGATTCAGCTTTGGTCAGGGAGGCTGAGTGAAGAAAATGCTTGGCAGCGTATACGCCAGGTATCCTTTAAAAGTCCAGGTGCAGAGTAATAGCTGCCTTCATCTGTAACATTCCTGTTTATTGAAACCACTGCTCATCAATACTGTCTGCAGAATGATTAACGAATTCAGATGTGATGCCCCTGTGAGCAGAAAAGCAAAACATGCCAGTATCTCGGAAAGGCATTACAAGTCTGTTTATTGTGTCATTCAGTTTCAGGCCAGTTGGAGTTTTTGCATGCACAGGAAAACCTTGAAGGAACAGTTAGAAACCCATCAATGTAACAGTTTAACAGAATAACAGCTATTAGTTGGAAATCAGGAATCAAACGATGTTTTCTTAAGTTAAATAGGCATGTTTTGTGAACTGTTCAATGTGTTTGTCTTCATTTCTTCATTACTCTGATCATAATCTTGACAGTTTTTACTGCCCCTTTTCAGGATAAGCTGTTCTCACACCCAAAAAACAACAACGGGCAACCATCGAGGGGTGTAAAAATGATGAATGGATGTGTTCATGTATCCAGTGATCTGCATTGGTCACAGAAAAGATGACAGGAACAATGCCAGTGGAGCAAATAGGGTGACTTACAGTGACGGAGGCCCGTGTAAATAGATAGGGTGGAAGTGAGGATGGCTGGCAGCAAACATCCTGTTGTATTTTAAGTTCCACACGACATACACAGTCTCATCATCTCAACTAGAAAATGAACAAAATCATCACCAAACCACAATCTTTTTTTCTGCGCTGAACTGAGTAGTTTATCGGACAAAACTAAACCTAAACTGGCATTTTTTGCGATGTTAATTTTGGTGATGAAGATCAGATACACTGCTGTCGCTGATCAGTCTGCCAGACAAGGATGCTTCTATATGACATGATTGGAATTATACACCCGCAGTTCTTACTAGCATTCATTTCCTGTATAAATTAAATCCGGGATATGTTTCTTTGCAGAGTTTGCATGTTCTCCCTGCGTGTCTGTGGGTTTCAATGTATTATTTCTTGTTTAATCTGTATTAGTATTTTGAGGTAAAATATTATTAGTAACTGAAGTTCTTGCAGCTTGAATGAGTGAAGCCTCTGAAGCATCTGTCTTTTATGAACAAATCACGAGTAGAGCAGACCTAACATTTCTGAAACGCTGCTACTGTGGATGCGCACAGCGGCCGCATTAAATAGTTCCAGTAACGACAATATGTTTGCTCCAGAGTGTCATGACCCCCAGTCCATATTCTCCTGGGACTTGGTAGTTTTCTAGTCGAGAGTCAATGAAAAACATTGTTGTGTAAACGGGACCCGAGTCACCCGTTAAACTTGCACTTTGGACTGAGGGTGTTAACTTGAGTTTCCGGTGAAAACCCCCACTCGTACTGGGAGAACATGCTAACTTTGAACAGTGTGGCCCACCTGGCCAAACCTGAACTGGCTATGAAGCAAGGATGCTGAAAATCACACCACTGACGTCATCATCATTACCATTGTCCAAGTCATATTACAATCTGACTCCACCAAAGCCCCTCATTAAAACAGTTATCCAATATGTTCGCGTTCCTATCACAAGAGTCAATTGCATAACGTTTGTGCGTCATTCACATGAAACAACTGGAAAAATACAGCCTTGCAGCTACACGAAGCACAAGTTGAGCTTGTTATTTGGTTTTCTTTTTTTATTCTGTTCTTTTTTTGATTGTGATGTGGTTGGAGAGTGTGCATGCTACTAGGAGCCTCGGCCAAGCTGGCAGGGAGGAGGAGATTACCATTTCCTGTGTGTGTGTGTGTGTGTGTGTGTGTGTGTGTGTGTGTGTGTGTGTGTGTGTGTGTGTGTGTGTGTGTGTGTGTGTGTGTGGCCCTGGAGGTGACTTCTGAGCTGCTTCTACCTCTGCTAGACTGGAGCTGTCAGAGCTGCTACACTCACGTCTGCGTCATCACCACAACTAACACGTCTGCTCTCCCGCCGCATGCCCAGATGAGCACACTCAGACATTTTACTCATACACACATTTATTTATTTGATTTAGTGGTCGTCACTATGGACGAGCTGATCATGTGAAACCTTACGCGCACTTCGGTCACTGCTCAATAGACTTTACTTGTAAGCTTGAAGATAGAAGTTTGAAATTATTTAAAATGTGTTATTTTGTGTATTTATTTTGCTACTGAGGACACATGTAGACATGGCAACGTGCTTAGTTGTGGCTGTATTCGCCAGTAAATCTGAAAGTTTCGTCTTGCTGTTTTGGACAAGATTTTTTCTTCATTCCCTTGATGTTGCTTGCAGTTACTTTGCATGAAACAGCCAAACATAAGCTGCTCCCGCTTCTACCCGTAGAGTGAACGTAAGGAAATCGCTGCAATGGCTAATCTGCAAGAGCACGTGCAGAAGATTTCACATAATATCTGGCACTGGGCTCCATTCCTAATATGGTTTTTGAAGGGATGTATTGATCATCGACTCTCCATTCTTGAAATGATGGTAATCATAAACTCTACACATGTGCAGCGGTCACATAATGGGCTGATCTGTGTGATTTGGCAGATAAAAAGAGAGAAAAGTCCATCAGCTGGTTTGGAAAACAACAGCATCCCGCCGCTTCTAATACGTGATGGACACTTTCTGTTGCATCAAACCTCTATGCAGACCTGCGATGGGTTTTTAAGGTGACCAGATGACTGTTTCTGCAGCAGCACTTATAATGTTCCCGCTGCCATTAAAACTGAAACTATTTCCAGTCATGCTCTTACCAGTTTGTTCCGATTATAAATGCACTGTGCTTCAAGCAAAAATAACTCTGTTCTGCCTGGAAGGTGGTTGAAAAAAGCAGCTGATGAAGGGACACAAGTGCAGTTATTTCACATCCAGCAGCCTCTGCCTCGTGGTGCCAAAGCATTTTCTGTTTCACTCCGGTATCCTTCCCTTGATCCTCCTGCCTCTTGTGTTTGAAAGGAAAGGTCTGAGAGAGTAATTGGAAAGAAATCAGTGTATTCTCTTACCTCTGGTCACCTGGCTCAATAACTGAGTAAAGTGGCCGTGGATGTGATTTTGGCTGAACATACTGAAAATGACACGAAAAACCAGCTAGTGAAAATGCAAAACTTTTGTTGTATTTTGGGCACTCGGAGCCACTGACAACACTGAAAATGCTCAGTCTCTGGAAAATGCAACTTTTTGAAAACATTGCTCCTGCACATGCGCACCACGGCCGTAGCAATTAGTTCTTCTGCACATGTGCGAGTAGCTGAGCAATAATAATAACAATGGCGGCCTCCAGAGTGTCATGACTGTGATTTTGTACTGTGTAATGTTACATTTTGTGACTCAATATCTGAAATGCATATTGTGTTTAATTATTGCATTGCATTTCATATTTCAATAAACAGTCCAGAACTTTAGCCAACAGGTTGTTTTTAATTGTCCCTTGTAAATAAACTCATATATGTAAGGTTTTGCCTGTGACGGGATGTTAGCACCTGTAACGTGTTCTACCTGCTATACACACTGTGCGATTTTAACAATCTTGTAATTTCCCAGCTACGAGCTGTGAATACCAGCTACATGAATTTAATAAACTTTGGCCACAAACTTTGGCCACCGGAAGTCTGCTGTGTGCAGATTGCATGATGAAAGCACAAGCTAAATCCTAGCCTATGATGACGTAATTTGATGTGATGGCGCAAGAATGAATCATCGTATGTGTGCACCATCCATCGATGAAAAAGAAACTAGGGAAAGATGAATGGAGCTCTCACTCTTGTGGCATTTATGTGTTTGGAGAGAAATCCCCGAAAGGTTTTGTCTACATCCCACATAATTCAGAGAAACATGAAAGTCACCATTTTCTCACTTTATTGTTCATGTGTTGAAACTCTTTAAACTTACATGTTCACACATTTTTCGGTTCCTTCACTCTGAGCATTTCTGGAGTATTCTGCTGGCTGTGTGGACTGCGACAAATGCCGCAGAGAGAGATGGATGGTGCCTTGTGACAAGGAGGATTGTCTCCAGCCAGCGAAGCTCTTGTGTCTGCACTAGCACAGCTGTCTCAGCACGATTCAGGAGGATGTAGCCGTGGCGGTATTCATTTTGTCAGAAACTATCAGCAAAGTTTACGTCGAACATCTCTTGTGGTGATGGAGACGATTGCATATTCATCCCCTACTTACGCAATAAATGGAGCATTCGAATAATGCAGAGCAGGTCAGTTTTGGCTTTTCATCTCTGTCCGATCATCCGTATCCAAGCAAAGAGTTGAGAAGAATGTCGGCAACAAGTACATTTTTAAAGAGAAGTGTTTGCGTTACAGACAAAAGTGGCCCATTATTTGAAGCAAAGGGCCTTTAGCTATGTTATGATGTATAATATGATAACGGTGAGTGAGAAATGTGGCCTCAGCAATGAGAAAGATCAAAGTAATTGTTTGAAAGCTGAAAAAAAGTTTCTAACAGTTATTGCACAATGTGTCGTTTCCATGGTAACCAATGCCTTCATCATGACTTGAAAGTCAAACATGAAAGGTGTAAAGATAAAAGGCTGCTTGTGACATCTCAAGTATATTATCAATTTGAAGTTAGTGTTGATTGTCAGTAGCTCAAATCCACAAGATTGTACAGGTTGAAAGCCACTGAAGTAGAAAGCTTTTTGGAAAAAAACAAACCACAACAAGTTGCCAGGAGAAGAAAGACGAATAAGAAAAAAGACAAAAGACATGTCACAAAAACATACATCTGCTGTTCCCCTTCCAGGGAACAGTGAAGCAGAGTTAAGTGACCTGCTGGGAAAGCTCAAGGCCATGGAGAGAGAGGGGCGGGCCTACAAAATCCGGGTCCAGGGCCAGATCCACAAGCAAGAGCAAGAAATTGAGAAGTTGGTGAAGGAGCAGGAGGAGCTGCATAAAAAACTTGCATGTCGCAGCAGGTCACGCCAGCAGAATACTGAGATCACCCTTAAACTTCAGGATCAGCTCAGGGAGTTGGATTACGTGAGGGAGGAGGTGGTGAAGGAGAAGCAATGTGGGAAGGAGCTACAGAAAAAGATCTCCAGCGTGGAGTCACAACTGGTAGAACTGAACATAGAACGTTCAGATGTAAAGAGAGACTTCAAGGTCATACGCACCTTAGAGGACAAACTACACAGGGAGACAACTCATTTAAATGAGCAAGAGGCCAAAAACAGTCGTCTGAGAGACGAGCTGCAGGCCCTTCAGTTTGAGGAGGATCACTTCCAGCAACTGAAGAAAGAACTGAAGAAGGACATAAAGGAAGTCTGCTCCCACATTGAAAATACAATCAGCAAGTCAACTGCTGCTTATAATGTAAGTGGGGGGGTTCAGTCCACGATGAAGATGATGAGAAAGAAGTCGGAGAAGAATTTCAAAAAGTACAAAACTGAGCTCACCGATCTGGAAAGAATTGTAAAAAAAGAACATGAACTCAAAGAGTTCATGACCAACAAGTGCAGAGGGATGTGTGGGCATGACAATGAGCCTGAAACGAGAAGCAGACAACTGTCAGAGCCAAAGGAGCAGATGAGAAGGGCCTCTGGGGAAGAGTCTCCGGAGGCTTTGGTGGAGGCGTCTGAGAGGATTCAGGCTGTGGCAGGCGAGGACAACCTGAACCTGGACCTGGAGGTCAGCAGCTTCATTCAAGGTGCAGACCAGAGTAAAGGGCTCCTCATATCAGTTTATGAGCACAGTGAGGAGGCCGTGGCACTGAGACATCAAATTAGACAGATTGAAGCAGAGATTGAGCAGCTTACAGTCCAAGGTTTGCCACAGGAACAGGATTGTTGCCCTGAGCTGAGTGACCTAACTCAGCAACTAAAGGAAGTTGAGTCTGAAAATGAATATCATGAAAAGCAAGCCAGTGCCAAAAGCAATGTCTGGGACGTGGTCAAAGCAGGAGTGACCAGCATATTGTCCATCATGGGGTGTGACCCCTCGGTGGTTGAGGACAAGTTGGAGTCCGGTACAGAAAACAACATCATGTCTTGTCTGGCCCTCTTTGAACAAAAGACCACAGAGGTCCTCGTCGTCCAAGCCTTCCTCAAGTCTAAGGATCAACAACAGCCTGACCATTCTCCAGGCCTTGCCACTATTTTTCAGGGTAAAACCCCAGATGTCCTCCAACAGGAGATTAGTAGCCAACATGAAGAACTCGATGTGCATGATGACACAGAAGAGTCTCTCATTACTGACGAGGAATTGCGGCCACTTTCAAGACAGGAAATTTTGGAAAAAGTCATGAAGAAGTTCCCCAAATAGCAAAAACATTTTGATGCCATTTACCATTAGGGCTGGGCAAAAAATGGATTTATTGAATTTGTGGCTAAAATCGATTTTCATTTTGCAAATTCGAGTTTAGCATTTTCACATGCTGTTCTACCAATCCTTCCGGATTTCCGTTGTTGCACATTTGCTTAAACCAAGGTTCAAGCTTGAATGTTTTTATATATTTTTTTTAAATTGACGCAAATCCTCCACGCAAGTCTCCACTTTCACAACAGTCCGAGACTGGGTCCGGTACTCGCGAACTCGTCCTCCGATACGGAGGATTGGGGGTTTCGAACAAACTGAACACAGGCAGTATTTTTGCTGCTAAGTTTCAGTAGTGTAAGAAGTTTAAGCCGGTTTAAGTAGCAGCAGCTCTATTTCACTGCAGTTTTATAGCAGCAAGCCTCCAGACTTCATTTGGATGGTCAATCTACGAAAAAATCAGCCGAACCAATAGCACCCACCTTGCTGAAAGACGTCTAACTTATGTGTACAGTAGTAGAACCTCGGACTAGGGACCCGGTAAGAGCAGACAAAAACCATCTTATTGTCAGGGTCCGAGGACAACCCATAAGCAGACTCGCACACAAAACTGGCGTTTGCAGGTTTTATTAAATAGTCAGGGCAAACAGGTTTACGATCGGCGTTCAGGGAGGCAGTCCAGGTCCAGGCAGGGGTCGGTACACGGCGGAATCTAAAACATGAAGAAGTCCACACGGAAAAACCCGAGGAAAGGGCTGGGCTCATGAAGACGAAGCAACAATGATGATTGAGCACAGAGACATGAAGGAGCAGGTTTAAATTCATGAGGAGAGGTGAGACAAATCAGGTTGATTACACACACACACACACACACACACACACACACACACACACACACACACACACACACACACACACACACACACACACACACACACACACACACACACACGCGAAGGGCACATGACAGAGACTCGGAAGGCACAGGGGCCAAGGGAGGGGGGACTCGGAAGGCACAGGGGCCAAGGGGACTGACATGACGGGAACACAGGAAACTGGACACTGGGGGAACACAAGGAAAGTAGACACTGGCTGGGACACAGGAAACTAGACACTAGGCGGAACACATGACTGGGGGGGACACAAGGAAACTAGAAACTGGGGGGACACAAGGAAACTAGAAACTGGGGGAACACAGGAAACTAGACACTGGGAGGAACACAGGAAACTAGACACTGGTGGGACACATGACTGGGAGGGACACAAGGAAACTAGACACTAGGCGGAACACAAGGGAACTAGACACTGGGGGGTATACACAGGAAACTAGACACTGGTGGGACACATGACTGGGGGGGACACAAGGAAACTAGACACTGGGGGGACACAGGAAACTAGACACTGGGGGGACACAGGAAACTAGAGACTGGGGGGACAAAGGAAACTAGACACTGGGGGGACACATGACTGGGAGGGACACACAGGACTTGTGGGGGGGGGGGCGGGAACAGGTCGCGGGGATTCTTGTGTTTTTTGCAGAGTTTATTGAAGACCAGAGAACACGAGGAGATGCAGGAGACATGAGGGCGACAAGAGGAGTGACATGTTGACAAGACGATCCGACAAAGACAACAGACGCCCCTGAGTTAGATAGATGGATTCGAAAGATCGATGCCGCTATTACACATTAGTACCATGAAAAAAAGAAAAGAAAAAAAAGCTGAATTGGCAATTATTTCCATATAGTACACTGGTAAAATGGGTGTGCAACTCACAGCTTTGGAACCACACATCACTCTTGATATCACTTTTAGTGATTTAGTGTAATTTCTTCCATTTTTATGTAACTTTTATTGTTGCTTTTGTCATAATTTGAGATGGTTTTTCACCTAGAATATACGTCACGTCACCAAGAAACCAAAAATTATGGAGACAGCACTCGATGGTTCTAACAAAAGGATAACAACAGCTAAAATGACCACAATTAAAAATTTTTTTTAGGCTAAAATAGATAAAAACGCCAAAACTGGTAAAGCTGAAAAGGCTAAAAGTTGTTAAAAAGTATTAAAAAACGTTTTTTTGATGATGAAGTTTGTAGACCTCTGAATGTAAATCTCTGATCGAAAGATTACAGGATGCAGACATTATAATCTATAGGTCTTTATTTATTTTGCAGATAACATATATTGCAATCATGCTTTTCATATAACACCATCTAAAGACATTTATTATATATTTTTTTTTTACATATAATATTTTACATTAGGCCCATGAAACAGCTAGAAATATACAAAACAATATTCTCTGACTAGACATTTCTATGACATTATTAATATCTTTATTATCATCTTTAATATTACTCTATTCTGTTATCGTTGTCATCATTTACAGTTGAGAGATATGTGCTATAGTTTCTGAGATAGTATTATTGCAGAAAACAGCAAATAATATCACTTTTTTTGTTCAACATTTAGACAAAACAAAAGAAAAACTCAGGTTGTACGGACATTCACAGATACATGTATTACACAGTCCAGTTTACAACATCATTCAAGAGAGAAAACTGCAGTATGGTAACTTTATACAAAATTCACAGAATCCTTTTTCTCATTGCACATTTTATTTCACATATCTTTGAAAAAAAAAAAACACAACTTAAAGGAATAAAATGGGACTGATTCAACCTGATCCGTGTCGCATGTAGCTGCCACAGAAGCAAATTCTCTTGATCTTTCTTGGTGGTAATACAGTGATATCTGTGGTCTGTAACAAAAAAGTTCTTATATTGCCCAGAAGGAAAAAACTAAAACAAAAAACAAAACTTGATATGTAGAGATAGTTTTTTATTCACCCAGTGAAAGTGGGTAGTTTTTCATGGTGTTGGCCTATACAGCGTCTGGCTCTGTCCTGTTGCTTTAACAGTGCTTTTGTCAGATGTTTTAATTTTTTTGTCTCTGACTGAGTAAAGTTTCTCTCTCTGAGTCTAATATTGGAAATCTGCACTTGCTACTCGATAGAAATACACCATGACTTCTACTGAAATGAGCAAACACCTTAAGAGTTGATATGCATGGAAAGAAATAATGCACGCTGAGCAGACGTAACATTTTGGATCATACCAAGTCATTACATTAGTTTATGTCTTCATGTTTTGTTGCTGTTGCAGTTGAATTTATGCGGGAAAATAGCATGAGTTTGTGCTTTTCTTTCTTTTTTTTTTAAATATGTAACTTTCACTGTATCGTGGTAGCATCTGAGAGAATTTGGTCACGTCCACCTTTGTTTCCTGAGGAGAGGGTTACTAAATAGATATACAAGTAAACGATTCCAGGCATTAAAGTGGTAACTATCATCGTTCAGTCTCCAACAAAGTACACCGGTCTCTGCAGCTTATTCACTCTCACAGTTTAAAATATACATCTGAGTTGGCTTATTGCAACACGTTTGCTTTTTACTGGTTGTCAGTCACAGGAAAAAAAAAAAATTAAATAAAATCTTAATTTTTCCCCCAAATAATTGCTCTCATGCAGAAATATAGTACGCACAGTGCAAATGTGGGATTTCTGTAACGGCTACACCTTTATTATGAGAGGTGGTAGTTTACAGATTCAAATTGTGCTTGCAGGATTTAATCCGTAGATCATCGGGTTGGATGTCCTCATCGATTTCTTTTTTTTTTTTCTTTTTAAACTAGAGCTCGATTTTGGTCCTTTTCAATCTCACACATAGAAAATGAGCTAAAAATGACTCTACAAAAAAGATTCAGACAACATACAAAGTTATTGTTCTTTAGAAAACAAAGAAACAATTATAACAGTCTCTTGCTATGTATCCTATGCAGGTTATTTTTGCTGTTGTCACAGGTTTCAATCATGCCAAACAGGAAGTTGGACACTTCGGAAATTCCAGACTGTACTTTGTGCTTTTCATACGGATCCCCAGACGTGGGTGGTAAACATTTGAGGCGGAGTGCAGGTTTCTGCAAGGGAGTGATAGTCTGGCTCAATTATAGTTTACACATACAAGCAGATTTGGCCTTACCTGTTGCACATTCCCATATTGTCTTTGCCTTAAAATTGGTCGTTGTTCAATTTACAAGCTTTCAAATTGCAATTCATCCACCAGCTTTCATTATAATGCGTTCATTTCGTGTAAAAGCAAAAAATGCATTTTACCAATATTTTTCTTTGTACAGTAATCAGAGTTTAGTAGATTAATGTCATCAAAGCACAATACTATTGAATCAAAGTGGGCCTCCAAATTTAAATTATATATATTCAATATACAGTAATTTCCTAAGTCACATTTCCTTTTCTAGAAAGACTAACTTTTTTTTGCATAATGAAATTCATAATATCACAACAACTTTGCTGGGTGATTTATTTTTCTTACGTTTTTTATAACTCTGTATTATACAAATAAACAAACAGAAAAACCTCTAAAAATAACTGTGTAATCAGGTTGGTTTCACGTGTCCCCAGGAGGTAGGTGAATAAAAGCAGACGTAGAAGTCTAGTGGTCGTTCCCAACCTTGATTACGTTTGTTCTGTAGTGGAGCGCCGGTGTGGCGTTGAGACGGAGCGACAGGCCGAGCCGCTTAGATGTAGGCTTCCTCGTTGGCAGGGTTCTGACTCTGGTTCTCTGTCTGCTGGTCTGGACCGTTTTCCTGAGCCTTCACCAGTGCCAAAGGCTTGATCATCATCCGCAGACGCTGCGGACAAAGAAACGGGGAACACATCGAGAAACTTAACGTGCCAGCTGGGAAGTTTGTGCTCATGAGCTGCACCAAAACACACCAGCTCCACAGCTGTGAGCCTGATGAATGCAATGCCCTCAGGGTCAGAGTGGAAACATTGCTGGATCGCACAATATCAGAGATTTCTAAGTATATCCCCCCCCCCCATTGTGCAATATTTTAATAAAATACACTTTCCCCACAAAACTTCCTGAACTTATTGAATCCTGAAAATGTGGACACGAGCTCTGTAGAGGTTTTTTTTTTTTTTTTTTTTTTTAATAGAGTGTTTGTGAAACTGAGCCGGTTGCAGAGCACTAATCAGCCGGCTGATTGCTACAATTAGACAATCAGCCATCAGCTGGTACTGCAGGATCTGACACCTGCACATCGCCTCCGATCGCCTCTGTTACACCGCCTGTAATTACGGCGCATTTATTCTGTCAGCTCGGGCTATAAAGCCGAATCTGTCAGCGGCGACTGTGTCAGTGTAAGCTTATTATTCAGCGCAATGTGGATAACTGCGAATCAAAAAGCTGTTAATGTAAATAGTGCACCGGAAAAGGTATTAGCAGTCACTGATTAGGATCATCAGGCCAATGAAGATGCGCCACGGCTTTGTGCGGCGTACGACTGTATGAATACACTGAGAGCTCATCAGGAAATGTTTAGCAGAACTAATTAAAATTTCTGTTTTTACTAATCCTTTTAGCAACATTTTCCCACTAATGACAATTTTTTGGGGGGTTTTACCCAGCTTGTGTTTTTTTTTTAAAGTTTGTTTCTTAGAAAACCAACCACTCACAGTGAGGCGCAGAACTGAATAACATTGGGCTGAGCTCAGCACTTTCTCAAGTTTATTTTGGATGTAAAAGTACAAATTTATTTACAAACTGCCATCTCAGGTATTTCAGCCTTTTGGAAAAAAAAACAACCAAGCAGATGTAAATGAAGTTGATAAAGACATTAAGTGACTGTGTTTATGTGAATTAGACTATATTTAATGTGACCTCAAATGTTCATCCAAGCTTACCGAGAAGATTAAAATTAATCTTCTTCTGAAGGTCCTAAGGGCTCGTGTTTTGCATTTGCATCACATCAGCCTCATCCCCAAAAAATCCATTACGTTTCATATTTTAGATTGGTGTGCAATATGGTAAATAATAATAGTTTGGCTTGAGTTAAAAACAAATGAACAAATACTTGCTCACTGAGTAATTCACTTAAAACTCAACATGCTCTGCCTTGCAGCAGACTGCAGATTAAAATTCAAACCAATGGATGTGTGAAGCTTTGAGAGACAGCTGCAGCCATGCGCAGGTTTTGAAAAAAAAAGTCATCTTCATTACATTCCTGGTATTAGTTTACAAGTTAATGTGAGCATCTTGCGGCCCAGTGTGCTGGATAGATTAAGTTTGAAGATATTTTTGAACCCTGAACAAATACAGTAAAGATTATTCTTACCTCTTTGTATGTGCCTTTGAGTGTGAGGAACATGTAGACCATGTAGCCAGGGATGAGGATCATGGAGGAGAGGGCCATGCACCAGCCGACCCCCTGACCCCAGGACGGGAACACGTAGTCGCCCAAAGTGAGGGGAACCATCTGGACTGCACTGAACAGGAAGACTCCCTGGACACCAAACAAATAAGGAAGCCAGGTTTAACAGCCAAATTAGAACATAAAAGGATGAATATTATCAGTAGACTTGATGGTTCTGTTCATCGACAGCAAACATAGAAACACACCAGTGTGTTTTGTTAAGTCCCCTTTAATGATCAGACGATAATTTATGCTTTTCAAAAGAACGTGTGTTGTTGGTGACTTAAGAAAGGGGTTTTCACATCATATGAGGATGAGATAAAGCCCCCCCCCCTTGATTCCCCATAAATTCACACCAAGTAGTCATTTTTTCTTTAATATCACACTTTACACATACGGCATTCCAGGGCGCTGATGGGGGGTCAAGGGTCATGCTGAGGTCATGCACAGTGGTGACACATTGTGGGATTCGAATCGCGAAACTCCCAATTGTAAGTCCGCTTCTCTAACCTCGGGGCCACCGCAGCCCCATAAACCACATATAAGGCGCTCTATCCCTCCACTTGGAGCAGTTTGAGATTCAGCGTTTTGCTAATGAACACTTCAACATATGGGAAGTGAGGATTGGGAATCAAACCTATGATGTTATGATCGAAGGACAATCTCTCTCCCATTTTAATATGATTTAACCTAAAAGAAATTAAGAAAGTAAAAGCGACGATAGGAAAAAACTGAGATTTTGTGCACCAACCAATAATAGGTGATTCTTTCACCTAGAACCCTTATAAAGCTCTAGAAAAGTCCTACCGTTATGATATTTTGGGAGATTTTTGATTCAAATTCAGGCTAGCCACAGAAAAGACTACTTACAGCCACGATGAGCGGGGTAAAAACAACCCAGCAGGCCTTCCACCACAGACAGGGCCTGTATCCCACCATCTCCTCAATGTTGTCATAGAATTTGTTTACACCTGAAAACAAGAAAAGATGAATTAATCATGTGTGTGATTTTAGATTCAGTCCTGAATTCTAGTTGGGTTTTTTTTTTTTGTCTGCATCAAATCACACGTGCACTGCAGTGATTTCAACAAAATTCATTCTCTTTATCTCCCTTTGTCGTCAAAACTCGTCTGCGTTTTTTTGACGTTGAACCTAAAACGGAAGAAACTCCCTTCCTGAGACGTTAACGTTGCTCACCGTAGAACCATGAAATTGAAATGCACTCAAAGAAGACCAGGAAAAGCAGGGTCATCCCACTGGCGGAGTAGTAGTCAAAGAGCTTGAACACATAGAGTCCACCCTGCAAAGGAGGGCACGAGACGAGAGAGAAGGACATGATGAGATGGGTGAAGGCAAAGGGACGCAACATTGAAGAAGCAATTATTTTCATGCGCAGGACAGTGCAGGACAGGTCAGCTGGAAGGACTCGGGCGAGCGAGAGCACCAGCCACTGTGGCTGGTCTGAGTTAGTCGTGGAGGTTTTTCACGGCGCGCTTGTGCAACACACATCGGACCAGACATGAAGAAAAACTCGTGTCTAGTGGTTTTGCACCGGGGAGGTCATTCAGGGAATGAGTTGCTGTTTGTGCTCATTGAAGTTGGATGTACTTTGTGCTGCTCTGAGCGGAGAGGAAAAGGCCGTCCTACTCTAACAGGGTCGAATCCGTGGCGTGAAAGGGAGAACATACAGGCCAGAAGAGAAGGACTCTCATTCTCCTTTCCAAGATTCACTGGTGCTCAAGTTATCCAAAATAAAATATGAAAAAGAAGGTGAAGTAGCTTTTGGTTTTCAGGCTGCTTTAACAAAAACCTCTTCTTTAGACAGTTTTAAGAAGTGGTTTAGTGGTATTATATCCAGCATTGGGGGGGGAGGGGGGGTCTACCCCCGACCTGAACCAGGGTTTGAATCCTTCCCCACAGTCTGCCTGTCTGTATTATCTTTTCCAATTGTCATGTGGAATTGTTGGTGTTTCTCTGTAAAGGTGCCTTGAAATACTGTGTTGTATTTGGCGCTGTAGGAATTGAATTGAATTGAATCGAATTTAATTTAATTTCTTATCAGATTTTGCATGACATCAGTGTGAATGTTTTTACTTTTTTTTCCCAGGTTCCCAAATTTGCTCCCACAGTCCAAAGTCACATGTTTCAGTTTCACTTGCGTCTTCAAATTGCATTTAGATATAAACTTGAGTGTGTTACTGTCTTTCTCTCTGCGTTTGTCTTGTGTTAGATGAACAAATTTTCCTTTCGTCAGGTGAGTTCAACTCCCAACACCTTTCGACTTGGAACAGGAAGTATAGAAATTAAATCGTAGGACAAACAACACTCCTTATCACGATGAAACTGGCTATACGAGAGATCAAACTGTTTAGAGCCAAGAAAATATTGTATATTTGCAAACTACCACATGGGGACATCGAAGAAAAATCTTATTTACCTTTGGCACCATGTAGGTGCTCTGTAGATTTCACCATTTGTCATGTGATGTTTTTAGAAGTTCAATACGCAAATAGTATGAAGATATCCAACTGATTGGCCCTTTGTTTTTTGATAGCAGTACGAGCAAATATTCTGTGGACATGATTCATAACGATTGTGATTTAATCTTTATATTTTTTTTAATTTGGACCATCCATACAGTTCACTTGAGAATATTGATTTAAAACAAACAATTGTTATTTCTATTGTGGATGGGTAAAGATAGCTGCTCTACCTGAGCATTATTATATCATTATTACCCATATTGTACTTTTTAATTATCCAAGAGTTGATATTTAGACAGTTTTCCGAATTAAACAGGTGTACAGAGTTAAAACTAATCAGTTGGTAATCCTGCGATGTTTTTAAGCTCCATAACCAGAGAGAAGAAAAAGAGGGTCGGTTGTGGTTGAACCTTTTCAGTGTTTGCGGAGTAAAGCTTGATGCTAAATGACCTGAACCGGTTCGGCAGTCTCAGGGGTATGGCCTCGTGACCTTTACATGCTGTTTTTCACACAAAGGCCACTTTACAGGTTGAGTTAACACTCTTACAGGTTCGTAGGTCAGCTACTGAGATCAAGTCCCTGTCCTGATCCCTGTCCTGAGGGGGGGAAAGCCTGAATCAAATGGCGAAACAGCGACCTGAAGGTGTCTCATCATTTTACCTGTGTGATGTTGGACAGGCCGATGATGTAAGAAACCAGGCAGACGACTGCAATGAAGACCTCTCGACGCTTTCGGAGGACATGAGGGAATTCATCCACCAGGGCGGTGATGAAGCCTTCCACCGTGCAGAACTGGGGAGATTTACAGAGCCATGGCGAAACTGTTACGTAATACACCGCTGTCACAATAGAAAGCATTGCCACAGTTCAGGATGCGAGAGAAAGATGAGTTGTGATCCAGTTTTGACACATAAACGTAGTATTTTAGTTTTTACTTCTAGAAAAAATGAGGCTGCAAACAAAAACGCACCTGTTACGTGACAATATAAGGATATTATGCAAAATTAAATAGGAAAACTTTGACTAAAAACATATTTAAGCCATTTTAAAAGTCTAACACACAAAACCAACACCAATGAAATGATTAACCGCTATCAGGATCCGTTTAATCTGTTTTTATCTGCATGTTGAACACAGGCACTCAATGCCACATAAACAAACTATACAACAAATAAAAGGAGAATCTCCACTGATACAAATAGGCTCAGTTTCTTTGTTTTCGTCTGAATATTTATTAGATAATCTTTACCTGGCTGTCAATTCCAAGCATCAGCAACATGGAGAAAAAGAGAATAGCCCAGAGTGGAGAGATGGGCAGCTGGGTGACGGCCTCGGGATACGCCAGAAAAGCCAAGCCGGGCCCTGAAGAATGTAAATATTACAGCTGCTGTTATTTTTAATCGAGAAGAGGGCAATGAAACACAACCGCTTAATTATCTTGGACAAGTCATGCAAATTAACGGTAAATGGAATCCTAAACATCTTCTCAATCATTTTATCTGCTTCGACGGCAGAAACAGTAAAACTGAGGAAAGAAGAGTTTAAATCCAAAGTGTCATTGAGAGAAAAAGTGCTTTCAATGTCAGACTTTGAGTATTTAGGACAGTTTTACAGAATGACATAGCAATTTACCCTTCGAATAAATCCCCATAATATGAATTTACATATATTATCTGATTGAAATAATCCCATACTTAGCTTCTTTTTTTTTTGCAGTAGCTGTGGTTAAAGTGTCACTTGCTTTTTCCTTTTGTCACTATTGAGTTTGAAAATTGATTGCAATTACCTGATGCTGCCACATCAGCGATGGGTCTCTTTGTTATGTTGGCCATGAATCCCACGATGGAGAAGATGACAAAGCCGGCGAACATACTGGTGAAGGAGTTGATGCAGCAGACAATGATTGAATCTCTGTAGGGGAGAGACAAAGCACAAGGCAGCCATTGTCACGCTTATATCAATTCCTTATCAACCCGTCACACACTGTCGCGAATTGTTGGGAGCGAGTGGGGGAGGGGAAGAAAAAAGGTGGAAAGCCATTTTGCATCCTGCGGCAGCACAGAGGCTTGAATACGTCCATATCGATCTGCTCTTCCAAAATGGCAGCGAGCTCCGGTAATTTCCTAACAGTGACGATCACAGAGTCGCATAATTGTGCTGCTGTCCAGTTTTAACCCCACAAGGACATGAAAGCTAATGCACACCCCAAAACGCACCGGAGAGCCAAAGATAATGAAACAGGCAATACGACCGTGTGCTCAAATAGACCCAAAACAGACGATGCAGACACACTCGGATGAAACTAACAGCCAATATGATCTCAGTGAGAGTCTTCCTCAGCAGTTCAATGCATGTTTTTTTTTTTTTCTTTTTTTAATTTCATCTCAAAGAGACGTTTTTATGTGGGGAACCTGTGAAAACTTCAAGCACCCACCTGTACACGTTGTTATTGAAGGGATTGTAGCTGCCGAGAGCAATCAGAGAGCCTAATCCCAGCCCGTAGGAGAAGAAGATCTGAGTGGCAGCATCCAGCCACACCTGACAGACATTGGAGGGGAAAAAACCCCCAAAGAGACACATTCTTAAACAGAAACACCAGGATACATGTTACTTCACTGCATACATGAGCTCTTTTGTTATCTAAGGCTGTACTGAGGACTGCATGATGAGAAATCTATGTAAAAGCTAGTTTTGCTTGATCTTGTCCCATCTTACCGACACCTCGTCGTCCTGCTGAACATTGTCTCAGGATCAATACTGCTCCACTTCACACAATAGGTGGGAGCCGAAGCAAACGGGATGTTTTGTGTCCATGAGCCAAATAAAATCCTTTCTACTATTTGTTCTCCCGAGTAATGAACGGCGATTGTTACTGACGCTGTCTGTGGATGTTAATATCAATGCTGTGTGCTGACAGGGTTTATTTGGAAAAGATTTAACAGGCACAAGTCTTAATGACTCGTTACAGCGTCCTCCTGGAGCATTTAAGATGCCGGGGCAGTTTGGAGGCCCTGCCATGACACATCCATTTCTAATGAGCGGCCTGAGCGACGTCAGACCACGTCCCCTACAGGAAGCCGAAGCAGAGCACATACCTCAGACTGCTTGAGCTTCTCAAAGTCTGGTGTGATGTAGAAGAGGATTCCATCAATAGCACCAGGGAGAGAGAGGCCACGGCAAAACAGGATGAACAGCATGAAGTAGGGATACGTGGCTGAGAAGTACACCACCTAGTGGGACACAAATTCACCCGTTAAGCAATAAAAATGATCTCAGCCACAAATAACTAACACGTGACAATGATTGCATTTGGACTATTTGTTCTAATAGGCAATAAACGGATTTCAAAAGCTGATAAGGATCCTCAAGGCAATAACTTTCCGTGTTACTGTGGCACCATCCCCTCAGCAGAGCCCTAGTCAGCCATTCCCCAGAGGCACTATGACCCCAGAATGACTTGGTTCAGTACACTGCCAGTGCACCATTTTCCTCCTTATCTGAACTAATTTTCCCCTGTCCTCCCATCATCATAATTATTAAGTCATTCACGATCGACTCAACCGAAATGGAAACAAACCAGCAGAGGTTTTGTCATTGAGGCTCTCTGCAGTGAAGAGTTCTAAATCTTCCACTTCTCTGCAGCGCAAACAGAATCTTTGCCACTGACACTATGTGGAAAGTAACATATTACTGTTTTGAGTTGGTAACTCAATGGGAAAATAAGGTTTGGTCAAATTTAACATTTACTGCTCAAATAGCTCAGGATGCTGTCAATTCAAATGTTGAAGAGGACAATGTTGTGCATGCACCTCCTTTATTTCAATCAGTGATATGAAATTATTGTATTTCATGGAAGTGAAGTATAAAAAGTGTAACCTTGACCTACTTTTTATCCTTTTCCTACACCATTGGCCTTTATGAGAGGAAAACAGTACTATGTGATGTTAAAGATTGCTTCGTGTTACCTGCTTTGTGCCCTCCAGCTGCAAGATAGAGGCCCGACGAATCACAGCATTTTCTGTTTTTGTTTTGTTTCTGTGCTTGTCGTCTTCCACTACTTACTTTGCCTGTCCAGCTGACGCCCTTCCAGATACAGAAATAGACGAGCACCCATGCAATGGCGAGTGTGATGGCCAGTGGGACCCTGATCTCCCCGGGTTTCTCCAGACCATCGGTCAGCTGGTGCATGTTACGTCTGCAAGGGAGCAAAGTGGTGTCATTGCAAGCCACAAGGTCATTCTGAATTTCTGTGCATGCAGCATGCATGACTGTGTGTTACACATGTCTGGATAATGACTAAGAGACGGTAAATGACTTTATTTTCCTACCCCTGAAGCATCATAGTCAAGGGAAGTCATGCTTGCAGGCACGCATGTCTACATGGTATGTGAGTCCAGCCATCAAGTATTTTTTTTTCTTGTAAAATAATATTAGGCCTTTTATCATGTGCACATATTCTTTTCTATGGTAGATAGCTACTGACAAATTTGGTAACATGAGATCTACACATGCAAACGGCCTTGCCACACAATAACTCCTCATTTGAACCATGTTTGTGCACAATAGTGGGGTGGGGGAGGTGTGATTTTTTTGCGTTGCTAAAATCCCTTCACATGATGGCAGTATCGTCATGATCTGAGAAGATTCAAATGTACTGCTTACTCCCAGAACTCCACCACAGCGCTGGTGTAGTTTCTGGTGTCAGGAATGCTGTAGTTGGTGAAGCAGCGCTCTGTGTTCCAGGGATTGCCACAAGTCTGCCATGGCAAGTCCTGGAAATCAAAGACACACACACACACACACACACACACACACACACACACACACACACACACACACACACACACACACACACACACACACACACACACACACACACACACACACACACACACACACACACACACACACACACACACACACACACACACACACACACACACACACACAAGCAGCTCTTTTTACTTGGACCACTCTCCCACCGCTGGGTCCCATTATCTCTGGCTGTCGAGCAGCCAAGACCGTGATACCCGTTCGGGACATTGAGATTTCATGCTTTTCTCAGAGGAGTGAATGCCTCATCGCCAAATGCATTTATCAATACCTTGTGTAAGGAGCTAATTGTGTGGGAAAGGAAGTAATAAATGTCATACTCTGTTAAGGGCTGTGTAGCCTTATTTAGGTAAAGCTGGCGTAAGAACCCTGTCACCTGACTAAATGGATTTCCAAGTAAAAATACAAGAAGAAACAATAAATAGGAAAAACAAAACAAAACGGTATCTTACAAAAAAAATGTGAAAGGAATGTAGAACCTTAAATTGTTAGAAATATACATTTTCAGGGAACAGCATTGGTTTTAAAAATCAGATACTCACTGCAGTGAAGGAGTTGTACAGATAGTATATAGCCCAGGAAATAATTACAATGTAATAGATATTGAGCCAAAAGGACAGAACTGCAGCAGCCAGACCCACACCTGAAACAATCGGAGAATGCAGGTATAATGTTAAATTCTTGTAGAATCAAATAAGACTATTGAATAAGTAAAATAAAGGAGATATTACATAGGTTTGATTGTTTATGACACCTTGTTACATAATTGGGGATAGCTCCAATTTATTGCCAAAGATAAAGCAGGAAACAAATTTCTCTCCCTTAAAATATAACAAAAGTATTTATTTTTTTACCTTTGAACATTGGGGCCAGCTTCCACACTCCAAGACCTCCAATGGAAGTATACTGACCCAGGGCCGTCTCCAGAAAGAACAAGGGCATGCCAGCAAATATGAGGGTCAAAAAGTATGGAATCAAGAAGGCCCCTGAATGAGAGGTGAAAAGTAGAAGGTGTGTGAATGACGATGAAACCATAATTTATTGATATTTATCATAATCCAGAAAGATCTGGGGTAAAAGAAGCATTTCATGTCAGATTGCAAACCAGATTATGGCATCGGGCTTGTGCGCAATTACGCACGGCTCTAGCGGGGGAATAGCCTTAACATATGCTTTTGAAATCAAAAACCTCCAGGAGCAAGCTGTCAGGTTTTGAAGTCGACATCTTTGCACTCCGTCTGGTGTGTGGGTACACTGAAAATAGCCAAAAATTCCTTTTTTTACCTCCGCCGTTTTTTCCACATAGGTAAGGAAATCGCCAGACATTTCCGAGTCCGATTGCGTATCCGACACATGAAAGAAGAAAGTCAAATTTTCCACCCCACGTTTCTCTCTCGGGTAGGTCCTTTTTCGTCTTTTGCACTTTCACCACCAAGGTTTTGGGTTTGTCGTTTGGCGTGGTGGTGGGCGCGTCATTGACCGTCTCCGTTAAGACGTGCCCGTCCGAGGCTTTGGTCCCGTTGGTAGCCATGGTCACGGTGTGTGTCGGATAGTCCTGACCAGTGGAGAGGAGGGGGTTTCAGCACCGGTCCACACAGACAGGAGCGTATCCGTCCAGTACTCCCAATTCCCAGAGAACAGCCGAGGAAGGGCGAAAGATCGGATCGCGTGAGCAATTAGGAGCAGGAGCAGAGACACCTCAGCAGCAGCCCAGAGACCCTGAAACCACAATTACACAATGAGTCAAATTTCAGATTAAAAAAAGAACAAAATTTAGAATATCTCTTAATCATTTCACATTATAATTTTTATTTGTGTGTGTGTGTGTGTGTCTGTATTACAGCTATAAATATTAACATTGCAACACATTCTAATATATAGATAATTACTATCTCCTCCAATAAAAAGATAATTAGTGGAGTTTTAGGAAACAAAACATTAATAATAAGTTAAATAATAAAATCGATTTGGTTATAAATCAATTTGGCTTGTAAGGATTAAAAAATTTTTTATAGAAGCCATGCTATTTTCAAAGAAATTGTAGAAATTACATCATCGAGCAGTCGTAATTGTATTTCTTTTTAGGGATGAAGAGAAAATGAATGTCCCACGATCCGTAAACCCCACGGGATCAAATAAAGACTTCTCATGCAATAAGAATCACTTTTAATAGCCCGGAGTGAATTCATGTTACCAGAAATTTAGAGCCTGCTCTTGTCCTTGATTCATTATGCTCTAAATTCAATGGCCCACTTCCCACTGCTCCGGTACAAGAGAAGGGCAATTAAACACATTAAGGAGTCAGACGCGATCTTCATGTCTAATGCATCACCTGGAGAGGCTAATAACTCAACGGAGCTGCAAGTTCAACGCAAAATTTCAAGATCTTTTTTTTTTCGTATTCCTTTGAGTTTGTTTTTATTTCTGTTCGAAATACACAATTAGAAAGGTCCCCCCCTCCCCCCTTTCAATACGTTTTTTATGCCGATTCTTTATTCAAATAATCAGCGTTATGATGAATTTTTCAAAAAAATATATGGTTTATTATGCACATATAATTACCCTTTACGGTGAGCAAAATACGCACGGAGCGCGCTCTCGGAACTCCAGATCTACCTGGTGCGTAATGGTGAGGCGCGCGACGAGGTAGCAGGTTTACATTTAGATTTATACCAAACTAATCATCATTTCGTGGGGATGCAATCTATATCCATAAAATATCGCTAACGCTCTGCATGAATGTAATATTTTACATTATGTGCACCGAAATCCTTCAAGAGAATTTGGTATACGCTGCACGACAATGAGCCATTTTTTAGTACACAGGTGAATAATTTGCATTTCACATGCTTGAAGAATGAACTGCATCGTTATAGACAGAAAAAGTGTCGTCGCGCATCAACGCGCAATGCCAATTGCTGCGCATCTGCTTGACAAATTCCTCAATGGTCCACGGACATCCCACTCAAAGCTGTCTTTACTTCATGCAACATGCAGAGTGCACAAAAGCCAATATACTCACAATGAAATCCGCACTTTGCCTGATTGGATCTCCAACAGGAAGAGAAAAAAAAAATCTTTATTTTTTCTGAAAAGTTACTTCCTCGCACTTGCGCTGCGGAAAACTGAGATCAAAACTTTGCATCCAAACGCCAACGAGCAAATATATGATCCTGAGGAGGGGAGGTTGTTGGACAAATGCGTCTTTGAGAGCGAGGTGCTGTCCTTAAAGGAGTGGTGCTGAAAGAGAGGAGGGGAGAGAAGACGGGGAAAGGAGCTGCCGCCGTCTGAGTTGAAGCGAGCAGGGACGTAACATGGAGCGGAGCGCAGGATCCTCACTCTCATCTACATAGCGTCAATGTCACCTCAAAGTCGACCCTCCCCAACTCCAGCATTTCCACCACTGAGATGGCAGCGGGTTTGAGAGAAGAGCATCCTCTTGTCTCAAGGTTTTATATCCTTACTCCTGGAGCTTTTTTTTTTTTTCTTCTTCTATTTTTTTCACATCAGCAACTTCTCTCTCTCTCTCTCTCTCTCTCTCTCTCTCTCTCTCTCTCTCTGACTCACTCAAGGGTCACTTGATGCACAACATAGACTGCTAGAGGTTACTTAACATTTTTCACAACAACCCATTCCCCTCAAGTTGTCTCTAAAGTTAACTGGAGTCCATAAAGTTGCCATTAATGTCACATAAACTCAGACAAGTGGCAACTTTTGAATGGCGGTGCATCTGTTTATTGAGGCCTTGCATGAATAATGGCAAAGGAATTGGAGAAAAAAAAAAAGAAGGCCACTCTTTGCAAGGAAATAAGTGGTGTAATGTTGCATCAAATGCAGCCACTCCAAAGAAGGGGATACAGAGGAAGATGCCAATGGCTGCTCTCGCTGCTGGCAAAACATGATAAGAGGGTCCCAGCCAATGAAAAGAGTCAGGGTGTGTGAGATAAATTGAAAACTGGGCTTATAATCTTCTTAGCCCGCTGTCTTCCAAAATGAAATACCCTTGTGGAACATCCCAAATGAACAGTCTTAATGCAGACTTTAACTCCCACATCGAGATAAAATATGAGGGTCTCTCTGGGAGATTAGACCCTCTCGTGGTTTAAGAGTTGAAGTCAGAGTCGTGGAAATGAATGAGAATTAAACCAATGTTAATTTAAAAAAAGATTCCGCCTTTGGGGATGACAGAAGTGTAATGGCTGAGAAGTGTGTTGGTAATATTTAACATCTCCTCTATTTCGGGTTTCTGTAAGGTAACGGTGTAAATCTTTGATGCCAAAGCAGATTTGTTGTGATGTCAGATGACATAATCTGCAATACAATCAACAGATTCTGTGTTTGTAATGTGATTTTCTCGGGGGGATTCTGCGCCTCCCCTACATTTCTCCCACTGTGCTCATCTGCCAAAATCTTTCACCACCATCTCTGCTTCTTTTTGTCTCTATTCGCCATGCTGCAGGCTGCGCAGTGTGCGTACAGTGCCGAGAAGCCACGCCACTGAGAGGAGAGAGAAAGAATGCCCAGATGGTGAACCAATGAGGGGTGAGCAACCCTTCTAATGATATGAAACAAAATTTAGCATTTCTAATCCCGACTGGCTGATTGGCCTGCAGGCTGTGGCACCTCTGATGTGCAAAAAGCCTCCCGTTGGCCCGCGGCGCTCACACGAGGGGTGGCGATGGGCGCTGGTGGTGATGTGCTTGTGGCCCTGGCCCCACCTGATGGTGAGCCTGTGTGCACTGAAGCTTGTAATTACAGAAGGAGGTGGTAGTAATAGAGAGCGGCGCACGGGCAGACAGCTGGCCTCCTGTCACTTCCGCCGAGCAGACATTGGGGACAGGAGTGACGCTCGGGAAGTATGGAGCAGATTATCACTCATGTGGGAAAAAAAATAGTGATGCAAAATGGTGACAGCGATAATGGTGACAGATGCGTTTCATAATTCACGGGTGTTTACGGAGCCTTTCAGAAATATGTCAGCTCTCGGCTTCAACGTGTTGATGACGCCTCACTGTAAACATACCGAGGCTCCTCACCCCGATAACAGACCTCCTTCATTATCCAGAGGAATAACAGCTTACACAGCACGACTTTCAATTTAGGGTTCTGGATTCAGAATGGGGGTGTCAAACTTACCACCAGTCAGAAATTGGCACAGGTCTGCTGCACAGATGTGCATCCTGAAAATGTTAAACATATTCAACCCAGGTTTTTTCACATCTTATGATTCGTGCAATCTGAAATCTCATATACTACAGTCTGCGTCTCCTATCTAATGTTTGCAAAATCCTCTCACTTGCTTGGATGCAAGGTTTTCTGCAGCAGGTATATTTTGACAAACTCAGCATGAAGGGCATTCATGCTAATGCTGTAGCAACAAGGTTCCTTACCTTGACTGTTACTGAAGCATCTTGATTCATATTAGTGTTTAATGTTCCTGGTCAAACTAACAGCGGGGATTTGAATTGCGTATTTGAGGTTTATTTTTAATTTCTTCCCTGTGTAAGTCCATCTCATGATAACACACACAAAAACGCAGAAAGAGAAACAATCTACTGAAGAGGACATGTTCCTTTTAGATGTGTGCCACATAAAGGCATTGGACATTGGAAAGAAATAAAAAAATCGGTCATCTTAGTCTTTCCCAGCATTTCCTTTCCTTTTCACTTTGAGAAGAAACAGCAGTAAGTAAGTTTTACATTACGAAATAAAGCCAATGTTCTTTTTTTATTGAAATGCACTTGTGTTTTAATTAAACGTTATATGATAACGAGGACTGAATTAAAGCTACATAATAGGCCAAATGAAAAAAACCACGAGTGTGGTTTGCTTAATAGTTACAGGAATTAAATGCAGAATAATTGTGATGTAAAAATGTCTAGAGATAACACCCGTTTTACCTTCAGGACTCCTAAAAGCAGTCAATCATCATTTTACATTGTAAAAAAGAACAAACAAAAAAACCCCAAGAGGTATTTAGTATTGAGCTATAAACTGCAGTTTGGTGTGAGGTAAGGCATGCAAGGCATCCGAGTGCAAGTTTCGTTGATTGCATGAAGCCACATTTACACTGCATTGGTTTTGTATCTTTTGTTTTTGAAAAGCTTTTGCGTTTACAAGTCAACATTTTGAAAGCAATGTCATTTACATCGAAGTGGAAGACAACGATGTAGTTAGCCTGCTAGGCCACTAGTGGGTGGTGTTGTTGGTTTTTGTCATGAAACCACACACCCATTTAGAGAATATTCATATGAACAGACGATGAAGTTGGATTGTTATTACAGAGGCTGGGAGTCACGACATGACGGAGGCAAACGTTGTTCTACGTTGCTCTACTGAGCATGTGCAGAAGAACTATTTACTACAGCTGCGGGGCGTATGTGAAATGTTTCTGCCATTTAGAAAGAGACAGAATTAGAGCATAGACAAAAAAGTTGCATTTTCATTGGCTCTGAGCAACGTTGTGTATATGGACACACAAAAACACAAGGAAATGTTAGGATTTCCACTTGAAAATGTTGTGTGACGTTTTGTCTTAACGGTCGATGCAAAACCAGATTAACCAGATGGGGCTAGTAAGTGTCGTCATAACGATAGCAGCTATAAATCATTGTTGATGATATGACGATGGAGGAATAGAACTGCTTAGAACTTACTTGAAGCCACTTAATCAACAATGATTCATAATTATCTCCTTTTTTTTGGTGTAATTTTTCAGCACAAGGCCTAGATTATGGACATTTCTACTTACAGTGCAGAACAAATCTAGATATAGATCTGTAGTGATCCAAAATAAAATAAAAAAAACACTGACCTTTAGTAAATTTGTAGGACACACAAAAAAAAAGGTCCTCTTCTGCCTTGGTTTCAGCATAATTACATAACATTACAGTCTTGTGGTATTATCATCACGCAGAGAACATGCTAGCTCTGAGCAGAAATCGTCAAGTCGGTTCCCGTGCTTGTCGATCAAATTGTTCTTAAGTACTCCAAATACCTGGTTCGACTGACACACATTGTTCAGCTTTGCACTTGAGACAAATCCGTGTCTGCATTTGCACGTGTTAGAGGGAGATAAAGACTGAGAGGTAAACAGAAAGACAGACAGACGGAGCAGGAGCCGCTGTGCCGTAGCGTTTCCATGTCTCCTAATCCCCCCCCCCCCCCCCCCCCCCCCCCCCCCAAAAAAAAAAAGCCTCTGTTCTTTCAGGGTGGTGCAGAAAGGGAGGGATTGTTGTCAAGGCCAGTTATGTGTAAGACTGCTGGCCCGCAGAATGTGCTCCGGCTCTTCATTGGTAAGACAGTCAGGTAGGATGCAGCGAGGCCTCTCCAGAAGAGCCTCAGCGCGACGTTTCCGCTTGCGCTGAAAAGATGGAGACAAAGCGATGTGTCTGTTGCCGGGTGATTCACAAAAAGAACCCGGGGTGCATTCTCACAAAAGGGAGGGTGGAAACACAGTGGCGAAGTAAAACAAATATTGGCCTCCTTCCCTTTCTCATCGCCAGGGTGGAATGTAGAAGTCGATGCGGGAGCACACGGAGAAAATGCAAAGCCAAATCGTTCCGACCAATCCGGTAAATACTTCATTGTTACTACGTCTTTAGCCGTGATGGGGCGGCACAGATTATTATTCTCACAAAATTTGTCTCATACTCCCCAAAATGACACAGATAAAGACGTAGGAGTAAAACATTTGTGAGAACAGGGGATAAGTCACCCTCACATTGTCCAGATCTGTGTGATCACAGCGTGTCAATATGCAACATGACATATCAGGTAAGAAAGAAACTTGTTTTTCCAGACAGAGCAGCCACAGCTTGTAGAAAACAGAGTCTACCGTTGCAACTTTTTCAAACTGGCCACAAGTTAGTAAAGCACATTATGTGTTTTCAGGGTTCTATTTGTAAGGAACCACAAAGAACAAGATGAGGAGGGGGAGGGTGGGGGGAGCGAAGCGGCGAGACTTTCCCAGCACGCCTTTCTTCTTGTGAAGATTGACAGACTTCTGATAAAAAGGGAATAAATGAAGGTAAATAGCTATTTATTTGACTGCTTTTTTTGTTATAGAACTGAATGAAATCTACGTTTTAATGTCATAAAAAGTGATTTCTTAATCAAAATCAGGCTTTATGTAATTATGTTTTCTTTGTAATACTTTAATAACTACAGAAAGTTTTTTTTGGTTTTTTTACGCATGTTCTGTGATATATTACTTTGAAATTGTACCACAATTTGTGTTCGTTTTAATGGGAAAGTGCCAAAAATATGTGGGGAAAAGAGCATTATTATATACCAGTATTGACTCGTGCCAGCTCCCAGCCACCTCAAATGTTTTTAACTTCATGAAACGACCAGATTTCACAAAGGAAAGGAAAATGAATACAAGCTATGATGATGAGTTAATGTTTGACACTTTTAGAGGCGGAGCTCTCCGGTCACCTCTACTCCACTTAAGATCACTCAGCTCTCTCAATAATCAAGCACTAAAGGTGCTGGACAGAAAACCCACTTCGTTGCCATCAACTGTGATATTCTTAGCAAATACAAAATACTCAGTATTGACAACTTAATCTTATATAAAAATTTAAAAACCACCTTCAAAATTGTGAACTACTGCTCCACCACTCCACGACTCACAGAAACTGTGCCATTCACAAAACATCCTCCACCTTTGCACAAACAGCCTTTTCATTTAAAGTCATCAAACTCTGGAATCTTCCAGAGAGTCTAAGTCTGTAGACTGGAACACGTTTTCTCAAAACCTAAAGAATCACCTTAAGGAAAACCAGCTGCGTCGGCATTTGTCTATTTTAATTGTCAATTCTATTGTAACTGTGTTCGTGCCACTCATTTGTATTTAGACATTATTGAAAGAGCTTTTTAAATGAATAAATGAGGCATAATGGTTAATGCTATTTAAATTATATTGCTTAATTGCTGCCTCCTCCCACTTGGATTATTTGGGTTCATCAGTTTAAATTCTTTCATTCTGAGTTAGTGGTTTCCATTTCACATGGTATTGTTCCTTTAAATCAGAATTTAAGCATCCAGGCTAAATTCAGAGTTCACGTTGTCTTTTGAAAAATAGCATCATGTAGCATCCGACTGTGTGATGGCGGCCGTGTCTGCAGACATGTATAGTGATGACACTATATGTAATAGTAATAAACACCAGGGTCTCAATCTTCCAGCCACGTTCCCGCCTCCTCGATGGAATAATACAGGCTAATGCAGTTTGCCACCACAAATTAAACTCCTAATATAATTACATGTCTACTCCTCTTCTTAAAGTACTGGGAGAAATAAATATAAAGATTAGATATTTGTGTGAACGGCACAGCTCTCCTAATGAAGCAAGCTCCTGTAACTTAACTGACACTGACTTCTTTTCATTGAATTTAAGGCAGACTTTTCTAAAAGTGTTCCGGTTTCCTCCCACACTCTATAAACATGCATTGGAGCTTAACTGATCACTTTTTTCCTGGAAATGAGAGTTTGCCCTGTGATGGACACCCGGGGTTTAAACGTCGTTCATCAATACTGCTGCGGTCTGCATCCATGTGCTTTTCAGAGGTCCCAACAATCTGACTTTAGAAGTTTTGATTCAAACTTCTATTTACTTGCATGTCTGCGTGTAAAAAAACATCAAATATGTTGTTTTTATTATTCTCAGCTTGATGCCACAACAAAGAGAACCTTTAAAGTTAAAATGTAAAGGTTATTATGGCACTCGGGAAGATATTGAACCAGATGTAGCCCCTGAACTAAAATGAGAATGCCACCCCTGCTTTATGGCGAAAGCCAGCAGACAAACAGGGAAACGATACAGCTTCAAGCAGCTTGTTTTCATAAAAACAGGCTTTTATGCAAACACAATTCCCATTTGAACGTTTGTCTGAGCATGCAGTTTTAAGAAGCTTCAGTCAGGATCTTTGGGAATCAGGCCGTTTTTGAAGTTTGAAGCGACACAAAAAAAACTCAACTGCTCGAGTTGTAGCCTTTGCAGCATGTAAGACTATTATTCCGTCATTATAAACTATTATTTCGGTGTTATCATGGATCAGATCTGTTTGGTCTCACAGCACCAAAGGGAAATTATTGACTTGATATTAGAGCCCAAACTAAAAGCTTCGGCTTTCATCTGGGGGGCTTCTGGGCGGTGTTATGGAAACGTCGATGTGTTTTGGCCTCTGGTTGTGCAATAATTTATAGCAGAGGACATTTTTCTTGCTCCTACACCTGTATTAATGTTCCACATCAATCTTCTGTCTCACACAACTTGAGAGCACAGCAGAATGGGGGGGCCTTTAAATGCCGGATGACTGAGTTTGATTGGCTTGTAGCTGGTGGGGCCACAGAAATATAAATTATGGGATTGACAAGCTTGCATAGGAAAGAGCCAGTGTATGGTGCTATAACAGGCTTTTGTTGAGTATTAAGTATGTTTTTGAATGAAAAAAAAACACAATTATCATTATTTCAGAATTGCATTTGGGCCAAGAGCATAGTAAACCATTCTTATCAAATACAAGTGTGATCGCTGGTCGATAGCCGATGTTGTTTATGGGCACGTGGTGGAAAGAAGTGCCTCTTCTGTAGCTTCTAAAACTGTGTTCCCAGCGGTTGTCGTGGGATGCTGGCTGTAGTCAAAGTAATTGAGGCAGGCAGAATGTGATACAGGAGTCAGGACTCATATTTAGCCTTAATAGATTTCAGAAAATCTGCATCCGCCGCCACCTGCTCCCTCCATCCTCGGCGTGCTCGTATTGAAACCACGGAGGAATGCAGTGTGCGGAGAGAGGGGATGAATGTGGCTGCCAGTATCCCGCCACCATCTTTTGTCGTTTTCCTTCCTGTGCAGTTTGGAGGGGAGAAAACTGTAACTTTTACTGTAATTCCTGATCTCCGTCGGAGGAATTCACTTTGAATCGGGTTGGATTTTGTAAAGCTTCCGCGTGCACAATCAAAAACGTTTTGTGGGGCTGAGGCCTAAATCAGCTCGATTCATATTACAGTTAAAATGCAAATCCTTGCTGTGATAAATGAAATGTGTGCTGATGTGTTGCTAGGCAACAGAGCGGTGGGCTGTTTGCTTGATTGGTCACATCCGTCTGGACCGTTTTGAGGGCAAGGATCTTATGAAAGGGTCACGTAAGATGCGAGGAGGGAATAAAACTCCAAAGTGCAATTAAGAGACTAATGCATTTATTAATAACTAGCATTTCCTGTGGATTACAAAAGGAAAAAGTATCATTTGCAGACGAAGAGGACAATAAAAACACTTTTTAGGGGAGGTCTGACTGGAAGCTGCAGCAGGAGCATCTGTACTGATGGAGGACTGACGGAGAAAAGCATTCTGGCTTTTAGGAAGTGGAAAGCAGATAAAAGGTGATGCTTGGAGTGAAGGAGTAACATCCGAGCCCGAGTCGGAGTTATGAGGCCGAGCAGTGTGCAGCAGACATGAAGGCTTGACACAGAGGAGCAGAGGCTGAGGGGGAAGTCTCTCTCTCTCTCTCTCTCTCTCTCTCTCTCTCTCTCTCTCTCTCTCTCTCTCTCTCTCTCTCTCTCTCTCTCTCTCTCTCTCTCTCTCTCTCTCTCTCTCTCTCCAGCTCCAACAGCAGCAGCATCATTAAGTTTAATATAATTCTTATTATGGGTCTTTAGACAGAGTTCCAAAGGGGTTAATTCAAATGCGCTTTGCTCCATCAAATGTTTGATGTTGTTTTTGCCATTTAAGGCCTGTCAGCTTTTCTGCTTTAATAGCTGCTAAAACTCCCGTCATTAGACGCAGTTCAACGTTCAGAGATGGACAGATGGGCACATTTTACATTTCTTTCTTTCTTTTTGTTTTGGAAGTTATATTCCTTTAGTAATTAATATACATGTATTTGAAACAAACACAAAATATTAGTTTATTTTACAGTACTTCACTGCACAATACCTACAATAATCTCTTTTTTATCCACTTCATCCTACATTTTTTTCATCTAATATGAAGTGAAATATATAAAAGCTTCAAACAAGGTAGATTCAAACAAAACTCTAGTGGGCAGTTTAGTTAATTCAACTAAATGAGAGTAAAAGGAAGTCAACAGTGTCAATCACATTTTTCAATCACATGTATGTTTTCTTTTTTTATTTTATTTGTATTTTAGTTACCCAGATTTAGTATCAACAATATCATCAAACATAAAGTCTATTGTAGTGAGAATCAAACCTCCAGACTTTGAACTGATACACATAGTAAAGTCAGTAATGTTCATAGATGCTGAATTATTAAGGGGCAATACTGGTGACACCTGTAATGTTCCTACATTTCTAACAACAAACACACTTTTAAAGAATCCTTAAAAAATATTCTTTGTCATCTTGGCTGATTTTATGTGAATAAAGTGGCTTTTAAATGCCACATGATCCAGTTTATGATCTCTGCAAAAGGACTAATGCCATATATGATGAAAGTCGATTTAAATGCACACATCAAATTGCTAGTTGGCATGTGTTGAAATGTTTTGGGGCTGCACGGTGGGGAAGTGATGAGCATTAACGCCGGGACTGACGACCGTTCTGTGTTGAGTTTGCATGTTTTTCTCTCTGCATGCATGGCTTCTCTGTGGGTGGTTTCCTCACACAGTCCTCACATATCTGATGTGAGCGACTGGAAGTCTGCATTTGCCCTGTGGTGGTCTGACGACCCGTCCTGAGCGTAATCTGGTCATCTGAGATCAGCTCCAATGAACCCACAGTTGGATGAGACGGTGCAGAAGATGGATGAAAAAATGTTTCATATATAAACCTGTAGTGCATGCAGTAGTGCTTATTGGTGTTTTAGGTCCTCTTATTGGCTTCCACACATTATAAAACACTTAACTGAATAACAATAACATTTTACATATGAATGTGTCAACAGATATTGTGCTTACACTTGTTCTTGTTCAACATATTTCTTCATCTTTTTTGTGGTTTTATGTGGAAAACCGAGCTACCCCCTTTTTCATTTCTTGCGCAAGAATAAGTATGTACAGTCTTTTACCTCCTTTCTTTGTTGCCTTGTTAGCCCGTGCAGACCAGCGGGGCTCCGCTGCTCAGATGTCTGCTCTTGGTTAGTTCAGCATAATTGGCTATGTAATGATCCAATCACACACCTTCTACACCCCACTCGCTCCTCCGGGGAGAACCCGCGACTCCACTTGCTACTGCACCGCTCCATTAAACATGTTAAAAGGTAACATGTACGTTAAGGTCACATTGAATTCAGATGTTGCTGTTTTTTTCTGTGATGCGTTATGCAAATGCTGCGGCTTGCCGAATGCAATCAGGTATGGATCACAAAGCAATCTCATCTGCCTGGTCCTCAAGTGTGTCTTTTCTTCTGATTCCACTTCTATGAAGCTCCTCCTGCTTGAGAGCGGTCTTATAATCCACGGAGGCCTCCTGATTTATGAGCTTTTTGTAACCCAGAGATTCCGTACTGGAGAGGTGTTAAGTTTGTACTTTGGGGTTGAATGCAGGAAACCTCATCGTTGAACCTCTCACTGTCTTCTTGGCTAGAAAAGCCCGGCGACCCATAGAAAAGAGAGAAGCATGAATTTGAGGAGCTTAAGAAAATGTATATTTGTGCTCATATTTTATTCTAAATACCAGGTGTGTAAGAAATCTTTACTCCGCAGTAGTGAATCAGACCACACACGCATGTGGTTTACTGCACATGTTTACACAATAACATGTATTGCACGAGAAGAATGATGCTAAACGTCATTCAACAGTAAATGTGACGGATGTGAAGGAAATGTGTGATTGACGACGCGGGTCTGCATGGTTACATAACACACAGACATCAGTGAGGAGTTTTACAGTATATATGTGTGCAATGGCAGAAAATGAAGGAGAGCAGGTGTCAGCAATCTTCTCATGCGCCCCCACTTATCCCCTATTCACCCGACCCGTCGCCATGGTAACCAATGAAAGGATTGCCACATGGATGATTGGTGCCAATCCACCAGTCATTGGTCTCATAATGGACACCCACTCAGGAAAATAATAGCAAATTAACAGGGAACAAAGCCATACATGTATCAACTACATCACTTGAGGGGGATTTAAAGCATCTTGGTCTGCAGTCCTCTTCACTTTTCTAAACTTACATTCACTCGTTTCCTAAATTACAAAGAACTTTTTTGATAGCATACTTATTGTCTTCTACTCAAGCAAGTCATGATCTGTCGTGCATTGTTCACAGATGTCTAGAATTAAGTGGTCTTGGTTATTTATATGAAGCTATATACAGAAATGTATGCAGGATCACTTTTTTCTTGGAACCAGGCTTCAGCACCGAGGTAACGTAGATGGCTCAGCTAAAGCTTTGTGGTAGCTCTTATTAGACGATCCCAGCACGTGGTACACACACAATATCACGCTTCTGTTCTGCCCCGCATGTGCAGAGACATTCCATTTCGTATTCATTCATTTAAAGTCTCATTGATGTTTAGAAAGAACCCTTTGTTTCAATGAAAACCTGTCCAAGAGAGACAGCAGCAATTAAAAAACAAAAAACACACACAGTTATAAATTAACACATTTTAAGCACATAAAAATGTCAAACAGATTAAGTTACAGGCAAATTAAGTACTGAATAAGATTGCGGAATCACATTCAAATGCACTCAATTTAGATTTTAAAGCTGTTAAAGAGTAAACTAAAGCCTATTTGTCCAACTCAATGCAGACATATGGAACACAAAGCAACAGATACTAAGGAAAGACAAAGGACATTTTAAAATGAGGAGTCATAATCAGTACATTAAATTGTTGTAAATCTGTTGTATTTATCTTGGCTTTGAGTTTTTTTGGTCTTATATCATCTCTCCCTTCTGTTTACCGTAATATTTGACATCTCATCAAAAACATCATCCCTCATGCTTTTGCCATAAATGACGTCATCACCTATATACAACAAACAAACTCGGAAACTTCCACTGAATTCACAACTTTTATCTTTTATCTGAACCACTGGAATCAGATGTAAACTTCTATCAAATTAAATATCCAGAAATTGACTCATGATAAACGTATCAACTTATTTAATTTTTTTTAATTTTTTTTACATATTGCCCCTCTACAAAGGACTGAAGACTGATGCTTGATCACATTTTCTATCCAAATTTAAATCTCTGTGGCTGGACATGTTTTAACTAAAGAGAGACTCTTTAGCTTTAGATATATGTACTTAATGACATACTGTTCGCGATGCCACATTTATTTTTAGGGCAGGGAATTGTAGTGGTCTACTGAGCCTTGCAGGGGAAAATCACTGTCCTTACCGCGACAGCTTCAATGTGTCGACACATGCGACAATTAGAGAGCAGATTCTGGACAGACGCATGACTGATGACTGTTTGAACGTCGCTATTAAGACAGAACATGCAATCTCCTCCGCAGATTCAACCAGACGAAACTCCGAGCAAGAAATACATGATAAAGATTACTTAGAAATCATTAAAAAAAAAAACTACAGGCAGAAGTTAAAGAAGACGCCGTTCCTTCGCTGTTTGGTGGCGATATCTTGCTGCTACACAAAACCATTAAAACGGCTCGGCTGTGTCCATAAAACTTAACGACTTGTCGATCGTGGCAATTAGAGACGAGGGTGTCAAACATTGCATCGATTCTTTTCTGATGCTCAAAGTGCACAAGTCAATGGCCGTTAGGACTTATAGGTATTGCTTTGACCGATCCTGAGAAACCTATTGGCTGTCACCACAACACAACAGTTCCACCTAAGAAGAAAAACAAAAAATCAAGATTTTGCAAAACCTTTCCAACACATTTACAGATAGAGAAGAGGAAGTTATCAGAATTAATAGCAGTTATATTTGCAACCTTGAAATTTCAACAGCTTAAAACTACCACCATTTTTGGGCTGCCCATGCTTGATATAGAAAAACCCCCAAAACAAACTAATAGAAATTTTCTTTCACTTGTTGTGAAATGCGAAAGTAATTGTTAATAACTTGAGAAGACAATATATCTTATTTTACGTATATCAAATTGTGCACTGCTCGTTTAAGAATTTATAGCTTTGTTTCTAAGAACTCTGGGTTATCTGTGATTATCTTAAACAAATAGAAGCCTAAAAATCTTTAGTAACTGTAATGTAGTGTTCACTATAGTGATGGTGGAGACATCATTATAACTCAGCAGAAGTGTAAAGGTATGTCAATCTTATGATTTATTGACCAGGGTGCATATTTTATCATCATGCCATTTCTTACTTCATTTTTTTCTGAAACGTTAAGCTGTATCACTTTGTGTTTTGGTAAAAAATAAATAAATAAATAAATCATATCTTATTCACACTTGATTTATTGATTTATATGTGCTGACCTTTAATCTGCAGTCAAAGTCATGCCCCCCTTCTCATTTGATCAGAAATTGCACCATGAGTTTATCTAAAAGGATAAATATCAATAATAGTAGATTATACAACTTGTGCTATGTGCATGCTGGGCTGGCAATTTCAAACTGGTCTTTCTAAATGTGTAGAATCAATTCATATATATTATATTTCAGATTTCAGCACAGAAAACACTTCTCTTTGACTTTACAGCCAAATGTTTAAAAACAATAAATTATCTTGATCCAGCTGCATAGACAAAAAATGAAAAAAAAAAACCCAAACAAAACAGTTCTGCTGTTGAAAATATTAATCAAATTGAGGTTAGCGCTTGGAATTGAGATAGTTTTTTATCTTATCAGTGATTCAACTGATGCCTAATGGCTATTATACATGGTAGATGGCAAAGAGAGATCGCACACTGATAGAGGATAATTGGCGTGAAACGTTTTTCTTTGAACTTTATATTTCTGCCCTATTTTAGGATTTAGTCTTTAGGATATGGATATATTTAAAAATCCATTTATACTTTCAACAATGTGTGAGCCAGTTGCAGACGTTTTCCTACCGAACTTACTCCTGAGCTGAATCTTTTTTTCTTCACAATTTCGGATTGATTTGCTGTAACACCCTTGATATGTTTTAACTTCTCCTACCAACACGTCCATTATCAGGGCATCGTATTTTATTTTATGCTTGAGGGGATTCGGCGCTCCATCCCATCGTTCCATGGCAAACACATAAGCAGACAAACACTGAAACGATACAATTTCCAGCAGATTGTTTTGTACACAGGACCGTTGCACACAAAAGCCTCTTTTTTAAATATTCATTTTCCCTTTCCACTATCACTCGGGGTATTATTCTTAGACCTCGTTGCCACACCATTTCAAGCAAAAACGCATAGTTTTTGCAATTCCGTTTCAGAAAAGTTTCACATTTACACGGCCACGAGTTTGAAAACCATGTCTGTTTTCATGGAAATGGCAGAAACACTGAAAACAATGTAGTTCTCATGTATGTCCACTAGTAGGTGCTGCTGTCTAATTTTTTTAGTAAAACCACACCCGTGTGCAGAGAACAATGATCTGTAAACATTAACACGGACATTGGTATGGACAGACGACAAAGTTGGATTGTTATTACGGTGACTGTCAACTATAAACTATAAAAAGTCCCAGGAGAATATGAACTGGGGCTCTTGGCATATGCAGAAGAAGTGTGTTACTGCGGCCCGAGTGTGCATGTGCAATAATCACATTTCAGAAAAGTTGCTTTTTCAATTACTCCAAGCACCAAAACGCTATGAACCTTTTCTACTTTGTAAATTGGGCCTTAGTTGATCAGCCACAATTTGCAATTTGCAAGAAAAGTGTATTTAGAAAGGGTTTAGTTGGGTTCTGTTGGGTTCTGTTGTAATCTATCATTGTAAGAGCGCTTTGAGATGTTTGTTGATGTGATTTAGCGCTTTACAAATAAAATTGAATTGAATTGAATTGTATTTGAGCGAACATGTAATTAACACATTTTATACCGGATGTGAGTAAATATGGCCGGCTGAGTCTTGTCCTGCTTTAAAAACCTCTCAACACCTTTTACTTAAACATCATTTCTTGATTTTAAGACATCTCGAATAAGATGCGATGCTGGAGAACAAATGCAAAGGAAATTATCTTCAGATTGTCATCTTGAACTGAAGGAACAATGTCGATTCTTGAAATATATTCGTTTTCATACGGGCTCTTTGTCCTTTGGCAAAAAGACGTCGTACTGTGCAACTTTCTTGCTGCCGGTCTCAAAAGACAATCGCATGTCAATGCCGGTGAACTCTGATTCCCTCATCTATTGCCAGCTGTATCTCTTGGCTGTCCCGAAGAAAAGACAGGCTTTTTTTTTTCTTTTTTTTTCCCCTTTCCCTTTTTGAAGCTTCTAAATAGACATTTAGTATGAGGAGCAGATGTGTTGTGACACGGCTCTCAGGATTGCTGTCTGTTTGGCTAACTAGTGACGGAAACTGACAATGACAAGCGAAAAGTTTCCAGCGGGTGCTTTGTGGCTGAGCCGCTCACTGAGGCAGAAGACAAAGAGACACCGAGCTAACCTTGCCTGAAGAACACGCCGCCGACGAAGGCCAGAAAAACTGTAATACGCTGTGACGTGTTACAACACTGTCAACCTTAAATTCGCGAGCAAGTGAAATGGCAACCCCAGTTTGAAAAAAGGTTGGGATGACTTGTCGAAACAGAGTGCTAGGGTTTACTAATCTCAAACACAACTAGTATGTACACATTTTCCCAACAAATATCAAAAGTGGGAGATTTTACTATTGGACATAAAATGGCTCATTTCAAATTTGTTCGAAGCAATGCTTATTATAATATTCGTTACAGTCGAAATGTGGCTATATTTTCAGTGGAAACGCATCGTTCAGAAAGGTTTCGTGTTGACACGGCAACATTTTGAAAACAATATCAGTTTACACGGAAACGGCTGAAACGCTGAAAACGGTGTAGTTAGCATGCCAGGCCACAAGTTGGAGCTGTTATTTATTGTCGTAATGAAACCACACACACACACACACACACACACACACACACACACACACACACACACACACACACACACACACACACACACACACACACACACACACACACACACACATGCATGCAGAGAACAATATGCTTTATAAACATTAACAATGGGAGTACACTGACATTCGTATGGAGAGACGACAAAGTTGGATTGCTATTCCGAATGACTCTCAGCTATACACAGAGAGACCTCAAACTCAGATCTTATTACTGCGTGGTCGAATTTCAACTACTACAATGACAACCAATGAAAAGGGTAAATTAAAGGCTGATAAAAGGAAAAAACAAATAAAAAAGTGGTCAACAGAAAAAAAAAGAAATTCTTTTAAAAAAAGGTACAGAAATGGGCAAAATCAGGCAAAAAAAAGAAAAAGCATATGAGGAGATATGGGGGAAAAACAACAAACCTTAGAAACTGGAGGAAGCGTTGGAGGGTGAACAGCCAGATGAATATTATCAACAGCTAGGCGCTGCTGCTGGCTTAACTATTGCATGTCTACATCACTGAAAGGTTACCGTGAACCGTACTGACAGTCATGCCTACTAGGCTCTGAGTGGCATGCTTTACTCACAGCACATTGAGAAGGACGACAGACGGAAAGGAAATAAAGAGGAACGTCTGTGAAAACAGGCAAAACAGATGGAGGAGGCGAGGAGTGGACACAAAACACAAGTGTGGACATGGAACCATGAAGGTGGCTGGATAGAAAAGAGGGTTGAGGTAAAGATAAAGCCAATAAAGTCAGAAAGTGAAGGGGAAGTAACCTTAAATGAACATCCGTGATTGCGTGATGCTGACTCATTAGTCCCGGAGTAACAGATTTCATCAGTGTCATTAAGCAAGGGTGAGAATAGGACAGATAATTATAGACAGGAACACTGTTTAGTTTACATACACAAGGAGTTGGACTCCTTCTGGCTTCATCCTTAAATACTACACACAATAAATACAGTCAAAACATGCACGGGAAACGGTGTTAGATCAGATCACTGTGCTGAGGGGTGTTTCCATCAGGCTGGTGGGGGGGATGGAACGCTAATTGATGGAACTAAAATGCCCGTAGGAGAATGTGATTGTGCGTGAAACTGTGTGCGCCTTGTCCGGGGTCGAAATGGCTTCATCCAGTGTTAGCTGCAGTTGTCACTTTATTTTCACATGATCAAAGTAGTTATGCTTTATATGGCAGAGCTTTCATCCGTCCCTGAAAGAATTATCATCTGCGTAGCATTCGGAATCACCTGAACCGACTCGCCACACAATACAAAACCCTTGGTGATCAAATATATTGCAATTAATGTCATCATTTCTCATGGTTGGCAAATTTAATTTCGCAGGCCAGATTGGACTCTCTGGGCTATATTTCATTTCACCTCTATTTAACCAGGAAAAAAAAAAACAGTTGAGATCAAGATCTCTTTTACAAGGGTGACCGGGCCAAGAGGATCACAGCACATGTCACATCATCAGATTTAAAACCACAACACATACAACAGGTCAAATGATCAAATGCAGATTACTATGGACACATTTAAGAAGATAAAATGCATATTAAGTAAAAAAGATATGAAAGCGCAATAGTTATTAATGATAATATGTAGGAATATGTTTGACACCCCTGCTCAATAGAGATTTTTAATTGTCACTATCAGGTTGCTGTCGGCATCTTCTCCACCAAAATGCTTCAAAAAATTCACATACATGTCCAAGCACGTAAAAACACCCACTGGAATGAATGATGACACTGATGGGAAAGTTTATAAAAGTTTCAAACTTTTGATGAAAGGTCATGGCTCTCAGTTAATTTGTCTTCCTTTTTTTTTTTAAAAAGTAGATCCCCATATTGCTGGCATGTGCTGGCACACACACATGCACAAACGTAGATAATGTTTTATGTGCAGGAGGTTTGTTTTTTTTTGTTTGTTTTTTATTGTTACTCCGGTTTTCCGCCATAATCCAAAAGCACGTGTTCAAGAATAATTGTGACTCTAATAAGATTCATTAAAAACAGAAATTAACTTTACTTAATCTGTCCTTACTTTTACGATCGCACAGAAGCGTGAATTGAAACCAGGACTAGAAAGTAAAGCACACCATAACACAATGAAGGTAAATTATTTGAAATCATATTAATGCCGAATGTTCTTCTTTCAAACTGTGGTGATAAATATGAATAAATAACACTATCAGGTTCAAGAAATATTGTCATGCAAGTCGAAGCCGTTTTTAAAATTCATCATATATTACAAAAAAAAACTTAAAAGCTCTTTGGTTTAGATAATTGAAATTTCCTCGACTTAATAAATTCGTAACACTGAAACTGAGTGACAGTTTTAAAAATGACGCATTCAAGAGGACAATTTACTGTTTCCTCTTTCGATCATTAAACTGCCGAGTGAAGCCAAGGCACCATAAATCTGCTTGGAGCCGCAGCGCCATGTCATTCATTCTCATTTGTTGGCTCATAGCCTTTAGTGCACCACCTATAATGGTAGGAAAGGCCCAAATCAATTCATATCTGCTCCAGTTTCACGGTGGATCGATTTCTCACTGCTTATTTCGGTTGATTGACAGTGAATTTCTGCTGATGGAACTTATGATCGTGTGTCTTTTCTTCTCCCCTTCACCGTGAATACATTTAAAACTAATTACAGTCGGGAAAATAAGAAATCAATGTTCACGCTTCAGTACGTCAGCTGATGAACACTGCCGGTGAAAATTATTATTGAGAAAGTGATGTACTTTTTCAGTGAACTTTTGCATTGAAGAATGTTGCAGAGGTTAATCATTAGGTATGAATGTAGACCAGTTGCTATCAGTTTGTTGGTATTTTTGTTATTTCCAATCAGGTAGAAATAAAACATGCAAACTGAACATGGAAAGGTCTAAAAGGCCTGTGGATTGAAACCCGGGAATCCTTCGCTGGGAACTGACGGTGCTAATCTTTCCAAAACCTTTTAGCTTAGTAGAAAACCCCTGCAAAGTCACACAAAAATGAAGATGATTGCTTTTGTCTTCTCCTAAAGTCATCCCACAATGGAACAGCCAAGTCTGTCAATAAGTCAAAATGTTGTTATAGTTTACATTTTGTTCCTTTTGTTTTTCGTCAGAGTCTGGCGCGTTCTCATTTTAGGCTCCTTGGCTTCCCCTCCTCCTGTCTGATCGCTGCTCCCCGCCTTGATGTGTTTCACCTGTGCCCGAGTGTGTGACTGTCTTCACCTGGTGGCTGTGGTTTATATTGAGTGTCTTCGGTGTGTTCTGGTCGATCTGTGTTCTGTGTGGGTTGCTTTACAGTGTGTTGGTGGTTGTTTCTGTGATCTCTACTCTCCTGTGATTGCCAGGATTTCTACATTTTTTGGTTTTTCATGCCTCAATACCATGAACTCATGTTCCACCACAGGCGATGCCTGGCATCTTGAGCCCACCGTCCAGCAGACCTTAACAATTTGAGCCCAAAACAATGATGCAAACCTTTTTCCTTATTAGATCTTCTTGCATTACAGTCATGAAAATATAACCTTTCGAATCTGTGGGACTTGAATAACTATGCCATGCACAAGTTATGTAAAGACAGAAATGACCAACGTTAAGATGTACTGATGCATTATAATTTGAGGTAGGACAGTGCAGAAACAGGACATCCAATAATGCTCCTACAGAGTGACAAAGTAGATGCTAAATTGATCTATTGTGTGTTCAGATCGCCACACTGCATGAAGGCAACCCAACATTGTTACACGGCCTCGCCGCAGTTTTATTCAAAGGGTAAGCCTCCCCATGAGCACAACCTCGTACGCTCGAGTACCCATGTGTCCAGGCAGACAGGGAATTTCAAGCTAACTGAACATACAGTAAGAGACTGTTATGGTCAACAGCGTTAATATCGCTTCCTCCTTGTGCACCGTTGCATCTCTGCAGTTACAACGAACAGGAAATAGCCTGAAGGAGGGTGATTACCACAATGGTCGCCTCAAACGCTGATGCAGTCTGTGAAATCATAGTAGTACGTCTATAGAACTACGATCTCTTCAAAGTCTAATCCTGCCGTAGTTTCCACAGCTGGGATTTTAACATATGTCGAATTACCTGATTGTACTTGTGTTTTCTTGCTCAGACAATGATAATTTCACAAGGAAACCCGAAGGACATGGTGCAGTAATTAATGGTTACATGACTCTCCAAGAATTATCACATTTGAGAAATGAAAGATAAATACAAATAAGAAACACAATATAACACAAACGGTCTCCCAAAAATAGCAAAATGTTTATTATGAGAAGATTCACGTCACAGCCAATTTAAACCAAATGTACCAATCCTATATGAAGTAAAGTCCCATCGCAGCTCATTGCAGATGACATTGTCTTTTTGGCAGCGTCACCAGAGGTCATCCAGCATGTACTGGAACATGTTTGCCTGGGTGTGAAGTGTTTAGGATGAGAAAAACAAATGGTTTGTATTTTTCACATTGGAGGACAAAACTTCCTCAGGTGGAGAAATACAAGAATATCTGGGTTTTATTGACGAGTCGTGTGAGGAGGAAACGTGAGATCGGCCATGAATTTAGGCGGATGTGGTCCCTGTACAGGTTTGCAAAATTCCGAAAACTTTCAAAATGAATAAATGGAAAATTATGGGAATAACTAGCAATAAACCCGGAATTTACTAAATTGAAGTTTGATTCTTAGTATGGGACTTAAATCTAGTTGGGGAAAATATATATTAGCAATATCCTGACTAAAACAACCAGATTTCATCCAGGTGCCGTTAAATATCTTTGCCATTCCTCAATCACATGCACAAGTTTACTGCAGGACTGTTGAGACAACGCCCCCTACAGGCACTGTGCATTCCTCCATGGCTTGCACGGATGATTTTTACAATCTTGGGCCACACTTTAGAGCCCAGAGCACAAGACTATTGATCCTGTGGACTACACCAAGTGGAGTTTGTTTTGAGGATGTTATCTGGTGATATATTTAATGAATTTGATGTATCACTAATGTTTAACTTACAAATGTCACATTTAAAGGGGTTAGAGGTCTTGAATTTAATCGTTTCTACAATGCATCGCGATGCAGACGAGGACATTGATGCAACGAACAAACTTAATCGATTATAACAAACATTTACAAAACTCCCCAGTTTAACTTCCCATGGAAATTTACTGGAAAATCTCAAGACGTTTACCAGCCCTTGGTAGCCCTATTGATGTACTGGCCTGTTGTGGTGAAAAGATGGCTGAGCTACAAAGCAAATATCTCAGTTTACTGGAAGATCTACGTCCTCACCCCAACCAATGAACGTGACGGGTGGGAAATGACAGAACGAATTAGATCTTCATGACAGAGTAAAGAAAGACTCAATTAGACCTGCTACTTCTCCCCTTCAAGAGCATCCAGCTTCGAGGGTTTGGGCATCTGATCAGGATTCCTCTCAGATGTATACCAAGCACGTCCAACGACGATGAGGCCCCAGGGTTGGCCCAAGACCCGGTGAAAAGATTATGTCTTCCAGTTGGTGTAGAGGCAGGTTGGGATCCTCAGAAGAGCCGGAAGAAACTGTAAATTACACTTTCCTTGCTCATGGTTTCATGTGAAGTAAGCATGTTGTAAAATAGATGTATGGATTTAACATTTTGATGTTCGTCAGTATTTCCTAAAGCAAAGTAAATGGTTTTGGTGTTGCAGCTTCGCCGGTAGAGCCTCTTGGTCCTGAAATCACAAGGTTGGCTCAGTCCCTTCCTCTCCTACTCCATGCGCCGGGATGTCCTTGGGTTTTGGCACAGGGTGAGCAGCGTACACTGCAGCTCCATCACCATTTATAACAGTGTGTGTTTGTGAATGAGTTTAAAAAGAACTTGCACTGTCAAACACTTTGAGACTGTGCCATCTAAGTGAAGTCCATTTACCATTTGCAGTTTTTAATTTGAATCTAATGAGAAATAAACAAATAAGTCCACAACAAAGAGCAGTCACAAAACAACACAAAGGAAAAGGAAAAGCAATTTTCTGATAGTGCGCAGTGAAATTAAACAGAGAGAATATCCTTTCCCCCGGCTGATGTGTGCTGAGGAAATAGTGAGAAGATGTGATGCTCACACTGCATCCACAGCGTCTAAAATAGCTTTTCACTATATTGCACTCACAGAAGAGTTGGGAAGGGAAGAGAAGACAAGAGGCACTTCATACATACAAGGACAAAACGGATAAGATCGCCTTGGGCATCGAATTAGGACTAAATTATCCTCCTCTCCTCTCCCCCTACGTTATTCCCGTGCAGCCACTCATGGCACAGTAAACCAAATAATCTACTCGTTATCGCAAAGCACATCATTATATGTTAATAGCCTAGCTATGTTGACACACCATTAGGCATAGGGAATTTGGGTAATGTGCTATACTACTGTTTGTAGATGCCTCGACCTCTTTCCCATCTCAGAGGATTTACATGAAACTCGGTGAGGAAAACAAGGACTGAGGTTTACATGCCATGTGTTGTTGTTTTTTTTAATGAAAGTATGTTCAGGAGGCATTTTTAAATTAACTAATAACCTTCATTATTCTGATTTGGTAATGGTAGGTGAGTGCTGATATGACTGGACTCCACGAACGGAGCTCGACTACATCATGTGATTCACGATTCAACAACGATGAAAAAGCAAGAAAGAAAGAAACCATTGGAGTGAGAGCAGGAAAGACCATGTGGTGAGAGGCAGTGACATAAAGGGAAGCAGATTAAGCATTAAATGAACCTCTGCAGGTCCAGAGGAGGAGACGTGGCTTTGAAGCTCGGTCTGCTTCCTCTGACCTGGCAGACAGACATTTCCGACACACTTCGACTCTCAGCAGAGACACCGGGGGCGTCTTCGGTCCACTTCTTTTCCAATTGCGTAACTGAACCTAAACTGATTTTCGAGAAGGTGCAGGAGAAACCTGAATTACTGTTTGACTCTGGTAAAGTGCTATTGCTTTGACAGAGGAAGTATGATAGTTTTAAATGATTTCTCATTTTGGGATGTCATTCTATGACACGGATTGCTTCTTTTTGAAGATGCCAGTGTGTGTTTACTCACGCCCTCTGTTCTGTGATCTTTGTATAGCTTGTAAGTATAAAATCTGAATTGTTACTCACAATTTTCAGAGGAAAAACTCGGCTCCCACCAGTCTAAAGTGTGAATCACAGTGTGCGTTATCTCTTTGGTTTTTTCTTTCTTTCTGAATTCGATGATGCTTTAATGCAGTTGCACTATAGTGTCACAGCTGCTGAACACAACCGTGGGAAGCACTCCATCTTCAGTTTAATCTCTTCCTCACTCATGCAAACAGACTCACATCATCATGCCAGCTTTTTTTTTTTTTTTTTTTTACCTGATAGAAGGTTTCTGTCCATTTGATGCCTGCACACAATCCATCTTTTGTCTTAAACTGCCCATATTGTCTTTAATTTTCAAGACCCCAGACGTCAGACTTAAAGTGTCTCATCGAAGACATAATTGTTAATGCAATTGATATGTGGTTACTAAAAAAGATCTGTGTGCACACACACACACACACACAATTCCCAACACACATCCCTTCTGACCTCAAGACAGACGTCACCTCAAGGAACGACTTCTCTTTATTTCCTGCTCCTCCCTTCACGCCGTGACCTTTCTAAATGGTAGGTGTGGAGCGCTGGGATTGAACGGCAGGAGACGCGGCTCCCAGGGAGGTGTCTGTGCCGGCAGCCAAACTCATCGACATGCATGTTCTCAAGTCCCCGGACTCGGAGAGGTGCCTGCATGGTTGTGTCAGAGCGCGTATGCGGACTTGGTGTGACACAATCATCTCGAGGTGTTTGTGTGCTTTTAACGGTCCTTCTTCCTTTAGGTGTGAACAGTCCCCCTGTGTCCGTGAGTGGTGTTACGCCAGATGTGATGTTGGCTTCATTGTGCTCCAGGCTCCTGTGTCTTCTGAGGGTGCTTTTTATTTGGTTCTCTTAAGGAGGAGAAAAAAAAAAAAGAAAAAAGAATGAAGGTGCAGATTGGTTTGTATGGATATTCACTCAGAAATCCTAATTTAAATGGTTTCATGTGAGGGCATAAGAGAGGGCATAATCATAACGCTTTCAGTTAATAACTTTCGGTTGATTTTTCCGGGGCTTTTTGTCTTCCCCCTGTGTGATGTTCAATGTGTGGTGTGGATTAAAATGCTCTCCCTCCACTTTGCCATGTATCTGGAGCCGCAGATAAGAATATTGAAGAGGTGACAGTGTTATATTTTCACAGTTTAGGCAGAAAATGTTCCACGCGATGCTTCAAAGGTCAAATTATTCTGTTAACCTCAATTACTCTTTGCTTTACAACCGAGGTCGGAGGTCAAAACAATGATGAGGAGTTTCATTTGAGAGTAGCCAGAGGTGTTTTCGGATGGTCTCTCTCTCGCTCTCTCTCTCTCTCTCTCTCTCTCTCTCTCTCTCTCTCTCTCTCTCTCTCTCTCTCTCTCTGCCCTTGTCCATATGATCCTGAATAGCCACATTACTGTAGCACAGGCTGGACCAATGAAGTAATGGCGTTATCCAGAGCCGTTTTTCCCAAGTTTGAAGATGCTCGTCAAGAGGGAGCATAAAGAAAGTCCTGTGGTGGATTCAGTTTGTCACGTCACCATTAGATCCCCCAGAATATCACACACACTCCACCTCCACGTCATTATCGTCATCATCACTTGGCCCGATGAGGGTGACGACCTATATGGCATTGCAGTCAGTTTTTCAGCTGAAATAGGAACAAGAAATGACAAACACTACCAAAACTCGGTGTTTCTTCTTGTCATGTTGACTTTGAAAGATTGTTTCTTTGGAGAATAAAATGATTTAGTGATCAGCAGGAAGTGTAGACGTCACTACTCTGTTGAGAAGACCTTCAGTTAAAGAAGCCTCATTTGCATCACATCTGCTCAGTTTCTTTTTCGAGTAGAACGGTGTAGAAAGTAAGTTAAACATGTGTTTTATGAAGCATTACAAAAAGTAGGTGAATGGATGAATATTTTCTTGAAATATAAAAGCTGTACTGTATATACACAGACATTTGTATGGACAGACGATGAAGTTGGATTGCTATTCCAAACTATCAATTCCCAGGAGAATATAGACCAGGAGCCATGACACTCTGGAGGCAAACATAGGTGATATTTTCCATTCTATGGATGGATGGATGGATGGATGGGAACAATGATTTCCCAGTTGAATTGAAGTATATTACAGGCATTTGATTCTTGATTTATGACTTATTATTTTTTCCACTGTCCTCCGTTTCAGCGTGCTCAATCACTGCATCCATGAATCCCCTGCTGATCATCAGCATCCGTTTAACCTCAGAACTCCCATCTCCCAAACCATCTCACTTCCTCGTCAAACCGAGCTTCCCCCGTAATGTATTCATTCCTAATTCTGTCCATTGAGCACCATCAGCCCTGCCACTTGTTTAGTCCATACCATACACTAACAAAGCAGAGAAGAGGGATAAAACAGAAACACACTGAAGGGGTTAAATCTAAAAACAGGACTATGTTGATAAAGGTGCTGCAGGTATTCAAGTACAAACATAAAAATCTAATGCTGGTGAAGCAGGAGGATAAAAATTGAGCTGAACGGAGTTTATAGTTGCAGGAGGATAACATAAAATCAGCGTTAGTGGGAAAGCTCATTCGCACTTCAGGCTGAAGTCGTAATGCAAAAGCTTCTTGATGCTCCTGTGGGTGTTTGAATGGTGGAACATGGACAGTGTCATAAAACAAAGAGCATTACAGCAGTACAGAGAGGGGAATCTATCGCATGCACGTATACGTCAATGCTCAAGGTGTAAAAACTATTCAGGAGACTTGCATCACACCTTCTTAAAGGACATTTTTCTTGTGTTATTTGTCTGCAGCTGTTTTGTTGATGCACAATTGGATCAGTACCCTTCAGTATTATATGGAATACAATACATGATTTTTTTTTAGATATTCTGAGTATAGTTTACTCTCAGGGAGAATTGATTTATGGTCATGTGAGGAGAATATTGTTTTTTTAGTTGAACATGGATGAGAATGTTGATGATTTATCAGCCTGCTCGCTCTGCATCATTTCATTCTTACAATCTGTGCAAAAAAAAAAAAAAAAAAAGAACTTGAATGTTTCCATTGAAAAGGCAAAACGACATGTTATATCTCCACATGTGCTTCAAATTTCTTTGGCATTTTTGTTTAATTTTTTGCATTTATAGCTGTGGAAGTCCTCATTTCCTTTGTGATGTAATGTCAACACGTATTCCTAAAACCAAAATTCATAAAGGGATTTTCATTAATACCTGCTACACTGCATTACTTTCACTTGTTTTTAAGAAAAGTGTGATTTAGGATTTTAATTGAAGAGATAAATAAATGGGTTTTGTTTGCAGTGAAAGAGTATCAGCAGATTCCTCCGGCTTCCTGCTACAATTCAAAGACATTCCTGTTAAGGTTAATTGTTCATAGGTGTGTGTCAGTGTGTGTGTCCAGGGGGTAACGTTTAATGTCAGTTGGGATGTCCTTCAGCTTCTAACGTGGATTTAGACATCAAAGAAGGATGGACGGGTGGATAGATGGATTAATTGATGAGCAGATATGGATTAATATGTCGCTACTGCAAGTGTCTTCAGATTCAAAACCGGATGACATTTGTCCTGAGCTGGATTTTCTTTTCCACTTCTTCCATCACACTGATCTTATATGGTGGATAAGACTTGTTGGGAAGATAAGAAGCAGCAAACAAACTATTTCCATGCAGGTTATTTTCCTCTTATATACCATTATTTTTTTACCTCTTTTGTGTGGTTATCCAGGGAAACATTGCACAGGACATGAGCTAGTATCCAAATGAAATGATAAATTTAAACTCCACTATCACCAGTGTGGATTAAAAAAAAAATAAAAATCCAACAGGACAGATAAGCCTTTAGTGAAATACTGCAAAGCTGGTGTCCCACCTAACCACTCACCCATTCAACCACATCACATGACGTAAAATTGGAAACACAGTTTGCTCGATGGTGACTTGACCTACTAACTCCAAGTCTGTGTGTGTGTGTGTGTGTGTGTGTGTGTGTGTGTGTGTGTGTGTGTGTGTGTGTGTGAGTGTGTGTGTGTGTGTGTGTGTGTGTGTGTGTGTGTGTGTGTGTGTGTGTGTGTGTGTGGGGCGATGGCAGTGAATTTGTGAAGAGATGGATACTAGTATGTGTGTGTGACGCTCTTTACGCACACATTCCATTTGAATTTTTATTTAATTTTTTATTTTTTTGTGCCTGCACGTGTATAAACATGCGATTGGGCATGTTTGTGTGTGTACACATGCGTGTGTGTGTTCAACACAAATGACACCTGCATTGCAGAAGAAGAGTTTTCCAAGGTCGGGGATAAATCAACAGAAATTACACAGCTGCCAAAACCTATTACTGCAGAACAGCGTAACACAGGGGCTACCCAATGGGCATCGACCACTCATTGAGTCTACTGAGCAAATAACACATGAATTGGGCCGCATACACACCAGTGGGTATGTGTGTTTGTATGTACTTTCTGTAAAGTGGCACATGGCCATGGACACAAAGAAGAATGGAGCCAGCAAATTATAATTATACCCTCATGCCACATGGTATCCACAGGTATTTTGTTAATGTCATTGTTTGATGCTCGTTTTACTCATCTGTGTAATTCAATACAAAATCTGAAATCGAAAAGAAAGTGAGACTCTCCTCACAGGTCACAGCTTCTCAAAAATAAAGCAAGACAAATGTGACAAAAAAAGAAAGAAAATAAATTAGAAATTCACGTTAAACTGGCCTGAAACCAGGTGTGACGAAACCAAACTGCCTCCCCCTCATCGTCACGCTCACGCGGACCTGCTCCGAGTCCCTCGTCGCTGTATTCATACCCAGCTCAGTTTGACCTTTCACAGCCGTCACTCGGCCATTTCACGGCCAGTCGTCCAGGCCGACTGCAATGCAGGTAGCAAATCACAACCCTACAGAGATTCAAATAACGCTGTGAAATTCACGAGGGCAATGACAAAGGAGCCGACAGAGATGTGAAAAGGTAGGGATTAGAAAAAAACCCGTGTGTGTCCGCTGTATGTAATCTGTCATCAGTGGAATGGAGGCGCAGCCAGAACCTTTCACAGGCTCGCCTGGTTAGTTAATTAATAAACACTTATTATGCCGAAGGTAGTGGCAATTATGTTAATAGATTGTGGCGATGCTGAGCATTTCAGGCCACACTTCGTTTGCTGCCCACTGAAGAGGAGAGCGAGAGAGAGAGAGAGAGAGAGAGACATAGACAGAAAGAGAGAGGGAGAGAGCGAGCGAGAGGGGGAGGGCTCCTCAGGCGTCGTCTCCTTTGACCCGCGAACCCAGAACTCAAAAAAAGGTGCCGAGGCTGGTCCCATTTGACATCCGTACCCGTGTAATTCAGTCTCTCTTAATATCCCTCCTTCACTGTCAAGAACCCTCTCTCTCTCTCTCTCTCTCTCTCTCTCTCTCTCACGTTGACAGTAATTATACTCTGCTGTGCCGTCGTTGCACAGAGCAAACCTTGACATGTAGGTCAGAGTGGACGGTGCAGAGAAAAAGCTTTGCGTGGACTGTTTCTGAAGTCCTTATGAACGAATGTCTCATTTACAGAACAAACACAGGCGTCACAGAATGGACGGCTTCATCAACGAAAATTCAGTGTGAGAGTATTTTAATTGTTTCCACGGCTGCTTATGTCTCCTCAGTGTGGTATCATTGATTAAATTACATCCTCCTCTAACCACAAACACAGTGCAGCGCTATTACATTAACCCTTCATTGTTCATTGGGTAAGTGACCATATACTGTAATTTGCACATCTCTCTAAATTGAGTATTGTTAGGTTGTTAAGTAAAACCTAATGAAATACTCGTATATATGAGTTTTATTTATATATATATATATGGTTTGAACATCTAAACTACAAGTATCTGTTTTTAAACATACACATTCATATTTTGTGTATTTTCTTTGTAGATGAAAATCTATTATGGTACAGTAGTCTTCAATAATGTGTATATGCATACGTATACATCCAGATGACTCGGATGCAGATGAAGGCAGGATACACCCCAAGGCCATGTTACCGTGGTATTTTAAAAATGGTGACATTTCGCTGCGTTTGGGTTGCACATTTACACATAACGCAGCTACGACTCTCCACTGCGGAGATCTGGATCAACTCTGTAGGGGGGTAGGCGGATATTTACGTCACAATTCGTGACTTTGTGTTTTTCTCCAGGATTCTGATTGGCTATCATGACTTCATGCGTCTCATTACACTGCCCCCTACAGGTCTGGCTGCTCATAGCAGCTCTGAACCATTGCCCATACTCACGGAGCGTCTCAGAGTCTCTCAGAGAGCTTCTAACTTAACTCCTAAAAATTCCTTGCAAGGAATCTTAGCTTAAAAGTGATTCAGGAAGTTTCTGAGAGCAGGTGGAGCTCTGATAAAAAAGAGATTTGATTTGGCGGAATGAAAACAACAAATGGAATGGGCACCAAAGAAAAGAACTAGAAAGCCAAACTGGACAGAAGAGCAGCGCCTGCTGTAAGCTCATCCCTGACGAGGTCCAACACAAACATTATTCCTTCACGATGGAGCCGGTAGCGCGTCATTAAATCGCTGTCGTTAAACAAACGGCGAACATCTTTCCTTTCTCCATGTCTTTCTGTCATCTTGTCTGTTTAAGAAACTCTTCTTCGTCTTCTCGGAAGTCTTCCTCACTCCTTTTTACAGTTTTCGACCTTAGCAGCTCTCTTAGAGCTTAAGATGCTTTGTGAATTACTTTTATGTTAGTAAGGGAAAATTCTAAGAAAAATCTTAAAATTTAAGGAACTCTAAGAATTTTTTTTTTGATTTTTTTTTTTTAAGAGTGGAGTGACTAAGAGCTACTTTTAGCCTTAGGATGCTTTGTGAATATGGGCGCAGGGTTATATGCAGGTCTGTCTCAATGAAGATTTCTTTTTTTTACCAAAGTAGAGGGGGAAATATCTGCTATCGTAAAAACCCAGGTACGTGTAAACGTGGCCTCAGGACAAATACAGAGAGACTCACATTCACACATACAGGCAATTTAGAGACACTAATGAGCCTTGAAATGGTATTTTTGTGATGTTTTATGTGACCAAAATACTGGGAGAAACACGGGTAGAACATACAAACTCCACTCAGAAAGACCCCCGGACTCAAACTGGGAACCTTCTTGCTGTGGGGCAACAATGCCAACCACTTCACCACTGTGCAGACAATAGCTTAGCAATGTATGTATGCATTAAAAGAAGTGTATTAATTCAAAGGAATCAAGGTGTTTAACTGATTGCAATATATCATGTTTATACTAGGTAGTACATTTCAAATCAACACATTTTAAATGATCTGTAATTACACTAGTTTACTATGATTTCATGTAGGCATAAAGGCACAAACTAGAGAAGTGTGTGACTACAATTTATATATGAAATATTTGATTGTAAAGTTAAAGGTTTTTCATGTTTTTTTGGACAAAAGGTTCTAACAGAGGCGTCTTTGTAGTAGAGAACACAATAATATCAAGATTCACAAACCTGTTATATTTTATTCTCCTTTACTATCTTTGGAAATTTGACTGTAATATATTTGCATGACTCAACAGTGAGGTTTGATTTCACTACAGAAACCAGACGACATTAGATATATGCTATATATAATTAATTAAAACACTTTGCATATGTAATTCTGTAATCTCTCATGTTTGTCTGTCGAGATTAAAAATAATCAATATGTACCAAAAACAAAAACACTTGATGTTTCTTCTCATATCTTTCAAAATATTCATTTTTTGGTGAAAACTGCATGAGTGAAAAGCAGAAATTGTTCCAGGCTGATACCTGGAGCTGTCTGGCTCCTCCATACAGAGGACATTGGACGTCGTTACCCTTTCTGACCTCAGTTTCCTGTCCAGCCTTCGTTCGCTCAACCCTCACCTGGTAGAGGAACCATTTTCCCTGTGTTGCCTCTTTTCATTACACACCAGATTACTCTGACTCACACCCCTCCCCTCTCCATTTCCTCTCCCCATCCGTCTCCCTCCCTGGGCTTTTTTTTTCCCGTCTATTCTATTTCCCACTGTTGGTCATCCACTTCCCATCCAGCCCACTCAATGTCTCACTCTGCTATGACAGGGTTGTGTCTCTATGTGGAGGAGATGCATGCAGGCAAGGCCTCGAGTGCATGTAAACTGCTTCTCCAAAGAAGAGACGGCTGTCAGCGTCAAGCGTGCCGGACTGAAATATACCTGATACCACATGATGCCGTGCAAGGCAAGGAAAACATTAATTTAGCCATGATGACACGGACACACACACACACACACACACACACACACACACACACACACACACACACACACACACACACACACACACACACACACACACACACACACACACGTGCTGCTTGAACACACATGTACAGATTGGAGCAGGCAGCACACACGTGCTCACACACCCACTCATGATATCATGCAGAGGAATCGTAGTACACATCAATACAATGTGGTCTTTTCACCTGAGGCGCCTACAAAAACTGTAGTTTGGAATTTGCTGCCCTCTGCTGAAATTAAGAGAATAACTCCAGCCTGCTGTCTCACCAAGGTGCTCAGAGGGGGAGAAAACTTGATTCTATTTACTGTAGAAGATTATCAATACCATGACCCCCTGCTGATTTTAGTCAATGAGCCACAGAAGCCAGTAAAAAGCTGGTATAGTTTAAATGTTTCATTACCTTACATTCTAATATGAAATTACATGATCTCACTTCTTTTTTTTTTTTGGATTCATATTTGAACCTACAAACCTTCACATAGTGGTCTCATGACCCCTCCGAGATTTACAGAGTAGAGGTAGCAGAGCATTTCACCACTTGGGGGGGGGGTTAAAAGATCAGCAGTTCATATATATGATTCATGTATATAGACGGTCATTGCGTAGATCAACGTAGGAGTGTGTAGGTGCAGGAATGTCAAACACATTTCAGGTCAGGGACCAAAAACAGCCCAGTTTCATCTGGGGCGGGTTGGACCGTTAAAATACTTCCAGAATAACCTTTAAATTTAAACATTAATGTTTGTCTTTGTTGCGGTGCGGAGTATATGTGATGAAAAATGGTGCAAAACCAAACAATTGTCAACATAAACCAAACAATTGTTAATGTAATTTCAATGAAAACTTCTGGTGCAAAATACAATGAAATGTAAAAAAAACAACTTCTATGCTCCTATATCTGTTGAATTCTGCATGTTTTTACAAACTTCCCCTGACAGCATGGCTTTGAGGTTAATGTTAGTTTGCTATCTTTCATGGCAGCTTCACTGATATCTCAGCTCCGGTCTCAAATAAAATCAGTATTTTATTCTTACCATTTGCTTGGTGGTTTGTTACGTCGGATTGGAGCCTCTTGTGGGCAAATAGTTTTTGTTTTTCTTCTTTCAACAGATCTTGCTTGATGGAAATTGCATAATGACTACTTACAAGTCCTAACAGTCCTATTTAACCCACAATGCAGTTAATCTGTGATCTCCAGTGTCCTAAAGAGAATATCATAGATCATAAATATTAGCCATAAGTGAAACAAGGAGGTGTAGTCAATGGGGTTTATCATTATATGTATGACCTTTGCCTTTACAGTAAGCTGATGTTCTGGCACATTATTTCCTCTCGAACCATCAAAAGATCATGATTAAAAATCTAGGTTGCTGTGATCTTCAGGCGAGGCTGAGTTTTGGTATTGACGCTGCGCTGTCTTTCTATCTTGGCTTTTTCCTGAAGCACTGCCTCAGAATGCAGTGCGTGAATCAACTAATCTCCCCACAGGGATGAATGAACGCACGGATATCGCCTCTGTATTTGCTAATCTCCTGCGCTCTGTTGTGATTTGTTGGCTGTCATCAACCTGTCCTTCCTCGCTGTCGCTATAATTGTTGTTGTGTTTTAACACGTTGGCATGTGTCTGGCGCCACAGCTGTATGTTTGCATGCGTGTTTTTGCTGCAGTGTGTGACTGTTCATGATCTTTATGCCACCGTTGCAGCCCGAGCTGCTGCAGATGATGAATTCAGTCTGTGTAACAGTGCATCCGGTGACCGCCTTCCCTCTTCTTTATTGTGTAATGTTGCAGGCTGACGCCACTAATATTTCCCCATACTGAGAAAGTGAAAGCTACTAAAAGCAGATATGATCACTTAGGTTTTGTTTTAACCCTTTAGGGTGCTCAATTCTTCACATCTTGCTGAACAAGTAAACAGGCCCTGTTTACATGACAACGTTTCACGTGACAACACCTAATCCGTAAAAAAAAAAGGAGTGTGTTTACGCTGCAGCAGCTGACAGAGACAACGATGTAGTGTGTATGCCGGGCCACTGGAGTTGCTTGATTTTGTAATGAAACTACACAAATGTGTGTGCAGAGAACAATACACTATAAACGTGAAGAAAATGGAGAGAACCTGACATCCGTATGGACTGATGACACATCAGATGCTATCAGGGGAGAGTCTCAACTCCAAACTACTGATCTGGTCGATAAAACTAGAATACTACCACGAATCATACCACTACGGGGCCGCCATGTTTGTTTACAACTGAATGAGTAGGAGGGAGGGGGAGAGATGTGCATGCGCAGTAACAGGCTCTGTGGCCTCCATCAGTCTCTGCAGGAGGGATTAGCGACTCTGAAAGAATCTTTCCACCTCGGGAGCCGGATTAAAAACTTTGCGGATACAGTGGATCCGCAAACTGGTGGCGTGTAAATAGACCCCCCAAAAGTGAAGAAAATATTGCGGATACGCTGGTATTCGTTGTCATGCAAACGGGCCGAAGTCGACCGTGTACACTCTGAACATGTTATCAAACCGGGGAGGTCGTGACCGGAGCTTCATGCCCGTAGACAAACTCACTGGTTTCATTATCATACAGAAATCTCTTGGGAAAACTCCTCTATATCTACAGGCTCATCTCAATATTCACAACACAAATCACAGTCGAATAGATTCATCACTCGGGTCAGAGCTGAAGCCCGTACTTTCTTCAGTTGCTCCTCACTTCAGATTTGTGCTGCTAAATATTGGAGTCGTCTGCTGCGGACCTTAAAACGTTCTACATTTATTCTGCTCTCCTCTTTCACAAATACCATACAACCAATAATGCACTTGCTTTTAGCTTTTTCTTCTGAATATGTATCACTGTAAACACTGTAAATACTACTTTCTTTTAAAGTCACATGACACTTTTATTATATACATGTAGATTTTTGTTTCTATGTTTTTCTTTTTGCCTCCTTGTCGCCTCCAGGGCAAGTGGAGCTACTTCTCTATGGACCTAAATGGTGAAATAAAGGGGGAAATAGATAAACAATCACATAAACACACACAGTCCCACTCACAAACATCAATCGCAAGTTTATGGACTGTGAAAAAACAACCTGAATACACAGAGAAAACCCAAGCAAGGAGAAGATATGAACCCGGGATCCTCGCTACTCAGTTTTTCCGTCTGCAATCAACATTTTGCCAAACCTCAAATAAGTCCTCATTAATAATTCAGCCAAACTCTGATATTTTGAATTAAACCATGTTGTTCAGCCCCTGATGAAAGAAACTGATGAGATAAAAAAAAAATAAAATCCTGGTTATGACTCTTCTTATCAGCACCAGTTTTCAAGGAGTTTGTCTCGTGTCAGTTATCCTGCAGATTTGACATTTCCATAATCTCTTTCTTTCCGCTGGGTGATTTCTTTGTGAGATCTGTAGCTTCCAGGAAATCCTGAGAATGGATCTGTCACCTGTCTTCTTCCCACACCACCAGAGGAAGTAGTGAAGTAAAACATTTCTGCCTGGGAGGAGTTTCGTCCGCGATGTGTTACTGTATGCGGCCGTCAGCCTGCTGCACCGTCTCAGATTAAGGTTCAGATAAAAGCTTATCTCCAAAAAGGAAAAAAGAGAAAAGCCAAAAAGTAATTTTACAGCTCTTGGGAGAGACATTTATTTCCATTTAGAGAGAAATGTGCAGCCATTTAAACCTCACATCCTTCTCTGAATACATTTACTTGGCTGCCGAATGAAGAAACTTTCTCAGAAAAGTGTTTCCAGGAAGTTTTCTTGCAGCGGCAACGTGACACGACAACAAAAGGAGATTTACTTCACATCATCTACCGGATCAAGTCAAGATGTCACCTCCAAATGAAACCGACTAAAGCTGATTTATGGAGTGTAACAGTCTGATGTGTGTGCTGCATATACACACACACACACACACACACACACACACACACACACACACACACACACACACACACACACACACACACACACACACACACACACACACACCCATAAAGAGGCTCACGAACATCGTCTGCCCTCTGTTGGTATGAAATGCCCCGGAACAAATTGTAGATCACAGATAGAAAAAAAAAAAAGGAGCAGATGTTTGGTGATGTATTCATTTCCCGTCTTTTTTTTTCCTGATAATAAGGTTGACCCTGCTCTCCTGAAGGTGGTAAAGTTTTTCAAGCCCCTCTAGTGGAAGATGAGTGTAGAGAGCTGTTTATACTCCTGAAGTTCAAGATGAACTAATCGGCCACAATGATCACAGAACATCCACTGTTTTTCATTAAAAGTCCAGTTTGTCAAACATAATAATAATAATAATAATGAGGGGTTTATGGAAAAGCAAGTCTGAACAGGTGAATTTTGAGGAGTGTTTTATAATGAGTCTGTGTTCCTGACAGGTGGAGGAGGGGGGGAGGGGGGGGGTTCCAGAGGGTTGGGGCGGCAAAGGTTCGGTCCCTCGAGGTGCGGAGCTTCGTGCGGGTGGTGGGTGTGAGGAGAGGTTGATGTCGGCAGAGCGAAGATGGCAGGTGGGACGGTGTTGTTGCAGGAGGTTGGAAAGGTAGGGAGAGACTTGTAGGTGAGGAAGAGGAGGAGGAGGAGGAGGAGGAGGAGGAGCTTGTCCTGAATGCACAGCGAGCCAGTGGAGCTGTTGGAGGGTGGGGGTGAGGTGTTCTCTGGACCGGGTGTGAGTGAGGAGGCAGGCAGCGGAGTTCTGAAGGTGATGAAGGCATGGATGATCATTTCAGCCGTGGAAGTGATTGTCCATCCATGTTTTCATGTCTGATAGCATAAAGCCTGTGGACCAAAACCACCTCACGGTAGTAATTGTTTGTTATTTAGAATAGAACGGAATACTAATAAATATAGACATTTCCATCCAGTTTACCCTGCGCCACAGCAAAGATAAAGTTGAATGTTTTAATTTAAAGGTTATTATAGGACTATTTGTGCCCTCTGAACTAAAATGTGTTTGACACCGCTGCTCTAGAGTCTCCTGCTTTCAGAAAACTGTCTGTATTTGTTCTTTAGGAGAATATAAACATCCCATATTGAAATCTTAGAATGTGTGTAAAACTATTGTCACACTCAAAACACTGGACAGTCATTGGAGGGTTTTAAAGGGGCCTCTTCCTTCATTACACATCACCCCTATTTGTGATCCTCATGCATCAAACGCAATGGAGGAAGTCACCTAAAAAGCAATAAAAAATAATAGTTAATCCAATAGACACGAGGCAAAAACTAACGAAAAGGTATTTCCTTAAAATACCAAAATCTTATCATTACTAACAGTGAACGTTCACATCTTCAACGTTAGATCATTTTAATGATTTTTATAGTATTTATATTGGTTACCTCTTAGCTTGCTTATTGATTTTTAAATAATTTTCCTAGTTTGTGAAGCATTACATGGTCTGGGACCAGACTACCGGACTGTGATATTCAGAGTTTATGAACCTGGTTAATTCATTTTAAATTCAGTTTCATTCAGTAACTTTGAAGTTTATTCTAATCTCACATTTTCATCAACATTTTAGTAGTTTATTTTGATCAGGTCGTATATAGAGAGAGATATTTCATACTACTTTTTTTATCCCTTTATTTTCCATTTTACCTCAATCTACTGGACGTTATTGTCTGAAAAATGCTGTAAGATTTATTAGTTTGATTGATTGATCATGTTTTCAGGCATCTCAAAAAAGAAGAAAATGGAGTTCTACAACAGCAAAACACTTTTCTTCATCATATTTATTCTTAAAAATGAGTAAGCAGACAGTTCATGTGTCCTGTGAATACCAAAATGTGTGTGGGACAGTACAGCACAGTGAAACACCTTTTCATTATATTTCTATAACAAGATCTTTTGAGCATATCAAAAGTCAAAACAAAGACGTATTTCTTTTTATTACAACAAACATTTTTTTTTTTTTAAACATTTTCATCTCAAGAAACAGACCACCGATTTCTAAAACGAGATGTAAAAATATACACTGACATGAACGTTGTTAAACAGCAGGCTAACAATCCTCCGATGCACACAACTATCAACTTGCAACGAACATCAGTGGGGAGGTGATAATGTCGTAATGCGACCACACCGGAGGGACCAATCACATGTTTGAGAGAACACCACAGCTTAGACAGGAGGAGCCCCGGTCTCTGAAAACTTCCTCGATTTCCCTCGATTACTGACTCAACCGCACACTTCCTCAGCTCATCAATTCCTTATTTCTTCCCCTGCTTTCTTTGCCTCCTCCTGAAAAGCTGTAAGAGAGTTTTTCATTCCCTCAGATGCTCTCCTCCGATTGCATTTTCATCAGGAAACAAGGACCATGAGAAAGAAAGGAAGGGAAGTGAAAGACTTGGGGAAAGCGAGGGACGAGTGGACAGTGATGATCTTAACAATGAGACCAGCTCATCGTCGTCCCAACACAGAACCGGACTGCTTTCACCCCTGCAGGAGCTCAGACTGTAAAATGAATTACGAAGTTTTCAGAAGGAGATGAAAGGTCGCAGAAAGGTTGTAAATATGGGGGGGGGGGGCTTTTTGCTGCTGCATCTCTGTGTGACGAAATCCAAAACCTCACAGCTTCATGCAATGCCTGCGTCATCGCTCGAGCCCTCCGTGTGATGAAAGGAATCACCAAATATGGCGGGGAAAACACTGAAAGAGGTGGACAACCGGCGGTTGAAGACGAGGGGAAAGGACAGCTGGAGGGGAGGAAAAAAAGAAGGGGAGAAGACAAGGCAGGAGAATAAAATACGAAAGAGGATAAGGAAGCAGATGAGGTTTGAAATGCTCATCTGATGGACGTCCGTCTTCTCCTTTACAAGCGGAGCAGGAAATAAAACTGCAGGGTTGGAAGCACATCTATCTGTCACTCTGTGTTAGGCTCAGGATAATTACTGTGAAATGACAGATATCCATGACTTATAGGAGGGCTGCTGGAGGAGAGAGAGAGAGGTGTGTTTTCAGACCCGGCCTGCGAGTCACACACTGCTGTTTGCAGCCGAGTGAAGATTAGGTCGGTATTAAAGTCTTTTGACCTTGGACATTTCTTATTTTATTATTTTTTTAAATTGCCCTATATTTTCTCTGTCAACCCCCAACACGTGCGATTAGAAAAATTTGTGCCATAGAATTCTGCAAAATTTGGGAAAAATGTAACATCGCCCAACATCCTAATCAAAACGACGTCGCCTTCTGTTTTAGCAATAACGTAAGCCACTATATGGCGGCTCCCTTTTACCGGGGTCACCGTCAAGTCATTGCACCTCAGTACATGCAATTGCTGCCACAAACAGTCAAGTTCAGGACTTTTACCAACGCACCACCGGAACAGTACAGTTTGGAAAAACTCAATTCTGTTCCGCAAGTATTCAATATTTCATTCGCCAAACTCTTTGTACAGGATTTTGGGGTTTCGGGCTGCCCTCCTTCAGCCTCACTACTTAGACACGCTGCAGTCTCCTTTTCTTTAAAAACTATGTAGAATGGTCCCCAAGCTGCTACGTCTTAGATAGTCTCATTTGGGTACCTAGTACCTAATATAGAGGCACAACACTTTGCCAATAAATGTACAGTGGAAGCCTTACTACAACACGACACACTGGTCTTGTTTTAAAGGCAAAGACACAAGTGTGACCAGTACTGACAAAGGTCCCAGGACAGATTTCAACCATACATACTGTGTCATCAAACAGGTGTTTTCTTTTTTTTTCTTTTTTTTTAAACATTAATGATAATAAAAAGAGATAAATTTAGAGATTTAGTCACAATGTTAATCGAAACAACAAACGTGTTATTTAAAGTTTGTGCAAAACAAGCAGACTACATAACCATGTGATAACATTTCCACATGTTTTTTTTCTCCATTTTTTTTGTACAAAACAAAAATAACACTCCGAGTCATTTGTCTTCTGTTTCGTGTGGCGGCGGACGATGTTGTCGTGGTGGTCTTCTCTCGTCGGGCGGCAGGCAGCTTGGTGGGCCATCCGGGTGATCGGTTAGAAATGCGTCTCCTTCTCTGAGATGGTGGATATTTTCCCATCAACCTTGAGTTTGGCATCATTGGCAGCGTATGGACTGAGGGCGGCGTGTTTCCCTCTCATCTTTAGGTCTGGGCTGGGAGTGGTCAACTTTTTCATTCTCTGCAGAGAGGAGAACGACAGATGAGAACCATGCAATAGAAGAAGCCTTGTAGTTTAACCAATCAGCATAGACTCCTCCCACTATTACGCATTTCCTGGGAGACGCAGTCGATTTGCTATATTCACGAAGGCGAAACAGACCCTGTTTGTTTCTCACTTATCTGTCAGACGCATTATTCAGTACGCCACGTTAGGAAATCAGCTTCCATGTGTGAATGTCATGTGATAACATGCACTGCTTTATATGTGCGCAAAGATTTAACAGATCTTTGTAATAAAAAAATTTGTGATATATCAAATAAATGAGACTTTATTTGATATATAAAAGTAAAAAAAAAAAAAAAAAGTCAAAGTATAAAGTTTCTTTCACTCAGGCAATCAACATACAACCTTTCATTATATCTTCTATGTTCCAAAAACATAATATAAGAAAATCAATCTGTATTCCTAAAGCTGCTTTAATCCATTATTTGGATAGGAAGTCGTTCCTTTTGTCAGTTATACTAGATTTTCTTTTACCAGGAAAATGGCTCATGTGTCACGTTGATTCTATTCTGTTTGTCTACTCTTCATCATGTTGGAGGTCTGCCAGAGGAGACTACTGTTCCTCTCATGTCAAAAAAAACAAAACTGCAATATGTTTATGTGATCCGTCCTCAGGCAATGACGGCAGATCATCCGACTGTCACAATCCATGTGAGAAAGTCCAACGAGAGAGAAAGAACTGCAGCTCACTGAAGCTTATTCAAAGCAATACTTTTAACAACTGTGCCCTTTCCAACATTCCCATTAAGGTTAATTCTTATCAATGAAAGTCTTACTGTCCAATATCTGCAAAGCAATTCTTTTATCAGAATAACGTAAACTGATGTTTTTAGTTGAGATGCCTGATATTTAGTGAGCTATAGGAAATTATTCGTAAATCCGATAAACCGATATTCAATTCACAATAGAAAACAGACAACATGCTTAACCTCATGAATGTATCAAAAACAAATGTCCATTGTCTATTTGATTCCAATATTTGTTTTAAGCAAAATATAAATAAAAAATAGGGACAAAGGTAACAAAACAAATTGGGGATGTGAGTGAGGCTAATATAAAAAAATATTTATTGAACCAGTTGAAGGAATTGTAAACAAGTTATTCACACGACGGCATAGAAAAGAAGCATTTTATAAAAGTAAAAGTTCGACTGAATGCAATTTAAACAAAGCCACTGTTTAAAATTGACTAAGCAAGAAAGCGTCATATATACCAGTCGGACAAAGCTACGCCACAAACTGCATCTAAATGTAGTTTGGTGAGATTTGCGACTTCCTGCATGCTGTTTTATGCAGATGTTTGTGAAGAGATGTTACCTCAGAAAAGGTTCCGGGGGTCTGCCAAATCTTCCAGATCATCCCCAGAGGGATGCAGACCATGGAGGACATGGCCATGAACCAGCCGATGCCGTAGCCCCAGTCCGGGTAGGTGTACGCGTTGTTGTACTTCAGCGGTTTGTATTTAATCAAGAAGAACAAGAAAATCCCCTGCAGCAGAAACGCAGAGTTAATTTGTGAACGCGGTTCAGATTGAGAAGCTGATCATTAAAGAAGACTGCAGCTCATTTCATTTTCTCTTATTGCCATGCTAATAATATCCCTTCAATTCGAGACTCAATTAAATGTTTCTGCTTTTACCAACAACACTGAAAACCTAAACTGCAGGATGGTGAAAGAAAAATCTGTTCAGCTGCACATCACAAACCATGGTAACACATGAAGATCTATTAAATAATGCATTCATTGGGAATTACAATCCATTCATAAGGTTATGTTCTAGAAATTGGTGCATAGAATGTGTTTAAAGTTTATCCGTCATAATGTTTTACAGCTTTATGCACTGAATTTAACTGAATTCACTGACAGCAAAGGAACTCAGTTCATAGCTTCTTGTAATTGTTTTAGAGCGTCGCACTATGTACCTTCTGAAAATATCAATATTTATCGAAATATGTTGACAAACTCTGAACAAGTTGAGTTTTCAAAGAAATACGTTATTAGCACCTTGTAGCAACCAATAATGTCATAATGCCCCAAAACATAATACCTGATAATGACGTAATGAAATAGTGAAAAACAAAGTGCAGCCATAATGAAGAGAGGGTGATCTATTGTGTTTTCCATGATTGAATATGACCACTATGAACCCATTATACCTATTGTTGATAAGAAAACTGCAAAACATCAAAGAAAGAGTCTTAATAATCTATAATTACATTTGAGGCTGTGAGTTTGTCTGTTGATAATGATAATATGATAAGCTTACGACACATCCACTACCTATAACCCATGATGAACCTCGTTATAGCTTATTTTACCTTGTCATATACTATTATGAGCATTTACAGCTTTTTTTTATTAAAATGTTTTTCTAAAACAAATTTAGCAAAATTATCCTAATTCATCTGTCGGTTACACAAACCATCAAATCTCCTTAGAATGACCCCACAAAGAAAGCCAGTTTGACTTGTGATCATTTCATAAGCCACTAATTCACAAAATTAGAATTGCACTCAGCGTAAGACATAAATGCAGATGTTTGTCTGACATGACATTCAGACTCGTGCACACGTGTTCCTCGGGTTGAAGGTTCTGCTGCTTTGGATTCGTGTGGAACTGAGACTCACAGCGCAGATGCCCGGGGTCAGGATCATCCAGCACCACTTGATGAAGAAGACGGGCTTGTAGCCAATCATGTCCTCAATATTCATATAGAATCTGTCACTACCTGAAACACACACGAGAGTCACTCTTGAGCTTTTGCTTGCATGGACAAAATAATGATGTGATTGATGCCCGCTGACAGTTTGTGGAAGTCTAAAGAAAAACTGTTGACTGACGTGGACGAAATGTGTTCTGATGGTTTGGACCACGATGGATGAGGCCTTTCTGTAGTAGTCCAAGTCGCAGTCATTGTGGGTATATTTTGGGATATTTATGTATATTTTGGTTGTATTATCTATTGGAAGTAAATGGTATTTAATGACCTGAATCCCACAATGAAACAAAACTCATTATGTTTGTCCAACAGTCACGTTCCACATCAAAAGAGCTGATATAAAAAATAAAAAAAAACAGCTGTTTTGTAAAGAAGACAGCTTTTGTGTGACAGTTGTGTTCAATAACACTTCGATAACTGTATTTTAAATCTTATAGGGTACTAAGAGACTGCTGCATGCATGTGGGACCATTCTCCAGCAGAGGGCAGAGAAGAAATGTCGTTCCACAAAGGAGGGTGACTCCAAGAACACAAGGCGCTGCTTCGATGAATAAAGTGATATCGTTCAGAAACCATTGACGAGGCTTTAATGCAGTTTAAGTGGAAACCAGTGTCTAATCTTACCGTACACCCAGCCGATGCATATGGACTCAAAAATGGCCACAAACAGCAAACACATCCCGCTGGCAGCGTAGGCGTCAAACAGCTGGAAGACGTACATCCCTCCCTGACGGGACCAAAGCAGACTGGAGTCACTGATTCTGTTACACATCAACTTCAAACACAGAGCGGATAGGGGTGTACTTAATATGACCTGATGAGGATTTATTGCAATTATACACCGCAACCGTTCAATGCTGGTGTTTAGTGACTAAAACTTGGTGAACTTCCAAAGATCAGCACTTAATATGTACGGTACAAGAGCGTCTAAAAATGTAGTGGAAGATCAAAACTCATAGCATGTCAACTGAAAACGTCAAACATTCATAAATCGAAGTGAATACATCGTGAATCTAGCTTTTTTTTTTCTTATAAACTTATGAACAAGTGTCGTTATGATGTTTCAACTTCATGTTAAATGGAACACAAGTGGGTTTCGCACTGCAAAAACAGGATTTTTAAGTAAAAACAAAAGGCTGATTTTAAGATGTAAACATTTATAGACATGGTTTTATTTATGAGAAGAGATATTTAAGCTTGAATTGAGGTAAAATTGCCACTTAAAAGTCGCAAAAAATTAATCGACAAACGGTTTCTCAGTCTCCCATTATTGAAAAGTATTTCTTTAATTGTTTATTGATCTAATTGCGTCACTCAGAAAACATTTTAAAGGGATAAATGACACGTTTGTGAGTAAAGCTGTGAGATGTAAAAAGCCCACATTCAGCACTCAAAAGATAGAGAATTTGCATCTATTTCTTGTCAAGGATCTGTATCTATTGAACACCTAATTGCTTTATTAATGACTAAATATGCTCTCATTTATTGTAGAACAAGTATCTCATGTTATTTCATTGCTTATTCCTGATGCAAGTGGTAATACAGACAAATTTCACAATATGACAACACTTCAATGTGCATAATGGATGACTTGCAGATGGCGTTATGCTTAATTCTTTAAAGGTTTATTGTTTGAGAAAGATGAATTCAATTTTGATGATGATCCTTAATGTGGTTATATACACGGGTGAAAACACCCTAATCTATCTGAGTACAGCTCCTTTTGATTAGACTTTAAGAAAGAAAATCTCCAATACTAACATTCTCCTAGAGAGGATTGATTGATTATCTTTTAGTATCAGTTGTAATCTTGCATATTACCGCCTCCTCCCTCTGGTTTACCTCCACTCAGGATGCCTCATCTGTTCTTTCTTCCTCCACTAAAAGGGTCAGCATGAATAAAACCTCACATGAATCTGAGAGCGGGGTTGGTTACGTCACAGCTGAGGGTTTCAATAAACTGTCTTCAGATGAGTATTGAACCACGCTCTCAGGAGACATTTGATTGGAAATGGAGAGTGGGCCGGGTGGTGAGGGATGGGAAGACGATGACAAACAGAGGCAAAGCCACCGAACAGCCAAATGTATTTTACTGTACATGAGAATCTAATTAAATCCTTCTCTGCTTATTAAGGGGCAATTATGGCTCAGCAGATACAGTATGATGCATTTACAAAACTCTATACAAAAGATGCAAAGAAGCATGAAATGAGATTTACCTTGAAAAAAAAGATCCACACCAGAAATCAAAAGAAGTATGTTATTATTTACATTTTAGATCAGTTTATTGTGTGACAACCATCACAGCCACAATAATGGTGATAGATTTAGCCAAAGAGAAGCAATTCTACCTGAGCCAGTTGGAGCAGTCATTAAGCTTTATTCCATGGATATTTTATCTCAAATGTATATTTTAGATTCACATGTTATTCTTAGTTTTACATATATGTATATATTTCACATTTGAGACACACTGTTGCACAATATTTCACTCCATTCCTCCTCCACTGTTTAGTCGAATGTATTTGTCAAGTTGATGGATACGTATTTCGAGCTCATGCATATTTTTAATTTACTGTTTTGGGTTAGTGGAAGCGGATTAATTTCCATGACGACATCTAATGCCGCCTCATATGATGACAATAAAGGCCTTTATCATTCATCCATTCATCCATCAGATAAAACGTGCCTGGATTTTATTGCAAACTGATGATGACGCCAACGGTGACGATGAAGACAGTGAAATGATGGTGACAGTGATGATGAGGACGATGATCGCAGCAATGGTCATGAAGATGCAATTCGAAATATGTCATAGTGAATAACTGATTTCTCTCAAAAGTGTTATATTTTCTCTACTAAAGCTGATCCACAATGTAAGGCCACTTAAGACAAATGGAGGTATAAATATTCCAACATAACAGATTATGTATTTTCATTTAAATAGTAGAAAAAACTCTCGACACATCACGTTGAGGTGATTATCTGAGACTTACCTCCATACACATGATGAGTCCTATGAAGAAGGACACTATAGACATGCCCAGAATCAGATACTCTCTGCGGTAGCCCCTCCGGAATGTCTCGGGGTACATGTCCACCACAGCCGTCACTAAACTCTCCACACACACAAACTAGTAAAAGATAAAAAAAAACAAACAAAGTCATTTTCTTGTACAGGAAGCATTAATCCATCCACCTTCGTCTCTGCTCGGTCCAGCTGGAGTCACACAGACAACATGGAGGACAAAGAATCCCGGGCATTTTAATGACATGCACAGATGAGCTCAACAGGCTGCTCTCATACAGACTGATTTATAATATATTGTCATATCAGATCATCTTCTTTCAATCCTCTTTTCAATTTTGCACACAACTGCGTCTCTCATGTAATCTGTTGCACGATCTCAAAACTGCCCTCCATCTTGAATGTGAAAAAACTAAAATACCTGTGCTCCTGTCAATGTAAGTGGTATCTCACCTGACTGTCCAGGCCGAGGAAGATGAGCATCATGAAGAAGAGACAAGCCCAGAGTGGAGACAGAGGCATCATAGTGACGGCCTTGGGGTATGCAATGAATGCAAGACCAGGGCCTGCGGGACGAGAACAATACAAATATAGGTTTGCTATTAACCTTTTACTAATAATTGGGCATAAATCTAAAAGGGCATTAAACTGTGTACTAATGATATAAAAGTGTAGTGATGTTACGCAGAAAATTCAACAGGGGAAACTCAACTACAAGATTAAATGACTCATTTATACATGCTCCAAATGCACATCTAACACCAGTTACTAAATACCAAAACCCATGTGGCATCATTTCATCAACCTACATTTTGGACAAAACACAAAAGTCTTTCATTCATTTTCACAACAAAATTATTCAAATTGACCTTGTGGCTATAGAATTACAGTATACTCTTTATTTTGGCGGGTGCGTTGTTCTTTAATAGAATCCGAGGGAATAGGATCAGTCTTCTTGATCACGATGAGGGTTTAACACTTTATCGTTATCTTTACTCGTTAGGCCCGCTCAAGTTTAAATGGTTCTTGTATGTGGCCCCTGAAATAAATGTTTGACACCCTTGATCTAAACAAATGTGTAAAAAGTGAAGAGTCAGAGTGTTTCTCAATCTACTGTAGGTATGACTAATTAGCAGCGATCGCATTATTTACTACCCCAACGTGGTGATAGTCCCCTAGAAATGCATTACTGAAAGCATTAAGCTGTGTCCTCACTCTGCTCCAAGACAAACATTTCAAATCTCTCACTCTGTCGAGTTCACTGAATCATTCATGCGAAGTTGAATTAATCATAATGCAGCGCTCTAAGAGTGTGGAGTTATATAACTATACATGTTTATCCATTTTTGGGGCGATGTGACGGGTGAGTGCATGAAGACTTAGAGACGCTGCTTCTATCTGCTATTTGGATTTTTCTGATTCTGGTTCAGAGAAGATACGTGTCCACCAGTCTCTCACCAGATTCCGCCACAGCCTCGATGGGAACGTTTTGCTCATAGGCCATGAAGCCCAACACGGAGAAGATGGCGAAACCAGCCACGAAACTGGTGCCGCTGTTCAAACAACACAGCATGAGGCAGTCCCTAACAAGACAGGAGACGGATTATATTAACCATAAGAGCGAGAGCAACATGGAGTGACCAGAAATCACTAAGAGAAACAAAAAACACACTTTGGGGACAAATCTATTCATTCTAACACGTTTTACCTGCAGGGATTTACCATGGATCTTTTACAACGTATGTAAATATGTACGTTTTTAAGATTTTTAGACAGATTTTAATGTTGTTGTTTTTTTTTTTGCATCCGCATCTGTACCTGTAGCAATTGTTGTCGTAAGCATTGTAACTTCCGAGCGCGGTGAGACAACCCAGGCAGATGGCATAAGAGAAGAAAATCTGTGTTCCTGCGTCCACCCATACCTAATATGAACATGGGAACAAAATTAATGTGCATACAGAGAAACAGACAAATACACCCTTAAATCAAAACAAGAATTTAGAATCGAATAGAATAGAATCATTATATCAGCAATAATGATATTGCAGGTGGTGCACCCTTTGGCATCAAATACATACAAGTGTGCAAAATACATTTAAAATTGATATATACTGTATATTACAGGGAAAAAAAAAAAGCACTCATAATATAGATTAGAAAATATAAAGTCTAAAAATGATTAAACACATAAACACTTTTTCAAAGCCTCTCACGAGCAAGAAAACGCCAGTGTCCAGGTCAACTGTTATTAAGGCTCTGATGGCCAAAGGATAAAAACTAAAAAAATAAGTCATTTATTTTTCTACAAGATGCTCACACACAGCAAAAAAACCAACAACTGTCCACTGGATATGCTTAATGTATACTCCATACCTGTTTGCCTTCTCCTGCCTACTTATTTGCAGAGGTGGAAAAGAGTACTAAAACATTCTGCTCAAGTAAAAGTACCAGGCGAAGGTCTTCCCAGTTGCTTGATAAATAACTATACAGAGAGCAAATCTCTTAATTCATTAATTTATTGATTACATTTGTCCTCAGAGACGGTTGAAACTGTACCGCAGTACACAAAGAAAATACTCAATTACAGTCATGTCAGTAAATGTACTTCATTACTTTCCACCTCTGCTTATTTGCATTATTAACTTAAAGTTTTGACTTTCACAAAATAAATAAATGTTTGTATTTGCAACAGAAGTCTCCTGTGAGAGAGTGGGAAGCAATATTAGCGATATTACAACCCCAACATTAAAATTTGGTCTCAAGTCCAGTTTAGGCATTTCTGTACCATTTTCTCTAGATGGACTTTCTGCAGGTTTTCCTCCCATATTTACAAAAACACGTGTTTGAGGGTAACAAGCAAGTCCACATTTCCAGTCTCTGTGTGTATTTGGACGGATGGAAAAGTGTAATTCTCAATGACATTGGGTTGAAGGTGGTTGCGTCTTCACAGGAAGTCTAATAGCAATAGGTCTATAGATGCACAACAATAACAAAAAGGCCCAATTTAGACTCTTAAAACATTGCTTGACGAATTATTTGATCCATCTCACTTTAATAAACAAGCCATTTTGTGGTATTTTTAATTTAACAAATTGAAAAGCCTTTATCTTTTCCAGTGAAACTCCTCTACTTCTTTCTTTTTTTTTAGCCTTCGTCCATTTTTTTTTTTTCATCCTCTCATGTGAGTTCATAATGAAATTATGGCTCAGCTCCGCTGTCCTTTCTCCCCTCTGAGAGCCACACAGTGAAGCAGCATGAATCATGGATTAAAATCCTAAAAGTAGCTGCAAAGTCTTCCACTGGCTAAATATTCACATTATGCTTCACTAACCCCCCACTGAAACTGCTTTGTGGGATTAAAGTGGAGCACAACATTGTAATAAAAGGTTTAAATAAATGCTTTTTTTTTTATGTGTATTTTTAATCTTTCTAACATACAGCAGAGTGTCAAAGCCAATGGAACGGTGAATGGCCAGATTGTGTTGAAGGTGGGAGCCACCTTGAGTCAGGGTCATTAAGTCATTACCCCCGTTGCACATTAGGTGGCAGTGTTGATTTGGTTTGGTGCCAGTCTTCCCTGACTTTCAGAGTTTTGGCTTTACTTATTTTAAGTTATGAGTTTTGGTCGTGTACCTTCCTGTCACGCTAATGTCGGCAAGCGTTTGTGGCGTTGTTTACGAGTGAAAAGGGAAAAGTCTTGTTGCATGTTTGGCGTCCATTTCACACGGCAACAGTGCTTGGAGCCGCAGAAAACTTTTTTAAGACGGATCTCAAGGGGAAACTTTTCAAAAAAGCTTCCTAATCCGTGGAAACGGGGAGAAAATTCAACTTCTTGGACTTAATCCGACTCCGTCTCTAAGGAAACGGAAGAAAACACAACTTTTCTGAAATGCTGCTTCTGTGCATGGGTACCCTGTCCACAGTAAATTGTTCTTCTGTACATGCACGAGGACAAAACCAGTCGTAACTTCGTCATCTGTCCATATGAATGTCTGTGTACTCACCATTGCTAATGTTAACTGCAAAAACGATGCGTTTTCACATGAAACATTGTGTAAATGGGTAATTCGACACTACTTTCGGCTGAATCAGGACACCACCTTGTGGTGCGAACTTGTACTCCAAGACTGCACAGGCTGAAGCAAGAAGCAAAACTAGTTTTGGAAAGTACACCAGCAGCGCGTGATAAAACCTAAACTATTTGTAAGACAGTAGGACACCAGGGTAAAATGTTCAAGCCAATCCAAAGCTGTGACTCTAATGATGACTGGCGCAGTCAATCCGATGTTCTGTCCACCACTTTAGTCCGGATAAAACATGCGTTACCACTGGCCGCACCAAAGATGTTCATTTCCAGTTCACACTGAGTAAATCTCATCTAAATCTGATCTATTGACTTTTTCCTACTGACAGTTCTAATTTCCTGAGCAAAAATGAATGAACACTAACTTTAAGCTGACACAAACTTTGCGCAGAAATCCACAGTCATACATGTTCATAGATACCAGACATCAAAACACAACATTGTTCAGGATTAATCAAACACAGACTGGATTACAATGATACAATATTTATAATATTTATAGCTTTTGGATAAAAGGACAGTTCTGTCTTTATGTGATTACTTTAAACTTTGACTTTTCATTTGGCACTTTCATCATACATGTTAAAAAAATACTAGAGCAAAAATGTGGGGAAAAAAAAAAGTAAGGTTAGCATTGGTATGTTGAACATGCACGCATCTGTATAAAGTAGTTATCCATATAGTTTCCTTTCATATTTGGGGATTATTTAGACTTTGTGAGACTCTTTCAAATCCTATTTGTCATTTATATGTAAAGTGTTGTTTGTGTGTATTCAAGTAAAAATTGGATGGTTTTGTTTGTTCCATTGTTGAGATTTCTTCCATAACTGATGTCAGAAAATACTTGTCCCTCACATTTTCACCCAATATTCAGTTTTTTAGTTACACACTGAATTTAGGTGCAATATTCTGGAAATCCTTTCAGTGGTTATAATGATAGGTATATGTAAAGCACAGCTCTTTATGTCCCACTAAATAGTTTTATTACATAACTATTAGGTTGGTGGACGACATGGGGATTTACACATGTTGGATTCTTCACCAGGAAAGCTTTGAAATGTGCATTATGAAACCAGTTTGTAGTGCAACAACGGCCTCCAGAGCCCACAGGATAGCATGGGGTGCTCGCGGATTCAAACTTAATGCAGCATGGCTCTTTGAAAACTCTCTCACATCACCATTCAGCCACTAATCTCATTTCCCCACCGAAAAACAATTAACAAACGCAAGGTCTTCGCTCCCTCCTGGGAGTAACCACGGTAACTTCTGTGACCTCACAAACGCAGGACTGTTCCTGGGGAAGAACAGGCCTTTCTCTCCTAATGTTCATTAATGTTCCCTTTAGTTCCCTCTCGGCTGATGGCCGCACAGCTCGGGGAAACCTTAAAGGCCCAGGCTCGGAGAGAATCACTTGTTGATGTTGTGCCTAATTTGGCCGGCTTGTGTTTGGTTATGTTGGGACTGTGGCTCCAGGAAACTTTTCTACTGTGTGAAAGCTGGATGACATTGGCTGTAAGATAGTGTTCTTGTAATGTAAATGTACAACTGTCGCTACTCCTCACGTCCCCGACCCCCACCCCCACTCTTTTTTTTTCAAATGGAAACGATCCCTAATTTTTGTATTTGAAGTTATGACTCGCAGCATTATAACACTAAGCTGATATGAGTCAAGTCATTTGGGTTTTTGCTTTTGAGCCACACATAACTTGATGTATTCTTGTCTTATCTACAGTTGCAAGCATGCATATGACTGCTATCAACCACACGTTCTTATTAAATAACTCCATGTGAAGAGTTAAACTTGTAGGGCCTGAGCTACTGAAGCTTTGTGCATCTAAAAATGGGACAGATGTGATATTGCATGCACACACATGTTGACTTACTAACAAGATGCAGTGACGGTGACCTCTCACAGGAGAGTAAAATAACCCACACTATCCAGATTGTCCAAAATACCACAATAACTTCAAGCTACCAGAATAATTGTACAACACTTGAGATATCTTGCATTAGTTTTAATGCATTTGAAATGGTAGGACAAACGAGCTCAGCCTTCAGCAGAGAGCCTGCCGTTACTGAAGTGAGAGACATTTCCTCAGCCCTCTCCCCACTACTCCTATTTGTGGACTTTATATTTTAAATATATAAGAAGTGGTGCACATCACACATTGCATTTTTCTGTCTTTCAGAAAACCTAATTTGAATATTCCTGTTTGTGCATGGGTTTCCTCCAGGTACTCCGGTTTCTTCCCACAGTCTAAAAACATTGGTGAATTGGTGACGCTAAATTGATCCGAGGTGTGAATGTGAGTGTGTGTGTGTGTGTGTGTGTGTGTGTGTGTGTGTGTGTGTGTGTGTGTGTGTGTGTGTGTGTGTGTGTGTGTGTGTGTGTGTGTGTGTGTGTGTGTGTGTGTGTGTGTGTGTGTGTGTGTGTGTGTGTGTGTGTGTGTGTGTTTGTCTGTGTGTGCCCAGTGATCGGCTATAAAACCCACACTGACCCACACACTCCATTGGTGTGAGCATGCAAGTTAACATGCTTCATGCAGATCTTCCTAAATCAGACCCTTACATGTGGTTCCTGAAACGTGGATGACAGGAATTTGTCCTTCTAATATCGTTTGTAAAAAATGATTAAACGCAAAATACATCTGTCATGGTTTATGTTTTCTTTTGATTATTATTATATCAGCTGGTTAAGAGGTGTGATGGACGGCTGGATGGATAGATGGATGGCTGGATGGCTGGGTGGCTGGATGGCTGGATGGCTGGATGGATGGATGGATGGCTGGATGGCTGGATGGCTGGATGGGTGGATGAGGTCCAGTATTTGACCTCCTTGGGAATCAGTCACCCAATCTTTTGTTGTTGCGTTTCAACACTTTCTGCTTTATTTCTTTTGGTTGTATGCCGCCACAGCGTGTAAAAGAAGTCATGTACGGTGCAATGTTGTGAGATAGCAGCCGTTATAGTTCTGACCTTGCCAGAACATTATCCCAGGTAATCTTTAGTCACGAAACCAGACAACGTCCACTCATTAACTACTCTGACCCTTTTCAATGCACGACATAAGACTACTGTTTGTCTGCCACGACAAAAGACATCATGATTGGTCATGAGTCACCTGAGGCTGAATCCCAAATCCAGGTGTGACGGAGCAATGCAGGAGAAGAATCCTCCACAACTCTGTTTTATATGGTTATTATTGTAATTATCAGGAAGGCAGGACATAAGGAAGAATTTTGGAAGATCAGTATAAGTATAAGAGAGTAGGCCTTTTTTTGTGAGGAGTTAAAATGTTCTTTCATTGCATTTCTCAGGCGCTTCTAAATTGCGCATTAATGTGAATGTGTCATGCAGTCATAAAAAATCAGCTGGAATCACTGATTGTGACAATGGGAGTCAGAATTAAGACTTAATTTATGTCATTTCACCATATGAAATACATGTGATATAGCTGGCACCGTGTGCACAACATAATTGAACTAAATCAATCCAAGCTGTGACTTTTTCACAACCTCCACCATAAATTTACAATTGTTGCTGTCCAGAAACTTTATAGAATCATTTATCTCTCCCAATGCAACATGTATTGAAGCTTAAATACAACAGAAGCAAAGATCTATTGTGATTGATTAACCTGTTGCTGAAAAACAGCGACTTATAAATGACCTCAGTTTGCTTGTGGGAACTTTTTGATCTGGTGCAGTGGAGGTGTTGGATGCTGGTCCGAGGCCACATTCCTGTACTATTAGTCTCTGAGCAGCTTGTCAACGGGTTTTCTATACAGGGGGGCATGTGATGTACCTTGAAGTACATGTACATACATGTACAAATGTGTTAAAATATTCCCCCTCTGGCTTGACCAATTGCAAAATCTACACCGCCAGTATCACCAAGTAAATATATTTCAGAGTGAGAGTGTCTCTTCTCTCGCACTGAGAAAGAAACTCAGAATGAACTCTTAACCCGCACATCAATTCTGTCTGATGTGCCTCATTGCATTTATTGTTCCTGCTCTGTTTGGTGCTATTATCAGAAACAGCACCCTGCATATAACATGACATTCTCAGAACCAGTATTAATTGCCTGACGGACTTGAATGCCTGACGTGAACATCCACACACACACACACACACACACACACACACACACACACACACACACACACACACACACACACACACACACACGTTCAGCTGTACTGCAAAGAGAAAACTGTGTGTGAGAAGTGTAAAGAGACGGTGGGCAGGGAGACGGCCCGGAGGAGAAAAGAAGAGGGAAAGAAAAGAATAGTGAAGGCATGATAAAGTTCAGTGGTGTAAAAAGAGAGGCCAACACCCTGCCACACACGCTCGGCGCAGCCCGGCAGAACCGAACAGAGCCCCGATTGTCCCCGAGGGAAGCCAATTTAACATCGGTGTCAGAAGTAATGTCCTCTGCCAAGCAGCGGCGCTTCTTTATCGCCCTCCTCCACAGAGCCCCTATGCCACTGTTTGTGTCTTTGTCAGACCCCGTTTCCCACTCTGTCACCGTTTATCTGCATCACCATTCCTCTCTTTTCCGGAGGAACTGCAGATGCCTCTGTCACCTTTACTGTAAAACACCCGTCGAGCCTCAATGATACAGATAATCTGTCCATTCAAATACTGTTATACACGGCGAATCTAATGAATGAGACGAAGTCCAACCAAACAAATTCGGCATTTGTAAAGTCAAATTATAATCATGTATTGTAATATCTCTTATCTTTCCACAAGAAAGTTGTGAGAAACAGCCGGTCCGCACTGTATTTCTATTCAGTTCGGCCACAAGCTTTCAATCACGCTCGTCGAATCTCACTCCTGTAATACAGTCTGGAAAAGAATAAGATGATAAATTACAGCCTGTACGGAAAATGCTTGTGAATTGTTGACAAATATGGAAGAAAGAGATGTAACACTGAGACGTAATGTATTCATATTCTGAAAGGAGATTTTCTTTGCTGTGAAGCTTTTTCTATTTCCGAGCAGAATTAGAGCAGTTTGAAAAAAAAAAGATAGAATTTTAAGACAAAAAGCAGACAATGACGTTAATTGAATTTGTAATGTGAAATAAAAAGAACTCAAAAGCCACATGCAGACACACACTCTGAATCAGCAATACTTTTAATACAGTATGTAAATGTCTAGTTACCACTCACTCACTCACTCACTCACTCACTCACTCACTCACTCACTCACTCACTCACTCACTCACTCACTCACTCACTCACTCACACACTCACTCACTCACTCACTCACTCGTCATGACATCTCATCCGCTGACATTTTCAGCGGCTGCTGTTGCCTAGCGACCTGAGCTGTCTGCCTTTTCCAGACGAGGTCAAGGAGTCTCGGTGTGTGTGTGTGTGTGTGTGTGTGTGTGTGTGTGTGTGTGTGTGTGTGTGTGTGTGTGTGTGTGTGTGTGTGTGTGTGTGTGTGTGTGTGTGTGTGTGTGTGTGTGTGTGTGTGTGTACGCATGCATTACTACAGCACCTCTCTCGGCTTTAAATGATCTGTCATCTCCTCTGATTCACAAAAATATACGTGTGTTTGACTAAAAGAAGAACTTATTTACTATCAGGTAAGCACTTCTTGACAAGGGTGAAAATACACAACCATGTTTTTGGTGCACAATAATATATGAATGGCATTGGATGTAAATAGAAAGCCCGATGGCCTTCACACATACTCACAGCGCCACCTGTCCATCTGGACACCACCCAGCTTTAAACAGGTGGGTGTGATGGGGAGGAATAAATGCAACCTCATGAGTCTACGCTCTTTAGCTGTCAGGCTTAACCTGGGTCAAGCTTTCATCAAAACACACACACAAAAAACACACTAAACACAAATCCAATCACTCTAATCCCCATTAAACATTGAGTCAAACACAGAAAATATGATACAAGTATATTTAAATGACAATTAAGTCGATATTTATAGCTGTAGTTCACTGATAGAACCCAGACTGATGACGTTGTCCATTGTTCGTAGTACTTTTTAAAAGCAGATGTGATTTGAGTCATTCATGCAGGTCAAACTTACTGAATCGTCTCTAAATCTCATAAATATGAGATACATAGCAGAGGCTGTTACTTTACTGATAAGATTCAGAGAAAAAGTAGGAGGATTTTTTTTCCTGGTGAACAAGCATGAGGTCGTAGGCCTACCTGAGGGTCGGAGAGACGGGAAATGTCTGGGTAGAGGTAGAACTTGATGCCGTCGTACGCTCCGGGCAGCGTCACTCCTCTGACCAGCAGGACCAACAACATGACATAAGGAAAGGTAGCTGTCACGTACACAACCTGCAGACACAACAATGCACACGTGTTAATATATACACATGGATTATCAAATAATATTATTGAAAACTTCTTTTCCCATAACCTCACAGAAAACTTGAACCTTGACCTGACGCTGTGCAGTACTGCACGATAATGTTACTACGTGGTTGTTTGTGTTGATTTATGGTTTATAAAGTAACACAAATATGAAAGAACTTTAAGATTTGAGGACAAGACAAGAAATCAAGCTGCACGTGTCTACTCCACACAGATCAGGAGGACAGGGTGACACAGTAAGTGGAAGACAGATCAGTTAGAGTGGAGTTAATAGTACTATACAAAGTAATTGTGAATAATGACCAAAGCAGCTCGTGGTGAAAGTTTTTCCCACTGAAGCTGCAAAAGTTGGAAGAATTGAAAGGAAAACTTTTGGATTTAGAGTTTCATATTCATCCAAGTTAAATAATGATTTGTGTCATTAGTAATGATTAAACAAACTTTACAATAACAATAGTTATAATGTATATCTCTGTTCGCATGTACATATACGCATACACATATGATCTAAGGAAAAATACCAAATGCACTCAGAAAAGGTTGTAAAGTTACAAATCATTTTTACATTTGAACTTTTACTATATGTCCCTTTACATTTTTACTTTAACTGAGTTGAAAAAGTAGAATTGGTGCTTTTCCTTCTTTTTTTAAACAAGTACCTGAACTTGTACAGAAACTGGTTTTAACATATTGTTTCTAACTGATATCCTAAAATCGTTCTGTCGTCAACAAAGTTGAGCAAAAAAATGCTTGTACCAGGAATGAATGAGTCATGATATAAGTAATCTTTTATCATTTTCATTTTCTGGTGAAAATATGAAATAAAATAATAGAAAAATATATCTATAATTATCACTCTGTAACTGTTAGCATGCATTAAGTTTACCCCTGCTTGTCTAATGTATGACTTTCAGGTTGATTAACAACGGAAAGCATTCAAACTAATTTCACCACATCAAAAATAATCAGATCAGCTTCTCTCATAAAATGCATTTTCACACTTTTCAAGCAGTATTAAAACACTTAATAGTGTGAACCATACCCATCCATTAACATACAGGCGTTCATGAGGACTCGAACCAACAACCTGCTGCATGACCTCAACCCGCCTCAGCTCATTAATGGCGACTTCTGTCAATACATCTGGCTTTATAATGTGAACTTTGTTTTTGCAATTGAAGCCAACTCAAACTCAAAACATCCTGCATAAAAGTCAAATGAAAATGGAAACAGTTTGGTCGGATCGCATACAAGGCAGATAATCACTTCCTGTATTCGATAGTGTTATTAGGAATCAATGGCTCAATCACGTTTGCAATAAGTAACAGTAAAACAAATTAATTATAATAATTTAGTGAATAAATGCTATTTATTTTTGCATTTTTTCATATAAAAGAGCATTAAATGAATTCAGATTGTATGAGAATAATTCATCCTAATTAAGATTAGAGATTCTAATACTGTTGCATGTGAATACATTAAAAAGTGGAGCTAAAAATAAGTCATAATATTGAATTCAACTTTAGGAGGATTATGGGGATTTTTACATTTGACTGTACAATAATTTTTAATAATATGATTTTGCTATTTACATTTAGAAAACCTGTTTTTGTGGTTTTAAAAAAAACCTGTTACCATAAATTTCTTTTTGAAAACTGTATAAGCATCATCTACATCGCCTCTGTTATGCTTTATAATATCTGTTATATAACATGAAAAGTAGCACCATATTCCAAGCTAACAAGTACTGCTGTCACTACCAAAGCTACCTTTCAATATGTGTTCATTGCATGTCTTTGTTTTCCTTTCTTTCTTTGTGATTATATTGGGAATACTTAAAATTTTTTGATGGGATGTCTTTATCTTTGGAACATCAGTGGCACCTAGTGGCCAAAGCTTGTATTATTTTTCTCACATGGTTGATTGCCAATATTAGTGACAAAGCTTTTTCTTACTGGAAGTAATTCACACGCACAAGACTTCTGACACTGAGGAGCATTGACGACTCATAAAAACTCCTGAATGTCTGGAAAGCACAGACATTATGTTTTAACAGCAGAGCATGTCTTTTCGTTTCTTTAGGAGTGGCTGCACTACGTTTTGTAATGATATAAGTTACAGGGATCCATACATTCAGTTGCTCCTTCTATACAGTATCTCTCTCCTGCCCACCGTCCAACCAACACCGTTTTTTATTGAACTATTCAGGTTTTGCAGCATCGCGGTCGACATCTCAAGACTCTTAGAAACCCGCTGAACAAAGACTCTAGGCCTCTTGGAAGGCAGAGGCGGGCAACATACATCCCCTGCCTTTCTGGCACACAGTCAAAGTCCAATTGAGGACAGAGCAGGACAGAACAGAGCCGGGCCAGGAGAGAGAGAAAAGAAAAGAAGGCTCCTCTGGCCCCGTCTCCTAAACAGGAGAAGCCCAGAGGAGTGATGCTGGCAGTGTGGGAAAATGTGCTTCTCTTTGAAGCACGCACAAGAGTGCATGAGTACACACACACACACACATAAACACACAACTTCATTCACAACATAGAAATGGGTGTGCACGTACTACTGTCGCAAGTACACACACGTACGAACCAATTACACTACAACCCGCTCACATTACTTTACTGCTGCAAGCCGCATCTTCGTCAATGAAATGAATGGATGCTTCTTATTTGCGGGCATATATGTGTGTGTGTGTGTGTGAGTGTGTCCGTGTGTACTCTTGCACTTTTGGGAAATCTTAATCAAACTACATCCGAGTTCGGATCACTGGTGAGGTAAGACAGTGTGACACTGACTGATTTGCCAACCAGACACTTTAAACCTTGAAAACATTAATTCCAGCTTTATAAATAGATCAAATCCAAGCTAAAGTGCAGTTTAAAGTATCTGTGACGCTGAGCGAATCTGTTAATCCTAACACAGCTTACATGGGAAAGTGTGGGCACATCCCTTCCTTAATTTGTCAAATAAAAACGATTACAAATCCTAAACCTTCCCGCTCTCTTTCTTCCCATCTCTCTGGAGATGAAAAGGACAATATTCGATCTCGCCGTGAACTTTGTGACGCTCCGCAGGCTCGTTCCCGCTCGCCACGGGTAAACATTCAAGTCACCACAAATCTGCTGGTCAAACTTGCCCCTGCCTCGCCGTAAATCTAACAGGAGGGCTTAAATGTGGGACAAACACCGTCGACAAAAGCAAACAGCTTCGCAGAGTCGGGAACTGAATGGGCTCTCCAGTCTGTGGAAAAGAAAGCGCCTCTCTCTCTCTCTCTCTCTCTCTCTCTCTCTCTCTCTCTCTCTCTCTCTCTCTCTCTCTCTCTCTCTCGCAGCGAGCAAGTTGTGGTTAATTTCTCAAAGAGAGGGAGAGCGAGAGAGGGAGAGCGAGAGAGGCAGGAGAGGCGGAGGCCGAGGATATACTCTGCATGCTCCTCATGAACGCTCTCCTTTCCTCCAGTGAATACAGGAATCAATCTTGGACCGGCTGCTAAAGCTCAGCCATGAAGAAGCATTCTCCCCTCTTACTTCACAGACAAACAAAAGACACTTCATGGAGATATAGGCATTGCTGCCTGGTTTGGGTTGGTTGTTCCCCCCCCCCCCCCCGTCATGTAGAATGTGGGCCCATTAATTTTTCCTCACACACCTCTCCTCTTTTCTTCTTTACTCTCTTTCTTTCCTCACTCCATCTCTATCGCTCCACTCATTCTGGCTCATTGAATCTGTGAGGAGGTTTTTTTCAGGGGCTGGCCGAGCTCCCAAAGCAAGGTGCAGATCCTAACTGTCCTTCTCAAGGCGGCTCCAAGAGGTCCGGGAGAACAATTTAAATGGAGCGAGGAACTGGAGGAAAGGTAGAAGTAGGCGGCGCCCACAGCTTTTCTCTTGAGTTTGTGGGTCTTTTCTGCGAGAGAGTTGCTTTGAGGACAAGGGTGGAGAGTGCTTCACCTTGTGTGCTTTGAAATAAAACATAATCCTGGCATGCAAACACGAGTCCTACGTTAATTACATGAACCTGTACAATTCAAAAAGATGTCGTTTTAACAGTGCCGACATCCAAACAACGGTAAACATGCACTGCGCAGCCTCACCTTGCCAGTTGACTTGGGTCCCTTCCAGATGCAGAAGTAGCAGATGAACCAGGCCAGGGCCAGACACAAGGCCAGCTCCCAGCGCATCCCCCCCATGTGCTCAATACCATCTGATATCTTCAGCACTCTCCGTCTGATTTGGCCCACAGAACACAAACAAGTACACACTTCGGTTTGTCATCTCGTATTCACACGCAAGGTAAAGCAGCAACGGAGATAAATGCACAAGTCTTTGGAATCAGACATTGAGCTGTGGCTCTCAACCTAAGTGAACGGTACTAAATAAGTTAAAACGTGGTGTGAGAACGATAAGAGGTCCTTGAGTATAAATAGTAACGTCGTATCCGCTGTTGGTTTCACGATATTAGCGAGGAGAGTCGGTGAATGCATCCTCTTTCAATGCCAAGCTCACGCTCAGGTTCACTAACTCATGGTTAAAAGCTTAGAAAGCAACTTCATCGATATGTCTACAAAATAAAATGGGAAAAGAAGCAATTATGTCAAACACTAGTAATTTACTGAAGAAAAGCACAGATATTATCAATTCATTATATAACCTCAAAACATCCATTTATCATAATAGAAGATTTCTCTTGTACAAAGTTAATCAGTATATTAAAACTGATTATATCACAGCCACTCCTTTTCTTAAGTCATACAAAGTCTGAAATACAGAGGAAACAAGTAGGACATATACCTGTGAAGACCTCATCATCAATCCACTGAAGATACTGACCACCAGGACTCATAAATATATATTAATTAAAGTACTGGCTACTATTTTAAACCTTTATAGGTCACTCATTGAAATATTTGGAAATAGAAAGCTTCACTACTCTGGTTTTGTTAATGATTACTTTGATGGCCAGTTTGTTTTTGTTTGTTTTAACATTTGTCTTAAAAATACAACTTATTTGTAATAAAAATCTGTTGGAAAGTTTAAAACTGATCAAAATGTCACCATAATAAACAATTTATCATTAAAACTAAATCCACAAATAAATAATCTCTGAAATTCTCGCTGGATAACTTCAAAAAGCTTTAACAAACCTATCGTCTCGTCCTAATTACCACATATTACCAGTGTCCTGCAAAAACATTAGTTTATTTAAAAGACACTTCATTAAAATAAAAAAGTTCAAACCTGGAAGTGATGGTACACAGCTACTTCATCACATGTTAAAACTAGAACAGTGTGACTCGGGTAATAAATATACCACTGAGTATTTCCTGTCACCTTCCATCTAAATGATTAAAAAAAAAAAAACACCTGGGAGTGAAGTATCCTTCAACCTGAGACCTCGTTCCTCCGGTTTTCTCTACTCGGCTCGTCAGAGTTCCCATTATGATCATTAAAACCTGTAGCGGATCAGAAACGCCTCGTCCTGGGGTGAACCTGGTGATGGCGCTACTGAGTCATGTGAGGTAAAGCGAAGGAGGACATGTTGAATGAGATGTCGCCTCGACGGATGTCCTCTGATGTAAGCAGTACGTAGACTGTGGGGTATATGTATATGTTGGATTAGCCGGATGTGCTGGTGGGGATGAAGTCAATGCAGGCCACAAGAACAGATGAGAAGAAATCTTCATCCCATAGTGACCAACACTGCATGGAATCCAGCTGCTGGGTGAATTTAGTGACTGAATGATTGGAGTCTTTGCTAATGATTAACTTTGCTGACAAACATAGTATATTCAGTATAATCACTTGGTTTTAAAGAGTAACGGTAACAGTGAAATATTTTGGTATTTTAGCACCTTGGGGTCGCTCTCTGGAGAAATGCACTGTGGTAATAAAGGTGACCGTCATTATCGGCGATGATGACATCACGGCTTGACGCGATTGGTGAATGAACAGTGCACTTCCTGTTGTGTAAAGCACAGCCAGGAAACGGCATTGAGGGAGGATGAGAAGCGGGAGTCGGACCCATTGAGCCACACGGCGCTGCCAAATCTTTGCCACCGAGTTCACCCCCGGGGCTCCTGACCAGCCATTGATCATACTGACATGTTCTTGGTGGTCAGCCACAGGCGAGGTCCAAACCCCCCCCCCCCCCCCCCCACACACTTCCCTGGTCAGCTGCAAGGCCACGATGTGAACACTAATGTGTGTAAATATACTTGTAGGACTTTTAAATTGAAGATGAACATGTTAATAATGGGTTCTTAGTGGGGGAAATGTAACTTGTGTGCATATTACATAGTTTTAATTAAGCATATACAAAGTTGATGTATGACCATTGGCCTCACTGCCACTCCATTTGGCCTTCATGAAGACCCCCAACTGCTGAAACTCCCTCCCACACAACATCTGACATAGTCAATCCCCGGAAAATCCCTCAAAACCTTTTTTAACAAGCCTACTGATGTTGCAAACTCCTGAATGTTAAATTGGATATAATCTTGCTTTGTTTTAACCCATCTTTTCTCATTTCAATGTAAATGAAATGTTTTAGTATTACTATTAAAGAGGTAGGACTAAATAAGTTTAACTTCTTCCTACTCCCTTTCAATCATGTAGATGTTGTTTCTGCTACATTTCTCTTATTTAATATTCATTTAAATGTTATTTTTCTATATGTTCGAAAAAATAATCAATGATTAAAAGAAATTATCATTATTCTGATCCTTATTCTCATTGGAGACAAAAACTGTTTGAACGTATCTGTTCTAGTTTTGTACATGTCATTAATCTTGCAATATGATAATCTGTTTAATGTTGTCACATCTATAAAACAAACTTTTAATTAATGATCTTCTTAAAATCTTTTTCCAGATCTGAAAAAAGGAAAATACACAACCAGATTTAATATTTCTAAAAACACAAGTTGAATTTGAAAACTTTCCTTGTATTATTTGTAGTATAAAAAAAGAATCGGATCATAAAATGCCCTGTCCTGGAGCTCTGATGTTTGTTTATCCTGTACATACAGTACCGTCCTCTCTACCTTGGCTTGGACTGACCGGAGCGTGCTTAGTTTCTATTTTTGCCAACAACATGGTGGTTGGCTCTCTCGCCATGTCTTTCCCCGGGGTCGGCTTTTTCTTTGCGGTTTCCGATCTGTCGATGCAACGTCAGTCCAAATTAAAACCCCCCAAAAAAAAAGAAAAGAGAAACACCTAATAGTTTAATATTCAGCTCCTGGCATTTAAGCGTGTCGGGTTTTTTTTTTTTCTCCAAAGATTCATATGTTGGTAGCGAGTGAGATTGAGCCCAGCAGTGTAAACACAGCTCCTGGCAGCGGGACAGAAGTGTGGTCAGCATTACACACTGACAAGCCCTGATCCGCTGCCACACACATGGCTCTAGCTGGGAGGCAGCCGGCCTACCAGGGCCTGCTGACACACAAATATGAAAAGAGCTGACTAATTATTGGGGGTTCAGGTTAGCGGGGGTCAAGGAAGCAGTCTGGAGCCGTCAATAGCTCAGCTTCGCACAATATGGCAGATTAGGACCTTTGATGAAGAGGTGACGTGTGGAAGGCTGCCGCGAACGCAACACAAATCTCTTAGGATTTTACAGCTCACAGTCCAAGACTGAACACACGGAAGATGTGACACGGACAGAAGTAAAACGGATACTCACTCCCAGAACTCAATGACTGGTGAGGATGCATTGGGGTTTGTGATGTTGGTGGCATTTTCTCCATAATAGTCGACACAATATTCTGTGAAGACACAACAACAGGTCAGTCTGCCAGTTGGTTCCTGCAAGATACGACGTTGCGCATCGAAATCTTTCCTGTCTTCTCTTATCCATTCCCCCCTCCTACCTGTGTTCCAGTAGTGTCCGCAGCCGGCCCATGGCAGCTCAGTCGTGAAGCAGTTAAAGAGGTAGAAAATGGCCCAGGCGAGGATGACTACATAGTACACGTTTAGATGAGCTTCGATCACCTGTGTCGCATAGCCAATACCTAAAAAGACAAGAGAGTTAATGATAAACAAAAGAAAACTGTAAAAAAGGAAATGGTTATAATACTATTGTAGGATCCATCACAGTTAAATAAACAACATCAGTTATACTGCAGGATCTCATCAGCCCTCTGACGTTGACGATTTCCACTTCAATTATTCAAGTCCTGAGCAACATCTAAAAGAAGACGAGAGCGAAAGTTTCCTCACCCTCGAACAGCGGGCAGATTTTCCTCCAGCAGGTGATGCCTCCCTCGCTGGTGAACTGACCCAGGGCAGTCTCCAGGAAAAACACCGGAATGCCGCAGCACACGAAGAAGATGACGTACGGAACGAAGAACGCACCTGCAGGGAGAGAAATTCAGGCCGTGACACACGGGAAGCGAAACAGGGTACAAGTGTGACAGTAGCTCAAAAGTTAACATCTGCTCATGCTCTCACGCAATCAGTAAAGTAAAGAAAGCATTCATTCTGAGGCCGTGGCGCTCACACTGCAGGATGACCTTTTCAGATGGGAAGACGGATCCATACTGTGCCGTCTGACGGAGCGTAATGAGCTAACCTGCCTTTTACTGACTTCAATATGCATAATGGATGAAGAACTGAAGGACAGCCTTTTGAAACTTGCTGTGTCATTTTGAAATAGTGAATCTTCTCCTTTAACACCGGGAAAATAAATTGGACAGGTGTCTTTTTGCTCGTGAGCATGTCTGTTTGGGAGATGACGGTGGCGAGGTTAGTAGAGCGGGTCGTCTCCAGTGGAACTGGAAGTTTGTAGCCCGAGCCTCCGGCCCCCGGCCGTCTACAGCGAGAGGATTTATGTCTGTTTGCCTGTTGCTCTCTGTCTTATCCCTCTTTTCTCTCCTTCCCTCCCCTCACCCCGAGCGGGGCAGGAAAGCCTCCAGCTCTGAGCCTGGTTCTGCAGGTTTCTCCTTTCCACCGACTCTTCTTGCTCATGTGGAATTGTTTTGGTTTTTCTCTGAAAAAAGCGCCTTGAAATAACTGTGTTCTATTTGACGCTATAGAAATAAACCTCGATTGGTGGTTCGATTCCCCGATTTCACCCTGTTGATGTGTTATTGAGCAAGACACTGTCGGTTGTAGTGCGAGCACCTGGCAGGGCACCTGTCCAAAATAATGTGTATGACTGGATAAATGTGCCTCATCGTGAGCAGTGAAAGTCCATGTTCACCTCCACTTCTAACCAAGATGCTTCTGTTCCTGCAGGGGAACTGGGTCAACAGGTAACCTTCGGGATCATCGCCGACTTCCCTAAAAATCACTTTCTAAAGGAAAACTTTCTTGCCTCCTCCATTCTTGTAGCAGAGGTAAGGAAACCTCCAGACGTTTCCCAGCCCGATGATCTCTCCGGCCACAGACAGGACGAACTCGATCTTGTTGTTCCAGTGCCCCCTCTCATTGTACACCCTGTTTTCAAGGCTGGAGCTGGACCCCTCCGGGTCCTTGCCATCCTCCGGTTTGCCGTTTATAACGGGGCCACTCTTCTCAGCTGTCATGGCGCTCCAGCAGCCCGCTGAGAGGGGAGAAAGGAAAACAAAACAAAACAAGAGAAACACAGAGAAAAGGTTGACTTCATAAACTCAACTTCAGTCAGTTCACTTTTCTTCCTGTTTTTTTTTTTTCTTTCTTTCTTTCTATAGGAGACATCTGAATGCCGGGCCAATTAATGCAAAACCACGCCCATCAAACAGCTCACACTAAAAGTCAAGTGAAAGCAGTCTAATTAATTTTTCAATTACCCAGCTATGTTTCCGTTTAATTCTTAAGAAGATCACTTTTAATGAACATTTTCTTTTATAAAATAGAAAGAAAAATGAATGGACTGTAATTTTAATAAGCAAAACCAACTGTAACGTCACTGTAAGACAATCATAAACTATTTAAATTGCGCAAACACAAGCATAAAAATAGATTACACTGTCTACGTGTAACTCCAAATGCAAGTTCTGTACTCACCAGTGTCCTATGAAACAGTGGCGAACCTCCTTTTGGCTCCCGAGACGCTGCGCACTAACAATTACCTTTACAATCGCGCAGGGTGGTTAAGCCTGATCAAGGGGGTGACAAGAGGAGAGAGGGGGCAAAAAAACGTGGAATGAAGAAAAAAAAAAACCCCAATGTGGATCCGCGCTGAGTGAACTGAGTTCGTTTGAGTCTGTCGTCTATATAAAGGAAGATCCCAGTCGTGGCGGAGTGACGGTAGATCTTGCACCAGGCGTTGGATAACCTGCGACTGCGCTCCCACTCTCCAAGCGGTCCACTCTCAAGCGCCTCTACACTTGGATAGAAGCCATGTGGTAACCAATCTAGCGCGCGCAGCGGCGTTACCACGGCGCAGGGCGCGCAGGATGGCACGGAGAGGCGCGCAAAACACCACCAGCAGCAAAGATGGACAGAACCAATGTCAACTAGACCAGGATTAGAACTGTAACGATTAAAAACAACACTTGAACAAGTTATATTTTTTTAATCCACAGGTGATATTTGGAGCATCAGTTTATTTTTGTGGTACCATGTTGCTGTTCTTTGACTCAGAGTTCCAACTTGCTGCAAACAAGTTGTGAAATTCTATATAATCACTGTTATTAATTGAAGTTTTAATGCAAGAAAAAGTAGCAGGAATAGTGATCAAATGCATCTTTCACTAGAATTTTGAAATTTTGGCCGAGAATTTTCATCAAATGTATGTTCTTTTGGGTCAACATGAATATATTGGACATTTCCCAGTTTGAAATGAACTCCTTCATACAGAAATGTACTTGAATTTATGAACTGACGCCTGGTCCATATGCAGAGCCGGTTCTACCAGATTGTGGTGCCCTGGGTGAGATTTTATATGGTTCCCCCCTCCATCACTGATTCACACATACTTACAAAAGAAGTCGAGCAGCAGTGTTTATAACATTGTATTTCAATCAGATAACGTGTCACTCATATCACATGCTTATATAAAATAAAAACATCAACATAAAAATTGGGATTCCAAAAAACAAACAAACAAAAAAAAGATAGATGCCTGGTGTCTATTATATCTATATATATAATACACAATGGGATTTTTTTCTGATATACATATTAGATACAACTTTCCTGCTTCTTTGCATCTGCTCATCCACATTTCAATGTAATGACAATAAACTGCAGTTTAACATAGCACGTAGGGATACGAAGTATTAATAATAATGTGTACATTAACACTGATATAAAGGTCAACAAAACTTAACATGTTCAAACAATATGAACTGTGACACAACGAACGAATTGGACTTTACATTGGAATCAATGAGAGCTTTTATGAGTTAATAGTAGAAAATAGTTTTAATATAACTATAAAGGAAGTGATTCTTTCTCCCAATTTAGTAGAGCCCCCTGCGGCCACTGCCCCATTAGCATTTGCCTTTATTGCCCAATTGGCCAACTGGCTATGTTTGTGTTCAAAATGACCCCCTTTTTCTGACATTTCCTGTGAAACCAATAATTCAAAAATTTGGGGAAATTGGCTTGTGGGCTGCAACATCTGTTGTTGTGGGGATTGTATAGACAAGTTCCCTTGGTCTTTAAGTGAAAGTGAGACTTGATTGAGACAACTGAGTTGGTCTTTAAAGTAAGTTGTCTCATATCAACAACAGAGCAACTACAGAAAGTTTTCTTTCAATGGATTTCTTCGTGTCAGTATAACAAAATCAACCAGTAAAAGATTTCAGAGGCTGTAGCTTGCTGAATAATGGACAAATAATTCTAATTAAATTTTTGGTGGACCTTATCACACACGCACGCACGCACGCACGCACGCACACACACACACACGCGCGCACACACAAACACACAAAATGGATTCACATGTTGTTTAGTGTTAGTTGTTGCGGTTATTTTGGTGTTTTTTTTTAGGAATCGGACTCCAGTTAGTAGGAACATCGACATAATCACATGAATACTGAAATTGTATGTGTTGTTTCTGTACATTGCAAAATGGCTAAACACTGTCTTTTACCAGGGGGGGGGTTGTTGGTTCAAGTCTTGTGGGAAGTCGAGTCCTAATCTTCAAAGAGGCAGTGACCCCATTTGATTTATGAATTGATGTCAACAGTCTGGTTCCCTTTGTCAGTGTAGTTGCTCCTGAGGCTTTGCACCCGGAATACCAACTCACACATCTTTGTGTCCTCAGAAAGTCATTCTGCGCCCCAGCATACAATACCAATGGACTTCCCCAGTCAAAAACACACTCAAAAAACACTAGATTTTTGCTGTCAGCTGCTCGTGATGAATGATCAGTCCATCATAAATGTGTTAATAACCCATGCTGCGTCAGAAACAATTGTTTCCTTCTGGGCCTGGAAAAAGGGGAAGATTGTAAGATTTGTTCATACACAAGTTGACTGCCTGGTTTCCAGGCGTGATCGACTCAGTGCACTAGGAACTCCCCTGACTCTAAAAGCCTGACCTAGTATCTAAGAGTCCCTTCACGCAAGGGTCACTCGTCATTAGAAGCTTAAAGGAAGTGCCCTGCATAAAAAGTATGACCACCCAAAGCGGCTGGCAAACACTGGCTGAGCTTTTCAGGCAGAGTCAAGTCTTTTATTTATGTTGCCCGGCACAACATTATCAGAAGTTGAATTCTCAGTAGTACATCAAAAATGTTTGCAGGCTGCGGAGTTTTTGATTTGCGTTGTTTCTTGCAGGTTAAAGGCTGCAGTCGGATAACTGTAATGATAATAAACTTGGAAAAAAAATATTTTGGACCCTTGAAATACAGAGCAAGCCGTGTTTGTGATCGATTTCTGCTCAGATCAGTTGAAAAGATGACTACAGGTCGTACTACTCAACCATACTCCTTCTGGCCTACTGACTCGAACACAAGTGAGATGCTGCGGATTCATTGGTCGTCTCACTCCAAAAGAAACACAAAGTTTTTTTCATTGGTTGTTGAAGTCGGGCAGGACAGAGTCACTCTGCTGTCTGGTTGGGACAGCGGGACAAAAGCTTGCTGCTAGGAAACCCATCAGCCTTTTACAAGGTGAAAGAAGGGAAAAAATAAGCACAGAAAGTAGATTGAGCAGATGACCATATATTAGCAAATGGAGTACTTAAAAGGAGATTAAAAAGGAATGGAAAGGTAAAGGAAGTCAAATTAAGAATTGAAAAATGAGAGAAGAGGAGTGGATGAAGCTGTCCTTCTCTTATCTCTCTCACTTCTCTCACGTGACGTTACGCAACACCACTTTTTACTTCTTTTGTGACCAGCGTCACGGTTGTACTGGGAGTTTTTGTCCCTAATTTCACAACAAATTTAGCTGTGTATATTTTTGTAACGATGACTTATTGGAGCTGCTGATCAGTGCTCAGTCCATAATAGCAAAGATGCATAGAGGAAAAAAAAAGTTGCATGCAGCCACAATGACTTTTTTAACAAATAGTGAAAATAGATATAGTTCTGCAAACTTTAAAGTGTCGGCTGAAGACCGAACAGGGGCATACATTAAAATCAATGTGTTGGTGGAGTTGACGTTCAACATGTCAGGAATTGGACCATCAACCTTTGGACTGAAAGACACTGTGCTGTGTCAGCAGTCCACACTCACCTCAGTATGAACTATTTTAATTACATTTACAAGAGCAAGACGTTTTTTTTTTTTTTTTTAATTTAATTTTATAATATTTTAAATTTTATTTTATTTTATTTTGTTTTGTTTTGTTTTGTTTTGTTTTGTTTCGTTTTGTTTTATTTTTATTTTATTCTTATTTTTATTTTTATTTTTATCTATTTTTTTTTTTTTTTTTTTTTTTTTTTTTTTTTTTTTTTTTTATTTTACCAGAAAAAACCTTGTTGAGATTAAAAATCGCTTTTTAAAGAGTGTCCTGGCCAAGACAGTTTCAGACAGAACAGGCACACATAAAACATCTGAGAAAAATGTCATTACATTAAAAGACATGTCTCAAACAAAAGACAGATGCATCCATCTCTTGGTCACTAAACAACCTTTTAAAAGAGTTCAGTGAAGCCACGTTTTTGACTTACAGGTTTTTTTCAGGTTTTGAATTAACTTTATGGACAATATGGCTACACAACTAATAAAGAATGGCTTTGAAGGAAGATTATAACTAAAATGTGCTTTATATTGATTATAAAGGTTTGATAGATATTAGGAGTCTTTTGTTGGATAGTCTCCTTGTGGATGCAGGGGTTTTCTCCAGGTATTAAATTTAACTGTCTGTTTATCTGGGTTCTGTCCTCTGATGGACTGGTGAATGATCCTATGGGTTGTACCTTTGCTACAATATGGAAATGAATTTAACACGTGCTGCTTTAGTGTTTTGATTAAATATCCAGAATCAGATGTAAAAGTTACCAGTGAAATCATTGATATAGTTTTTCTGATTTAAACTTGTTTTATATGAGACTGTAGATTACATTGTTGTATGTTTGATATGTTTAGATGCGAGCTCAAAGGTTGAACCAAAGCTGACCGACAGAAGGCGAGGTCATAACTGCAGCCAGATCGACCATTCAGCGCGCTGAAATACTGACGGGCTCGCCAAGTGTATAAGCCTCCACCTCAATAGAGACACCACCCCACATCTTCATATCAACAGCAATTTGTTTGAGACGCCCCCAGAACATTTAAACACGGGTCACTTCACTGAGAAAGCTTCAGACCGCATTCATGCACAATTTTCACCAACAAAGAGAATCTGCAAGGGAAAGTGAAGAGAAAAGGAGCGAGGGGAAATGCAAGACAAAGAGCCCAGTGCAACAGATCCCAAACTCAGGTTCAACAAACTGGCTGCAGCCAATCCGCTGCACGCATTCAGTCCACGTTCCTCTCATCCCCGTCGAACAATTAGTCTGGTCCCGACAAAAGGTGATATTTACACTCAACAACCAGGTGGGCGACGTCGGCAGCAGCGCGACAGACAGACAGTGTAACGACGTAGCCAGTGCCACTGACATACTGTATGTGTGGAGGACACACACACACACACACACACACCAGCGCATTCAATCTGACCCCATCCTAACGCTTTCTTTGGGGAGACCAATCATTTTTATGCATGGCAAGAGGGCAGTGTTGAGTAGCGACCAACCAGGCCACCCAGTAGTGAGCAAAACCTGCCAACGGCAGCTCCGAGCACATGCCAACAGAGCTGAGAGAACTGTTATACGTATGCACACGTCACACCAAACACCAGACTCTACAAGTCCAAGCCGTCCAAGAATATGTTCACATGGAGAGAGTCTTTTATCAATGAAAAAACAAAATAAAAATCAGTGCAGAAACAAGTTGGACTGTGTGGTGTGTGTGTGAGCCTTCGATGTCTTCTCATTGTGACTGAGGGACAACCAACTGTCCTCCCTGGGTCCAAGTCACCCCAGGTTCTATTTTGTCTCCCAGTGTGTGTGTGTGGGTTTTCTCCTAATACCCCAGCTTCTTCCTAAAGCCCGGTGTTGAGGCTCAGTGTGAATGTGTGTGTTACTGTGTGTCTCTCTGTGCTCTGTGATGGACTGGTGACCCAGGCGGAGGTGAATCCTGCCTTCACACTGCTGGATAACACTCAACACAGAGGAAAGTCTCTGGTAAAAGCAGGATAATGTCTCTCAGGCGAGGATAACACATGGTCCACAAGCCAATGTGCAGATGTTCAAACATTATTGGCTTCACGGGTAATTGTAGGATGATGGGCGTTTATGCAGGTTTGCAGCAGGTGTCTATATACATTTCTCCAGTGTATTTCAGATCTTCTGTGGGTGTTAAATTGAAATGGAGGGAAACAGTAACTAATTTTCCTTAAATTACCTTCAATGATTTACATAAGTTCTCGTGCTGCAACAAAACCACTGAGAAAAACTCTCAACATGCAGATCGCTGCAAACAGGTCCTTTACTGGTCACCGAATGCTGAGTGAGTCTGTGCACGCCACGATCATAGATACACACTGACTTTATCACACTTATAGTTGGACATCCATCATGTCAGGAAAACTCCGTTAGTTTAGGATTTAAAAGTTGTTCCTCCTCCAGTAAACAAGAGTGGCGACAACACTGCGAGAGTTTTGTTTTGGGGGGGTGGGCTTCAGTAATCAGTTACTTTCTAATGAGTAAACAACACATCTGTTCACTCAGAAAAATAGCTTTAGCAGTGGTTTTCAATTGAAGTAGCTTCTTATAAACACATTACTTTCTTATTAAAAAAACAAAAAAACTAACCGATGTGATTACTGGCTGTACGATTCCGGTCCTCTGTGATGATTCAAGGTCAAATAAAACCATCTGGTAAAAATTGCAATAAAACAAACACAGAGTGAAGATAATTTCAGTCCATTACTGCCTTAACAAACCTTCACTCCCTTGAGAAAAGGTCTTATCACAGAAGGTAATTGAAATGGTATTTGAAATGGAAATCTATTTACCTACACTGATTTAAAAGAAATTCTACTTGATCAACATAAAAAAGCCAATTTTTTACACAATTTATATACGTTGATGTAGAAAGATTAATTTTTTTTTTTGCTGACTTCATGAATTCAAAGTTACTTGTCTGATCATTTATTCTATTGTATTTCTTCCCAGGCTATCTATCTATCTATCTATCTATCTATCTATAAGGCCTCCAAGCCTGGGCTCAAACCAGGGATGATTCCACTGTGAGGCGAGAACACTAACCACTGAACCGTGATGTGAAGTCTTGTATCTTGAGTCTTTTTTACACAATTATTACAAAAATCTCAAATGTGGACCAAAAGTGTCATTGTTGATGACGTCAATCTTCACCGAGTTTCTCTGGTTTTATTAAAACCAGCGTGAAAGTTAGAGTGAATCCTTCCACCCTGCAGAGTTCTCGTGGGGGACGGACGATATTAAACCTGATGTGCAATTATACATCCCGCTCTTCCTGGTGCCATCTGTCTCCACGCTCACCTGCCAGACAAGCTCTTGATGCATGAGCTGTTGCCACATCCCACAATGCACTGGACCATAGGTAATGAAGACAAACTGGTAATATCATACAGATGATGGCTGCCGGTGGTCTCTTTCTCTCAATTCTCTCTTTCACGTCCATCCATCACCCCTCTCCAGCTCACACTCATATCAAGATGAAATGTTGATCAGTTGGGGAAATATGACACTCCCGGATCCTCCTCTGAATTTGTCATTTCACTTATCGCCGCCTGACATCTCGGTATCGACACAATGAACGTGGGAATGATGCAATTATACCGGTGAGGTTTAGAGGTGGAGCGGTAATCACAGGCCCGTCTATCTGATGTCATCGGAGAATTGAGTGTCATTGTGTCTCGGTGAGAGACGCCAGGAGAGTGTGTTGTTCCAGAAGCAGGTTAGGGTAAGGACTCTCTCTGGAGTCCTGAAGCTTCACCAAAGAGTGCATAGAAAAACCTTTTTTTTTTTTGTATAATTTTCCAAGATACAATTCACAAATCCATCAAGAGGTTTTCATTCAATCGTTTCAGCTCTTCTCCTATAATGAAGTCCTCCTCTCTCTGACTGCGCACTCTCCTGCTCTCTGAGCTGTTTTCTTCACATGATGGATACAGAGACAATGAACATTGAGTTTTTCAAGTAGATAATAGCGCCCGAGCAGACTATTGATAAACTGGGAGAAAAATAAATCTTACACATCATGTTTGATTTATTTTTTTTTTTTCAAACAAGCAAAATATCCCTTCAAGTCATTTCTACCCGTTTCTGATATTGACTATCTTGTGTTTTATATTATATCTTCTTTGTAAAGTTTGAGTGAGGCACAAACATCACACACCCCCTTGAAACAGTATATATATAAAATATAGAAAACAAATCATTTCAAAAAGTCATTATACAGAGTTCCATTGAATGTTCTCCCTGAACATGTGAGTTTTAGTTTTTTCCTGGGCCTCTCCTTTTCCTACTCAATCCCCCCCAGAGAACATGCGTTTGCGTTTGCACGCAGGTGTGGATATGAGTGTGTGTGTGTGTGTGTGTGTGTGTGTGTGTGTGTGTGTGTGTGTGTGTGTGTGTGTGTGTGTGTGTGCGATTGTCCTCTGAGGAATGGCGACTCGTTTTGGCGCACCGAAACCCCAAGTTGGATAAGGCAGTAAAGGAGATTGATATTACTGAAACACAACTTCCTACATCCACAAGTGTTACACTGGCTCATAAATCTTGTGCATCACAAGTTGTTATGTGTTTTTTTTTTTTTCTATTATAACACATTTTTATTATAACGCATTAGTTAAGAGTAGTGGACACGACACAACTCTGAGACTGGAGCTGAGATAACCGTGACGCTCCAATGAAAGATAGCAAACTAGCGTTAGCCTCAAAGCCATGCTGTCAGATTGTATAAACACACGTAGAATTAAATAGTTCAACAAGTTTTGGGAAAATTTCACTGTATTTTTTGTCACCAGAACGTTTCATTGAAATGATCATTTTCAGTAGAAATTGTTTGATTTTGTGAAATATAATCACTCTTTGCCGCAAGAAAGAAACATTTTAAAATGAAATGTAAAAGTTATTATGGCAGCATTTAACCAGTCCAACCCACTCAAGATGAAATTGGGATGTATGTGTATGTGGCCCCTGAACTAAAATGTGTTTGACACCCCTGGTCTAGAGCGCAGATTTAACGTTATGCCACAGATGACCCCTACTGGTCACAATACGCCATCGCAACCCGCTCGGTAACTGCAGCCATGGGTAGTGCCACTACTCTCATTGGATTAAAGTCACCTTCAGGTTTGCAGAGTGTGAAATATCACCTTCAACAAGGTGATCCAACACTTCCAGACAGCAATGCACTCAAACACCGACACATGAGTCATTGCAGTGTTGGATTATTTTTGTTTGGCAAAAGAAGATAGAGGTTTCTACTTCCTGTCAAAAGATGTGTCATATAATTTTTTTGGGGAGCCAGCGTGCAGACTACTTACCTCCCTGAGGTGTGTTTGGGAGATAATGAGCTGCAACAGATCACCTTTGCTTTGAATCAACCGACAACATCGCTGTTAGTGCAATGAATGCAACGTGTGTGTTTTCCCATGTCATTCCCACAGTCCCATCCCCCCCCAACAGGAACCATAGTCTCCCCTTATCCCATTAAGACAATTGCCAAGACTGGCATTCAAGCATGTGTGCACACGTGTTTGTGTGTGTGTGTGTGTGTGTGTGTGTGTGTGTGTGCGCGTGTGTGTGTGCGTGTGTGTGTGTGTTCATGCACGGAAGCACACTCACAAACACACATATACGGACCAATGCACACAAATATACCGGCCCATACACAAACTGGGCAGAGAAAGAGTAATTTCAAAATCAATCCTTTTGGAGAAAAAGAGTGGAAAAAAAAAAAAAAAGAAGAATGAGAGCCCCCAAACCTCCACCAGTGTTGGCTGATTGTAAAGGACTGTCAGTTACTGCAGCCTTCTATTGGGCCAAAGGGAAGCAGCAGGATTCAACTTGGGGCCCAATAAAGGGCTATTCTTCCTGGAAATCGGCCCTTGCACATGGACTTGAATGCACTCCGACGCTAATCTTCTGAGCTGTGGGAGCCCACTCTATATTCACGGGCTGTGCCACCCCAGCAGGCACAGCCGCGCAAGCTGATGCTACTACGCGCTCCACTAGGCTATTGGGCAAACACCGGGTTAATGCTAATGTACCGAAGTACTTAGGTTTGTCTGTCTGTGACACATGTTCTATAATTAGTTAAAATGGAGACAAATCCACCTCAAATGAATGCATTTCCAACCGTTTGATGCTCAAAAACCTCAAACACACACAGGGGTCAGGTTCATTGTTACTGACGTTTGAAGGGGGGTTAATCCTGTGAAGGCTGACCACCATCTATTGACCTGCAGAAAGCAGCATTCATCATCGTTACAAACCGACGCCACTATTATGGCCCGGTTATTAATGTTTTCAGTCTGCATCAGACTAACAGTGTGATTAAGCAGCAAAGTAATAATCCACATAATATTTTTGCACTGATGGCTGAGCTGAGCCAATTGCGTTCTTGTTAAAGATGACCTTTGCTTCTGAAGCGTCCACACTTTTCACACGAAATCTTATTACGATTAGTGGTTAAAGTGACCCTGAACTGGATGAGCGGGATAGAAGACGGGATGGATGCTTACATGTGTTATTATATTATTGACCTTAGTTTCTTGTTTTGTGCGATGTGACAGTGTTTTAGTGGTTAGCGCTCTCAAATCATAGCGATTCGAGTTTGCATGTTTTTTCTTTCCTCTTCTAATTTTACGGTTTGAGTTCACACTTCAACACTCCGACCGGCCAGATCTTCACAAACAGCAGCAGCTGTGTTGACGGGAAAAAAAAAAGGGTTTTGGCAAACTTTATGACCCTCATGTGTCCAGCAGAAAGTAAGAAGTTACCGAGAAGATCAGCTAATGAGCCGCATGTTTTCTTCAGGAGTTGGTGAGGAGCCCAGAAGAGAAATTACAGTTGTAATTTGCATGGATGCGTCTCTAAATACTGATGCTGCTCTGCGAATGCGTTCTGTCTGAATAAGCTAATATGGACGTATTTCTGAAAGCATTGTTTTGCTGAAAGTGCCCCCAAAAGTTTACTCATGCGTGGTTTATCATTCTAAATAGTCTATATTTGTTCACAATGACAGAATAATGAAGGGAAAATATCCTATTTTGCATTTTGAATGCAGTTTTCCAACTTGCCAAACAATAATCTCAGAAAGACATCGATGCAATGATTCCAATAGGGAGGGTTTCCTATTTATCGCCACGTGCAGATAAACAACTGTCAGATACATTAAATCCTTCAGAAAGAGACACATTCACAGCATTCACAATGTTTTATAAGCACAATTAGACCACTCAGAAGAATCTCAATATTATCCATCACTTTTTAACCTGAAAAATAACACTGATGTTTAACTAACAGTTCGGATGAATGGCTCTATGTAAGGAATCATTTGCTGAGATTTTCCCACAATATCATGGATGTTCAAACCAGGGAGGCCCAGGTGAGCTGCATGAGCTGACGACACATCAGTTCCTCCCATTCACCTCGTACCTGAGGTCACAGGAGGTTGTTGCAGGTTACACCATGGGCAGGTCCCTGATCCATCACAGCAAACACACACTCACCCACACCTTAACATGAACAACCAAACCTGTGTTTCCAACCACAAGAAGAAACCAGAGGAGGGGAAAAACCCTGCATTTGTGCACAGAGAACTTGCAAACTCCACAAATGCTTTGACTTGAAGTGAAAGCATTGTTCATGAGGAGAGTGGTAACCACTGTGTGATCCCATGTTGGCTACCCCCCCCCCCCCAGGGTAAAACTGTCTTAAAGACAGTAAGAGCGGGACTCTCTGGTGAATACTGCCCTCCAGTGGCTGCAGCTCAGCATCATCCTTGACCTTCCTATAACACAGCAGATAACCAGCAGTCATGTTCACTGACTGTTCACTGCTGGTGCGGCTGATTAATTAAAAATCAAACTGTGCTGCTGTTGAACGCCAGCGTGCCTCTTTGAACGCCTCTCCCGCCCTCTTCTGGAAACCGTTTGGGTCTGTCATTCATGCTTACATTTCAAATTAAACGGGGGGAAAAAAAAGATTAAGTCAAAGCTGTGATGTTCTTCAAACACACCATCAACCCCCTCCCATCAACACTCTGCTGCACGAAGCCACTTCCACATGCTGCAGGCGGCGTTTGAGGTTTGTCACTCTCCCATGGCTCTGATCAATAAAATGAGCAGGCTGAAGTATAAAAGAACTTTGCATGTGAAATGAGTGAATCGTTCCAACATAGTTTAGACAGACTGTGTGTTTTCAGTTCATCTTTCTCTCTTAACACCTGCAGAAGTGCCCTTGAGCAATGCATCGACGATCTCAAGAAAAAGGAGCAGACTGTGATCATAATGCTCATCTTGTTACACATTAATCTGGATTGTATAGCGGTTTGCACTCCTGCCTCACAGCAAAAATGTCCCTGGTTCGATTCTGATTGGGGCCATTTCTGTTTGCTTGTTTTCCAGTTTCCTAACCAAAGATTGCATGAACTACATCTGCTGACGCGTCAGTGTCACTGGAGTCTGCAGTTATTTTAGACTTTAATTAGACTCCATCAAGTGGATAGGACTCTTTGGTCATAATGTTATTCTCATGCTTTAATTGTGTACAAAAGTAGAGTTTAGTGAAGATGTGCAAACATGAAGATTCAGTTCTGAGCTCTGATTAGAAAACATTGATCGTCTTTGGCTTCAGGCAGCACACACTCTGGACAGGTCAGCAGGACACCGCCGGGTTGAAATGCAGGTTTCTGGACAGTGGGACAAAACCTAGAACCGCACAGGGAGAACATGGAAACCTCAGAGAGCGCCGACCACCCGACTAGTTATCTCAATGTTAATCACAGTTTTTCAACCTGGGTCTCTGGAACTCTTCACAGTACATCCGTGGGAGGCTGGTGGCAAAAACAAATCACATAACTGCACGGTACAGCAGACAGAAAGCCAAAGAATTTTGTGTCGGTACTTTCTCTCTGTGACACCAAGATAGTCGGAATAATCCCGCTGACATGCTCTCCACATGCGTCTGTGACTGAGCAGAGCTGCTGTGGTGGCGAGGATCTGCTCCCGTCACTGCTGGCAGCTGCCAATCACCGTCAACTAAACTGACCCAACAAATGAAACCTCGCTCAATCGTCTCTATCTGGAATATACTCGCAGTGTGTGCAAGTCAGTCAGACTCTGTTTTGGGGAAATTAAATGAATCAGATATTTGTTATATTGACAAAATAGTACAAACCCTAGAATAGACATGCAGATAACATCAGATTCATACTTGAAATAAGTATTATCTTCTTGGCCTCAGTGCCAGCATGGTGATCCCACTGAGACATGATTGGTTGAAGTTGCATAGTGTTACTGTGGCCGGCAACAATTGGTGATAAATAATAGTAAATGATCTATTGATAATCGGATGGTCTATGTTTGAGAATGTAATGTGGAAGTGGAGACCACCTTTGTTTTAAAAGAGAAATACTTGAGAGTTTTTGTTTGGATCAGGGGCGGCCGGGGTTTCTAATCATTCGGAGGAGCTGTTTCTTCAAGCCATTTTCTGATCCAGTTTGTGAGCGTTGACCGTGTGAACACAGACATACGTTTTAGGAACACCTGAAAGAAATTCTCCCATCCCATCAAACAACGTGAGGTTCTGCTCAACAAATCCCTCCAACCTACAGAGTAAACATGACGAGTACTTCTGCTGGATACTCTTCCTGCTGCGTCTTGATTTGCTCCAACGTCCCCCACACTCAAGGTTAAGAGTTAACCTGTTTCTGTACCAAAGGAGGGACTTCTACTTTGTCATAAAATGTCCACAAAAACCAAAAGGAAATATGAGTCGGAGTGCAGTAACTCTAATGACACAGTCTATTATTTAGGTTTTTAAAAATGGAGTACGAGTCTTGGAAGAAAGGGTGTGCCACTTTAACTGTGTTAAGACCTGAAGCGTTTTCAAACACTGACAAAGTTTACGTGGAACAATTTCTGTTTTGGACACAACTGGTTTTCCATTTTGTTACCTGATGAAAAACTACCGAGTCCCTGACGGCAGTGGTCCCCAATCTTTTTTTTGACGGACACAAATATTTCCTATCGTAAACTTAGACGACCCCTCCCTCACCACAGCCTGTACAAGTACATACAAAGTTGAAGGAACTTCATAACTATGATTTTTTATTTTTTTTTTGCTATATTCTGACACGGTGATGAACTCTTTGGATTCACACTTCGTCTCAGGGTGTTGGGTAGTCTGGTGCTGCTTCAGCTTGCAGTTTCAAACTTTCATTCTTTAGTTTTTCACCACAAACGATGCACTCAGCTCTCGTTCTCTCCATTACTGCAACAAAGTCGTAGTCTACGTAACTATCTTAGCACACTGGTTTTATTCTTTTTGACCAAGTCATGTTTCTATTGAACCCGACACGCCGTCATTTTTTTCTCCCATTGCTTACAATTTTAATGTAAACATTTAAACTTAGTAGTTTTGTGACATAAATGACTTAAATGCTGACTCATGTATTTCTAAAACAGGAAAAAAAAAGTGACACACCTTCAAATTAAAAGGGCTCCGTAACTTCTTATGAATCTCTGGCATAGAACTATCTAACAAAAACAATTTTTAAAAAGAATATGCTGAATACAGAACAGAGTAAAGTGTGTTTTTTTTTTTTTTTAAGTTCTCTTTGTACATGTAAAATGTATTTATCGCTGTGAATAAGCTTAAGTTGACATATTTTACAGTGTTATCAGCAGAAGAGAAGGAGAAACAACCCCCCCCCCCCCCCCCCCAGATATTTTCCATGGTCAGAAGAATCTCATGAGGCAAATCAACAGAAAACACAACAGAACAAACACTGACAGTCATGGAGGACATGAAACAACAACGAATCAGAACAGGACATGTCACACGGGGCCAGGACACACCATGCTGGGTCATGCTGCTCTGGGAGATTTATTTAGTGATTTTCCTTTTTTTTTTTTTTTCCTTCGTTTTTTTTTTTTTTTTTGTCTTGTTTTTATTACGTTATTCACTTGCGCTCCTGTCAGGAGAATGGTAAATGGGACAGTCAAGCAGCAAGAGTCACAGTTCATCAAAAACATCATCATCATCATCATCATCATCATCATCACCACCGTCACCACCATTGTTATCATCATCTTCCTCTTCATGGTATCATAATAATAGTAATAATAATTTTCATTATCATTTAACTTTTTTTCCTCAAGCTAGAAAATAATTTACATCACATTGTTTTTACTGACTTTTGGGACCACAAACATTCCAGCAACACACTCTAGGATTAAGGGTGGGTAACAATCGGAAAAGCATGACTTTTTGCATAGTATTAAATGAACAAAGACATTGAGTTCTTTATTTACAGTTATTGTATAGATAAAAAAAATATCATAAAAACAAGATGAACACTTAAATCACTTACCCATAAATGGCTAAGTATGCCAGAAAGTTATCTGTTGGCATTTCTCTTTTTCTTTGTTCCACAAACTGCATGCTGCTAAATACAGTACATCGAGGCAGGTGAGATTATATTGCAAGAAGTATCATTGATATCATCATCATCATCATTGTCATCATCATCGTCATCATCATCATCATCATCGTCGTCGTCGTCATCAACATAATTATTAGTTGTTACAGCACGAGTTATGATTTGGATGTTTTTGGACAGGAGCAGTGATTGGCTGCGTCGGCAGTATGACTGGTAGTGTTGCATGATGGGACACGTATTCAGGTCCAGTCCACATTGGGAGTCTCTATCGTCCTCGCTGGACTCATTGCTGTTTTATTTACAGGAATCGGTTGTTTCTTTGCATCCTCTTTAAAGCTGAATGTCCTCCCGGATGTAAAAGTGTTGTGTTGAATGTTGGCTTAAGTCTTTTCTTGTATTGAAAATGCTGTTGTGTTTTTTTTTTTTGTTTTTGTGTATTTTTTTGTGTTTATTATAATTTATATATTTTTTTAATACAGACGGATAAACAAACTGTCAGGTTTAAAACATCAGAAAAGAAACAAACTAAATCAACAACTTCTAAGCAGAATATCAGAATCCAGACTTTTTGTTTTTCAAATTAAATGAGACAGCTTTTTATTTCAAATGGTCCATGTTACTTTTTCAACACGCCTGAGCTGACTGGTAAAGCTTGTGCACCCTCTCCAGATGGACAGATAGGCTGGGAAATGACAGAGGAGGAGAAGATTAAAACCAAAAGAAAGGGGGGAAAAAATAATAAAACTGCTCTAATAAATGAGTGTATATACAGTAGTAGTGTATAAGTTACTTTTAAGTAGAAAGAAATTGTGTTTTCTTTTAACTTCAAGTTGCATAATGAGCCTATAACATCATGCGTCCCAATGACTTCGGTTAGTAATAGAAATAAGAATAATACGGGCTTCGTTAGGTGGCCTCGTCCTTCTGAGTGCAATAACAGTGGGTAAATGTGCCTTCTGTAGGTAACTTCTCTCCGGTAATGTCTGATTGGTCGAAGCACAATAAATAGTTTACAACTAGTGAGTACGGTTGAGATGCTAGAGTACTGTATATCCTGTGACGGCAGGAAGACAAGCTTGGTTAAAACACACAAAAGCACATCTAGAATTACACCACAGAAGTTTTCATTCATAACCAGATAGTGCAGAGAATCTTTTTTGTTGTTTTTATATATATATATATGTATATAGAAAAAGAGTCAGAGCAACATTCCATTTTTGTTGTAATTTGGTATTTTTTTTTGTTAGTTTTTCCTTTTTTTGGATGTTAAAAATGCTTGGCGAGGCTGTGCATGTGTCCCTCTAACGGGAGGAAAATAATCTGACAAAAACAAATGAAAACGGAAAGAAAACACAATATCCCAACAAAAATAAGGTCTGATTTCTCGTGCATTAAAGATAGGCCAAATATAACTTCGCAGATTGCTAATTATGACTCAGTTGCAGCCTTATGATGGTCAAACTTTTTTTTTTTAAACACAATTCCTTTGAAGAAGCAGGTTTTTTTGAAGATAGATCACTATAAAGGTCCTGATATCAGCCTTTGACTCGAGCCCTGACCCCAGGCCAGCGCTGAAGCACAGAAAAGAACAGAAAACATAAATTCAAGGGAGAAAAAAAAAAGAAGTCATGGAAAAAAAGGAATTAAATATCCCCCTCTGTCACAAAAAGGAGGCCTTCATTTAAAAAAAGGCAAGCCACTCCAACTTGATTCCAACAATCATACAGAGTAATACTAAGATTCCACATTTACTATGTATCCCGTTATATTTTGGTTTCTTTTCGTTTGTTAATCCTCTAAAAGTATCTACATTATTTGACAAGATAGCAGGCAAATTCCAGCACATGGTTTTTCAGTAATAACACACCAACGCAGCTCTGGTCCGTCTTGAGCTTCAACTTCAACGCCTCCCCTCCGTCTAGACCCCAGGAAGTTTATCTCTACAAGGTTGTAAACAAATTACATTCTCTTTAAGACATAAATAAGTCAAAGTAATTTGAGCCATTGAAGCAGGAACAAGGCAACATGCCAACAAACAAAGATAAACTCTCTCTAAATATATTTATATGTATTTATATTTATAGAATATATCCCATAAATGCTATCATCATTATTATTTTGCGTTCCTCTTTTTCTGACAGGTGCAAAACTACTGTGCAAGTTGAGCCCTACCACTTCAGTACACGCTTCTGTTTATGGATGAAATAAATCTTTACAGGTTGGGTATATGTTCATGCCACACAGAAGAGGGAACATTGCAGGCCAGGAACTCCGTGACGCTGTCTTTAAAACATCAGTCCGCTGCAAGGCCCAGCCCATCAGAACCAAAGAACTCCAATAAAATTAAAAACCCTTTTAAATAAAACTTGGGAAATGTACATTCATGCAGGAGCAATAATAATAATAATAATAATAATAATAATAATAATAATAATGATAATAATAATAATAATAATTAGAATCAGAATTAGAATAATAACAATGTTTTTCGATTTAATTTAAACTATCATCAGTATTAACAATGTTATTGTCAAGGAGAAGGGAGTGTAAGGGGATATTAGAGTCTGTTCCGGTGTGTGATTTTCACTCCTCAGCAGGATCTCCCTCCTCATCGTCCTCCTCCCGGTGCCACTGAAGACACAGTTCATACAGATGTGCAGTCAGCCGCACGCTTATACAGTACATGCTAACCAGTACAAGCATATAGTCATACACACCACCACGGCTGCCACCATACACATACAACCACAAAAGCAGGATGGCTGTGCAGGTTTTGTGGCTTTGTTGCGCTTTTTTGATTGTATGTTAAGTTTGTACTTCTTTTCACGTTGCCATATTACTTAGATTTTCTCCACTGTGAACGGAGCACAGCACTATGAGGGGCGGGTGGAGATGGGTGTTTCCCCCACAGGACCTGCCCTGTGTTGGCGGTGGAGGTTTGGTTATTTGGGGAAGGCGGGGGTTACTTGGGTGGAAAAGGTAGGGAGAGTTACGGGGTTGTCAAGGTGCATGGCTGCAGTTAAAGGTCTGGAGGAATCGGGGAGGAGGCGCTCCTCGGGACATTAAAGAGGGCTAGAGCTGAGTTCGGGATCAGGGTTAGAGGCTGGTCTCCAGGCTGTGCAGGGGGCTGGCGGGGCTGGAGGAAGCGGCGGATTTACTGGTGTCGATGGTGAGGTTGATGCCACTGTCGATGGCGTTGTTGTTCTTGTTGGGGGACGACGGCTGGCTGGAGTACTTCCTCCTCTTCCGGGCGGAGTCATCGTCCATGTTGTCGATGAGGGGGATGTTGGGCGTGGAGTCTTCTATCCTAAACTCGGGGTGTGTCATGAAGTTGTGGATGGATGATCTGGAGTCTGGTTTTTCCAGGCCTTCATAGAGGGAGCTACGGAATGCATTGACAACTCGGATCTGTCGTGAAAAAGGAGGGGAAGACAAGAAAAAAAAAAAGCATGAGAGGCGACATGGGAGAGGAAATGGACGGGTTGGAGGGACCCCCGGGATGAGAGAAAAGTTGGAAGTCGGAGAGAGAAGGGACATAGAGGAGGGAGGGATCCTCTAGTTTGAGGAGGAGGAGGAGTTGAAGAAGGAGAAAAAGGATGAAGGGAGCAGCAAGAGGCAACTGCAGCCTGTGTTCTGCTTTCACAAGATGACTACTGTTCACAAGTCACTCAACTTTTTTGGCGTGCACTAAGGAAAACTGTGAGGAACACAATCGTAAAAAAAAACCAAAAACACAACAAAATCATACATTTCCAGAAAAAACAAAGCAACACAAACGCTCGTTGTAAGTATACGCTTTAGTCCAATGTGCTGTATACCTAGAAACAAGCCACGTTAATAAATGGAATGCTCAAAGGAAAAATTTAAAGGAGAATATCACATGCAAGTTTGAAGAAATCTGGTGGACGAGGTCAGTAAAAAAAGGAAGGAGGTTAGATCTCAGAGATCCAATCAGGTGGTTTAAAAAACCTCTGGAGGTACCAGAACACTGTCTGGGACAATATCCACACAGACTCTGAATGGGACACGTAAACACACAGATATAGCACAGGGTGGGTAAAGCGTGGGTCCAAACGGGGCGATGGAGAGAGTCAAGTCTGCATGAGGGTGGCTCAACACAAGCATTACATTGTGAAGAAAGTCACAACAAAAACACATCCAGAAAAAAATTAAATAAATCATAAAAATCGAAATCAAAACCCGGTGGCATTTAAGACAACAGGCAAACACGGCAAGTTAAGATATTATGAACACGGGTAGACACAAACTACATGCAACAAGACAACGGGACAGTGAGGACTGGACACCGAACGCTGACACAGAACTTGTGGAGGTGAAGAATAAAATTGAATTTCATTGTCAGGTGTCTGACGGTCGAAGTTCTCAACTCCATGCATGTCTGAGTAAACACTCAAGTATAAGCCCCAAACAGGAAAACTAACTGTGAACTTACTAGACGGTTTCCTTTCAGTCTCAGTGAGTGTTGTTCTTGTAGAATCTTCAGATTTTTGACACTTTCTTTGTGAGTGAGTGAATCATGTCAGGACTAAAGGGAAGGTGAACAAAATTCTAAATGCCATGTGTTTGTACCTAAATCACAATCGGGACGTTACCTACTGCTGTTCTTTGTTTTTATGAAGTGAAAGACCTCATGAAACTGCACGACTACCTATCAACCTCAGTGTCTGTTACTGTACATGTCACTGACTAAAGAATTTCATATGCAGTACATTACAGCTGTGGAATACCATGTGATCTAATCTGAATAATTTACCTTTTCAAAAAGTGGAAAGAGGGAAAGCTCTATAAAATGTCCTTATTGTAACCTCAGTGTGCCTTTTCACTTGAGTTGGGCCATTTTAAGATAATGTGCTTCTACTTTTTACACTTAGGTCACCGTTTGTCTTGGTCATATATGATAATTATATATATATTTATTTATATATTTATTTATATTATATTTATATAATTTATTTATATAGGTTATTTAGAAACAGTTTGTATATTATATTTGTGTCTGTATTTAGTTTTTTTTGTCTGGAATTTATTAATAATAATAATAATAAAAAAAAGAAATAAGCGAATAATTCATTGTTTCACCTCGTGTTTAAGAATTTGATGTTGCAGGTTTGTGAAGCTTAAAATACTTAAAAACAACAAATCTTAACCGTACAGTAAAATTGTTAAAGACGTCAGGAATCAAGGCGTGTAACAGTGTTTTATATGTGCGTATAAAACATATTTCAACTGCAGTAAGTGTGGTAGAGCAGATATAAGAAGATATAAGAAGACAAGACAGATAGAAAAATAATAATAAGAGGAGCCTGTCTAGATGAGTGCATGTGACAGGATGTCTGACAAGTAACACTGATGGGGTGTCAGAAACGGGTGGAAGAGGGGGTTGATTTTTACGTCGTTGCTGCTGCAGAGGTTCGGTGCCTGTAACTATGGCAACATGACAGTCGACTACACCATACCAACAGTATGAAGCGACAAGATGGGATGAATTATTGGTACAGCACTGTCCTGCATCCTCCCCCCCTTTCTCTCCATCCCACTCCACACATCCAGAGCACGGCGTTTAGTTTGGCTTTCGTCAAGTGGTTGAGATTAAATCCAGACAGTGAAACAGTGGAAGTATCTGCACGCACGTATATGCGTGATATACCAAAAAGATATACAAAAGATAGAGGCCGACAATATATAAAAGTACTGTAGTTGATGATACTAAAATTGTCCTTGTGAGTTGTTTTGTCTTCTTTTAGTTTCACCTTCTGGGGTATGGGTGGACTGAAAGTTTCAAAAGCAGCAAAACCTTTGTAAGTTGTCCTTATCAAAATTCTTCAGATAAAGTACCACTCGGAAAATACATAAAATAGCAGGTAAAGTCTGAACTCAAGTCATCGTTAAACAGAGAAACAAATAAAAACAAAAAAACATTGTAACTTATACTTGAATGTTCACTCAGTCTGTTGTTGAGTTGATTGGGATTAGTTTGACGATAATGTCCGCCAGGGTGTAAAAATGAAATGGATCGAAGGGTGGGATGACGGGTGGGGGATGGTGGATGAGCAGAGGGAGACAAACTCACAACCTGAAATGTCACGCCGTGGGTATCACCCTTAGTCCTGCGCTCCTAGCACTCTGGGGAAACAAACACACATTGACCAATGAGAGGACAGTTACACCCAACCATGGGAGGAGATATCAAGATGAATTTGAAATCCAGTATGAACAGCAAAAAGACAGAAAGAAGAGAGAAAATGAAACAAAATAAAAAGTAGAGAGCAAGAAAGAAAAAAAAAAGACAAATCTTCAGAGGTGCCAGCCTCAAATTTCTAATTTGTTTCTAAAATGGTCGTTGGGACAAAAATCAATGTTTGTTTTTTGTGATAGCAGGATGGCGCCCCTGAAGCAGAGAGAGCAGAGAAGCAGACTGACAGAGTTCTGACTCACGGCCAGTAGTGGGAGGAGCAGTAGCAGCAGTAGTGCTTGTAGGAGAGGAAAGGGCATTGGACAAGGACACGTGACTAGGACTAGAAACATTGGTTACATCCTGGGTCTGGCTGGTGGTGGATGATTGGCGTCTCAGAGCCCCCGCCCCCTGAAAGGACGTGCCGCTCTTGAAGGTGTTGACTACTTCAATCTGCGGGAGGAGAGAGCGGGACAGGAGAGGACAAATGGCTGCTCAGAGTGACAAAGACCAAATGGTAACACAACTGGCCGGGTGACCTCGGTGGCAAACGGAGTACAGTGTCTCAGTCATGGTACGATGGACGGGTGACAACTCGAGGCCAGGGTGGAGTGTCCCAACAGCGCCCCAACAAAACGAGGACTGAGACTTGAAGGGCTGGTTCATCCAAATTAAAGAGAAGCACTGACGTGGAGCAGGACTTCTGTTGCACATCATCAGTAGATCAAAACTAACCTGCCTCAAAACGGTGTACGCCCAGCATACGTTCCCTATTAGTTAGTGATTTCTGCTTCACAGTGACAGGAAGAGCCGACATCGAATGATCAAAGAGCGACGTTGCTATGACCGCCACAAGCCAGTTCTCCCTGCGGTAAAGCTGCTGCCCATCTGCTCTACTGGTAACCATGTGCATAGGTTGTAGTTTGAGGGCAGAGGTAACGTAGAGTTACCAAAGGGGTCAGGGTTAGGGTTTTCATAGTCCTACCTTCACACATGTGAGCATTGGTTTGGAGCACAACATGTCTATGAAAACGTTTTGGGGAGCGGGAATAAACAATTTAGCTAAAAAAAACCAAAATCATATCTGATGTTTTATCTCTGTTTAGAGTGACAGTAAAAACCATTAGGAATATAATGATAGGTATTTACTGCACACTTGCCTTTTATACAGCATTTAATATCTAACCGGGCAACGGTTGAGTTACAGTAAAGGTGTCTCTTTAGGCACCGAAGAAATCTAATAAGTCCATCCATCTTGTGCACTATCCACTTAAGCTTGGCCCCAAGCCAAGCTGATGATGGGCAAAGGCTGAGGACAGATGACCAGACAACCATCCACACTCAGATTTACACCTACAGGCAATTTTGAGCCACCAAATAATCTCAAATGGGGGAATATGCAAACTTGGAAACATAAGGTCTATAGTATGTTGTTGGAATGAAGCACACAATTGCAGCTGTCAACATTTTCCTCAAATGCAATATTTCCCTTTGGATCAACAGATTTTCATTGCAAGTAATTGAAAGCGGATTAACCTGCTCTAATCATCCTCGAGTACGGTGAGAACTGAGGTGTCAGAAATCATGAGAAAATCTACATGGCTGAATGCTGTCAAGGATAATCAGGTTTTTCCTTTGGCCATTTGAATGGTCCAACCCTCGAAAACCTGAAAGTAGCTGAGCGTACACACAAATGTTTTTGGACTGACTGCATCTGTCCATGAGAGCACGCGGTGGGATAACTCCACCCAGTACCATGAGTGACACGTAAATGAGATGAAACCAAAAAAAACAAAACAGGCAAGACTAACAGGAATATCACAGTGATACCGGTCTGCTGAGGTCATCACAGCAACAATAATTCACAGACTATTTCCTTTTGTATTTGACTCTGGAGTGTGACTGCCGATCTTCTGCAGATCCAGACTGATGATGATTACCACGGTCCAGTGAGGGAGGGCGTCCTCTTCGTGCTCCTAAATGAGTCGTCTTGAGATGAAATGATTTAAAAGCTCCAACAAGCAACACATGATATTATCTCAGAGTAACAAAAGCACATGCCAAGTTTGAATCTTAAACACTCCACGCGCGTGTTATTTCTTTGAGGATAAACCAAACTGTGCACATCCTCACCTGAGTCTGAATGCGATTGAGCCCTCTGAACCAGAGAATCTGTCCTCTTCTGAGCTCCCTCTCCGCGTGGTCGATCTCCTCATTATCCTCATTAACGTCCTCCTCTGGCAGCTCATCTTTCCGCGTTAACTGGCCCGCCCGCCGCAGGAAACGCAACCTGCTGTTGGGAATGCTGGCTATCACCTAACCCGGGGAAGAGACGGAGCACCGAGTCACGCATAAAAGTGACACTTGTGAAAGTGGTGAGCTTAAACTTAAGCCACAAAAAAAAAACCAAACACAAGAAGAGGGGTAGAATGAGCAAAGCACTAAGAAAATAAGAGGTGTTGGGTGTTGTTACCTGTCCCCAAACGAGTTCTCCGAGCCCCAGGAAAACACACCACATCCACTTTTCCAGGTCCAGGGGTTGACAGCTGAACGGTTTTCCTCCAAACTGCACAATCACAATCTGTAGCAGACAAAACACGACACAAGAAAGCACAAAGTCGATTTCACTTTTGAAATTTCTACGTGGACATTTTCACCCAGTTCATAACATCATCGCATAATTCTCATCTGTTTACCTGTACAGCAAAAGTGCCGAAAACAATGGAGCAGAAGATGGGATTCTTGAAGATCCCATCAAAGACATTCCTCTCTCCGTGGATTTTGCGGGCATTTATCTCATTAAACAGCTGCATCATGACGAAGGTGTTGAAGATGATGGTGTAGTGCTCAGAAGGAGGAGAGTGCAGGGGAGCGTTGCGCCCGCTGTCAATGTCAAAGATTTTTTCACCTAGAAGAGGAAGAACAAAAAGAGGCAGTCAGCGTGTTTCTGTTCAGTCTGAACCCGGTTCCGGTCGGCTCGTAACTACACGTACCAACAAAGAGCAGAGTGAAGATGATAATGAGCTGATAGACTCCGTGTCCGAGGATGTTCTTTGTCATGGTGCTGGAGATAAGAGGCTTATTGCGACCGTATGGCTTCCTTTTTAGCAGAGACTCTGTGGGAGGCTCAGTCGCCAGAGCCAGGGATGCAAACGTATCCATGATGAGGTTCACCCACAGCATCTGCACGGCTTTCAGGGGAGAGTCCTGGAGAAAATGAGCACAAAGAACAATTAGGAACTAATAACCTACATCTTGTAATGAATCATTCGGCTTTTAAATCACAAAATAGACATGACGTTTGGTGTAAAACCATATTTCTTGGGTGTCAATGAATTCCATAGGAAGCAATGACTGTAAAACCATTTCTTTTGAACGCCTCGGACCTGTGTGATGCAGGCGCCAGTGAAAGCCACGATGACAGCCACGACGTTGACGGTGAGCTGGAACTGAAGGAACTTGGAGATGCTGTCGTAGACGTTTCGGCCCCACATGACTGCCTTCACGATGCTGCTGAAGTTGTCATCGGTCAGAATGATGTCTGACGCCTCCTTGGCCACATCTGTACCGGCAATACCCTGTAGATCAGGCGAGAGAGACGCCATCAGACACCGACTGACACGCAGCCACTGTGTTTCCAATTTATTTTCTTACTAATGTCGTTTTCTTCCGCTTGCTGTGTCAAAATAAAAAAACTGAATGTGTGTCAACTCGATTGACAATGATGAAGACAAATGACGGGTCAGTGTGTGTGTTATTGGCTTGATGACAGCAGGCTTCTTTACTGGGGGAGGAGGAATCTGCACACATAGTTCATGAGACGTCGGCTAGTTTACAGGTGAAATCCTGAGAAGAACAACTCTGTGAGTTTTCCATTTATTTGAAATATCATTATGAGGCGAGGTCTTCTCAAGTGGGTCTACGTTTTGCAGAAAATATTCTTTAAAGAGTACAATTTATTTAAATATGGTCACCATGGCGGTTCACACTGTGGGATTTTTCTCAGACAGAAAATGAGAAACGTCCGTTTTCAGCATCGTGCCACCACAGACAGCCAGAGATAATCTTCTGATGGTGTTGGAAATGTCACAACCTCCATCTCAAAATATTGCACAGTGTCACTGCTGCTATGGGCTACAGCTCCATGAAAGACACGGTGATGAAAGCGACACAGATGCTGTACAAAAACTATAGTTTGCACATTTCAGGAAAGAGTAACATGTTAGACTATGTGTGTATTCCCTTTTTACCAAGCTTTTTCTGTGTACATAGATTCTACAACAATTGATTTTTGTTTGATTTTGGCATCAGAGTTAGATGAAATAATGTCCTCACTCGAGCATTAACATATTTTCACTGTAGATGTAGAAGTTGGAATAAAATGATCCTTTTTTTTGTCCCACGATGGGGGGATTTGCATTGTTGCAGCAGCAAGTGGACAGTAATAGGAGTAGCAAATGAATATGAACAATAATAATTAGTATTGAAAACTATAACGACAGTAACAAGAAATACAAGATATTAACTGTGACACTGTTTTACATCCTCGCAGAAAATGTTGGTAGTGATTGGAAATAAATCAGAGATTATATTATCATTGCACAGAATATAAGGTTCCTGCATAATGAATTATGTTGTAACAGTTGTCAGTCAAACTCCTGACTTGAATTGAAAATCAGTGCAGCAGGTAATAAACGTATAATAAAAACAGTAGCACCATCTTAAAAGCCTACAAGAAGTAATATTTGAAAAAGGTTCACAAAACTAAATCAGTAGTAAAAACACACACTGTGACTGAGAGTGTGAGAAAAACAGTTTTGCATGAGTGCAGAGGCCAAGATACAGAGTAATGGAAGAGAAAGTTTGGGTTGAACCATATTATTAAAATACAAAGTAAAAATGTAAAAAGCGAAGTGTGATTAATAAATAGAGCAGGCAGTACTTTGCTTGGTTTTGTTCACTTTTTTTTTTTTTAATAACCCACAGACTGATTTGTCATACGACAGCATAACTGCGTGACTACAGAAACCCACTAGGGGGAGCCCCTTATCAGCACAGCCAGAGGCAGAGTGCCTGAGATAAAACCCTAAATACTGCGGAGGTAAAGAAGACATCTGCAGATGTTGACAGAGACGTCTCACCAGGAGGCCGAAGAGCAAGAGAAAGACATGAACAAATGAGGAGAGACGGCAGGGCAGCTTACCATGGCAAACCCGACATCAGCTTTCTTTAGAGCAGGTCCGTCATTGGTCCCGTCTCCCGTCACAGCAACCACCTGCCTCTGATCGGCCATAGTGCTGTCAATAATACCTGTCAGAGACACAGACACACATGAGCACAGCAGTGCATGCACAGGTGAACGGCATAACGAAATGAGGAGACTGTGTGATCACTGTGTGGATGACAGTAATTATAAAATGTTATTTTTAGCAAACCTCATATAGGAAATACCTTTGACAAGTGTGTGTTTGTCGGTGGGGGACGATCTGGCCAAGACTCGAAGTTTGGGCCAAACCTTGTCAATACGCTCCTGTTCCACCTGGACACACAGACACAGACAGAGAGACAGACAGAGGGACAAGTGGTTGCAGTTCGGGTGTTTTTCTTTCTGATTTGGAGTAACAGCTCTCTTTCCCCGCTCAGTCTCGGTGTCACAGTGGTTCCTGTACCTCTCCTTTCTCGTTGCGGATCCGCCTGTTGAACTCCTTCCCGTCAATGCAGAGGAAGTCCTCACCGGGGTGGATGATACCACACTTGATGGCTATGGCCCTGGCTGTGTTTATGTTGTCTCCTGTCACCATGCGCACTGTGATGCCGGCACGCTGGCACCTCTGAATGGCATCTGGCACCTGAACAACACACAAGAACACGTACAGTATGAATACGCAAAAAGAAAGCTCTTTTCAAAGTAATTAATAATCCTCTTCTGGCATTAGACATAAGAACTTCTTTTATATTGTTGTCCTGTTAAATCTCAGTGCTGCGTTTGATACCATTGAACGTTGATTTCAATTATATTTGGAATCCAGAGAATTTCCACTTTGTTTGTATAATTGAGAACCATGGAGTTCCACAGGGCTCTCTGTTAAGACCCTTACTTTTCACATTGCACATGCTTCTCTTTTAGAAATGTCAGGAAATACTCGATTGACTTCGATTGTTATACAAATGATACACAAAGACAAAAGACAAAAAGGCTGAAAATGTCTGCTTTTATTTCACTCCTAAAAAAATAGAAACAAATTATTTGAAGATGTAGTAAAGCTCGGCAGTATTACTTTGACCTCCAGTACCACTGTGAGGTATTTGGGAGTTATCCATGACCAGGACTGATACTTTCACTCTGACATTTAACAGGCCTGCAGGATTCCCTTCTCTCACCTGTGTATGTAATATAAGTAAAATCAGGACTGATTTCCTTTTTGTAAATCCAACTAGTTAATATATTACTAAGTAATTAGTAGAACACACAAAGCAGGCACACAATACACCAGTGATACTCCACATGCTCAACCTGTGGACCACATTGGCTAAATGTAAAGACGCGAGGGCCCACATATAAAGCTTCAAAACTATTAGCTCTAATAAAAGTAAGTGTTTTTCTTGCTTTAGATTTTTACTTTATTGTCACAACAAATGGGAAAGTTGCAAGTGCTAAATATCACCATCTTATCAACCTTTGCAGCCACTTTAACATTTGTTGGTATATATTCTACAGCACTTGTTGTAAAATGACAGCGGGGCCTTTATTCCTTTTGATTTTTGCACATTAATTAAAATATTGACTCGTGGAAGCTCTTGATTCTGTAACTTGATTTTTTACAGTAACTGGCAGTTTTAGATGCTCATTGTACATTTGCAGCTTGGTAATCCAAAACAAGTTACATACACAATACAAGCACCTCTAGAAATACTTTATTTCCTATTACAAGTAGTATATGATACTTTTTTGAGTATATAACGAAAATAAAGAAATTCATGCACAAAAAGCATCCTGTAATACCTTAACTGAGAACAATACTATGCCGCTGTAGTGTTTTTGTATTAAGAAGTGTTGCTATGAAAGTTCTTTTCCCACAGGTGTTAATCAAGTGGATTAGCTGAGAGATATTAGCATAAGAAAATTGATCCGAGGAAGAAACAGAATCTCAAAGAAGAGCATTAATTCAGGAACGTGTCTTGTTCCTGGTAAAGGTCAGCGTGGGCGAGAGCTGCTCTTCAAGCCCACACGTAAACAAATGGGCTCACATGCCATAAGTGCACCTCCATGTCGATATACTCATACTGTATATTGCAAGCCTGCAACTCTTCCTGTGCCGTACTCTTTCACATTACACTTTCACTTCCCGCGCGGAGAGCCTCAGGCTTGGACTCACAAACACACATAAAATGGAAAACCAAATAAATCCATCACTGCGACGTGCAAATGAGCTGTACCTTAAATGGGGCTGTGCATGCAAACAGGAATTAGATTATTACTTAATTTAACAAACACATATTACAAGGAAAAATCTATATTGTGAAGGAGTGGAGCCCTTTAATGAGCTGGAGGTCAAACAGAAATGCACATATATTCTCATGTATTATGTAACATTGCCCTCAATACTAACACCTACCAAACTTATCTCATTCAGTGGATTAGATGAAGACCACCGAACAGCAGCAATCATTCAAATAAACACTAAATAATAGAATAATAAATAATAAAAACTAACACTGGTACTATTTATTAACCGACTAATGCTGAGAGTTTGGTTGAATATTAAAAGTGTTGATACACTGGATGCTGGTGGGAATGGAAAAGGCGACCCTACTTATGGTTTACACATACATCCCACCTTCTAATTCTAATTCTCACTTCAGCTCACCTGAATGATGATAAAAGCTAATTCAGCACTGGATCGGACAAAACAAATCAAGTAAATTAAAAGTAAACCAGATCTGTCTGAAACTCTCAGGATTAACTTTAAACTCATGCAGTTTTTCTCAAAACGTGTTAAAGCTTTACACAAACTGCTGAGTGATACATGATACATGTATTTTTTTTTTTAACCCAGTAATTCTCACACTTTTACCCATTAAGTCGTTCAGCTGGAGTTTCTTCTTGTTCACTCTGTTTTTAACCCGCAGCAAACTGAACCAGACAACTTTCTGCTCGTACCTTTATCATTATTATTATAAAGACTTTGTATGAAATTACTATCTCTTTTTTAATTTTAGATTCTGTCTTGTTTAGTTGGCTGGTCATCTGAAAGAGGAGGTGAAGGGAAGAGTGGAGGCTTATTAAAAATACAATCTGGCCCGACCGAGTGAGACTGAAAAACAAGCCTCTCGGGTCTCTCCTATGGATCTGGTTACACTCTCGTTTTCCTCCATTTCTCTCCTTACCCGTCTTCCTCCTTCTGCATTTTCTCCCCCTCTCACATGAATCAGATTTTGAAGCTGTTTATCTTTCTCAGTGTCGGTCACCCTTTTATTCCTCTCCTCTCCCGACCCCTCCTCTCTTCTCTCTTTCCTCTCTGGAGGGGGGGGGGGGGGCGACCCTACAGTGCACCCAGTTATTAAAAGAACATTGTTTTCTCGGGGAAGAAATTATAGATGGATAAACAAACTAAAAACATGTTTACCGCACTGTGTGACCTTTTTAGTCGAGGGGAAAGTCATCTAATTTCCAACATTAGCCATTCTGAGCAGGACTGGAAAGATGCTGGAGTGCAGCGGCGTTATGTGCACAGTGTTCCTGCATTAGTTTTGAACTAAGAAAGAATTCTTAAATGCTGAGTGGTTTCTGGGGTGGAATAAAAATATGTTTCTATAAAGTTTCAGCATTTATAACATCTGCTTCTGCAGAAATACAATGGCTGGTCTAATGAATGTTAAACATGCTGTAGTTGGCTCTCTAATTTTCTCAAAATATCAAAACATGGTGAATATCATCTTCAAAAGCCTGACTTTTCCCTGTTAGGCCTTCCCATGGTTCTATAGTTGTACTTGAGATAGAGGAGAGAAAGAAGCACCGTAAGAAATAGAAGAAAAAAAAGAGAGAGCAGCCACTGAGAGGTGGATGTGAACCTTTGCAACATCGAGAGGGGTGAAAGCAGAAAACATGTTGGGAAATGGTTGAATGAGGAGGGGGATGGAGGGGGACAAGGGATAAAAGGAAGAATCTGAATAATGCAGCAGTCCGTCAGTTTCCTGCTTCTCCCCACCTGCACCAGAGCTGTCATGTAAGGTCAGCTTCCTTACTGTATGGAGAAATCGCTTTCTTCCAATGATACCTTTCTCCATGTCTCCATGTGAAATTCAACAGAAAAGATCCTTCATCACTTCATCACATTACCAGTTTTCTTGGATTGGTTCTTTCCCCTTCTTTACAAAGATAAATAAAAAACAAAGGCGCTAAAATTAAATACTGAAACAACTGAAACAATTATTTTTAAATATACTAATTTGAAATTGGTGGAATATTTTCTATCCTTCTGGACAATAAAATACAAACCATTGGAAACCCTACATTTATATCTCGCATTTGTGGGATGAGGAGGAGAGTAAGTAGCTTGTCCCCATGAAAAAGTGGACTTCTTATTGAATTCTGACGAAACAAGGCATTTGGGCAATTTATCACTTCATTCATATAACAAACAATATGAAAATGTGCTATTTCTTATTGAAATAAACAGGCTTTCCAATAGTATTAATGCTTGCTGAGTTATTTTTTGAATGCAGGAATGCAGGAGTGAGCTGAGCATGGTGGAGGAGTCGCCTGACGTGCTGCTGGAGAAAGAAGCCAAAGCGTGTTTGCTTCAGTGCGTGGAAGCTTTCAGAAGAGCCATCGGTGTGAGATTTATTTGGTGATTCCATTTATAAGCTTAAGTTTGGCTTAAGCAACACGCTTAATGCTCTGAACTGACTCGTTCTTTGATTTAATATGATTTCCTCACATTTTGGAGTTTGAAATTGACATTCAAATGTGTTTTGTATGTTTTCATATGAGGTTTACAAGTAATGGAACGCTAATTATTCAACAACAAATTAAAAAACAACAAAACAAAACTACAAAAGGAGTGAAGTTGTCCAACGTCCTCTGTTGTCATATTAAGCAAAAACACAAGTAAGAACTCGACAATGCAAAAAATACAACAAATAAAAAAAACAAAATAAACCACCTTACATTTTTATTTTGTTCCATTTACAGTAATATCAAGTTTTCACTATTTCCGTGCTTTTGAAACTTAAATAATGTGAAATGTTTTTTTCTGATCTGGTGATCTGTAGGATTTTAAGACTTTCCGAAGATGGCTCGAATTTACACTTTATTAATCGACCCAGTACCATAAAAAAGAAGAGGCCAATATCACCAGTGGAGTTACATAACACTATGTTAACTCAACAACTGTACAGTAAAGCACCAACAAATTTACTAATGTTGTAGTAATAGAGTGTAATGGAAAGACCTAGAGGTTAGAGGTTAAAGAAGCGAGTTTGTGCTTGAAGGATTTGAATCCCCCTGCTGAGAGGTTACAACTGCCTCCCGGAACCCGACCTTCCTCCCCCGGGTGCTGAACTAGCGCAACCCACCGCTCCGAGTATGTGTAGTTAAGGTTAACTATGAATAGGACGGGTTGAATGCAGGGAGGTGATCGATAAAATATGCTTTCCGCTTCCCTCCCTCCTTCCCAATGCACTGCATATTCTCATTCACATGTTTCCCATTTCAGAGAAACAATTGCAACTGAATATAAATCTGCAGAGTGATTCTCTGACACTGATTCAAGATATTGCTTAAAATCGAAATGTCATCAATACAACACAGTGGTGCAGAAAAGCATCGCTGCATGGTAACAGCGATACAGCACGCGGAGGTCAGAAAGACAAGCCAGCTGATTGGTGAACTGTGCATTTTATATAAATCAATAAGCATTTAGTGAATCTATCAGCAAAGCAACCAGTCACATGCACGCTCGAACGTCAAGTCCTTGGAATGACAGCCGATCCATTTCTGTCGGCAGAACCGCTCAGCCTTGTTTTGGGTCACATTCTTACTACTTTGCAGACTTTGTGTACCTCGGCTCTGTTTACCACAGATGTGCCGGTGTCACGTTCAAGGCAGGTTAAGTAAGAAGCCACACCGAGACAGAAGGCGCATGTCTCGATGAGAAAATTCATGTTTAAAATTATCTACCACCCCCCCCCCCCCCCCCCCCCCCCCCCCCAAAAAAATGCACTTTTGAGGGAAAATATTGCTCGATTTAGTTTATGTAAAGATGCTTCTTAATAATTCCTCTTTCAGAAAATAGCAGGCGTTAAGAAAATTGCAAAACAGAAGTAGATTAATTGAAAAACTTCAAGAAAAACACAACAACCTTCAGTGATCAAGCTAACAAATCCATTTTTTATTATTGGCAAACCTCCACTTAAAGCCGGATGTGGGATTTTGTGCACATGTCACTAACAGCCAAAGTTGCAGCAAAAAGCATTTTGGGATTGAGCCACCGCATCAGATGATGTTCTTGGTTCAGTCAATCTGATTACTATAACCAGGGTCCATGTAAATGAGACAATCTGATTTGTCATTCAGAAGAAAAAGACAGTGATCATCCAATGAAGGCATTTTGAATTTTGAACATTGTGCACAGTGGTGAATTGAAGAGCGAGTGAAGACTCTGAACTGAGACACGTGTGTGAATCACATCTCTGCAGTCGACAACAGGTAAAAACGTCGACTGCAAAACTGAAATTAAATTGCAGCACGACAAGATTTCACGTGTGCTTTTTAAAAGAAAATTTGTAAGGAGACGACAGCTCAATTTATTGTCCATTGTCCACAGAGTAGAACTTCCTGTTTCTGATGTGGTGAAAAACTACAAAAGTGTAAAAAAAATGTTTTTTGTTTTTGTTTTTTTTGGATTAACGGAGAGTTCTAGTGGACAAAGTTGAATTGTACTCACTTGAAAGCATGTTCAAGACACTAACGAAGCCTTTTTGGTTGCAAAACTTTGGATGCTGGTGTCATCTGTGTAGAGTGAAACTTTTTTCTAATATTATAAAATAGGAGAAGTGGCCAAGTGTGTCTGTGACAAGAGGGTCCAGATTGTATCCGGGGCACCAGTGCAGGTCAGTGAACACGGTCTCTCACTGTAAAATGCAGTGTCCTCTGCGTTAAAGCCAGAAGACAAATTATACTGTGACAAATAAAGGAATCTACTAACATCTTGGATATCTGGAACGTCCTGGTCAAAACAAAGTGTTAAATGAATTCAAGGAAAATACCTCTTTTCCTCAACTTCATAAATAGCTTGAATATTTCAGGACAGAGATTCTGCTTCACAGTTACAGCGAGGGCAAGCAGAGGACACGGGTGCTGACAGCTGCTGATATCCCAAACATTTTTCCCCCATCATGTCCTCATCTCAGTAAATGACCAAAATGTCCTACCTCTGGTCTGACCGGGTCCTCTATCCCGACGACGCAGATGGCTGTGAGGTCAGTGAGGATGTTGTTCTCATCATCCCAGTTGGGCTCGGGATCGCCGAGAAAGTCACGGTACGCCACGCAGATGGTCCTCAGGCCGTCGCACGCCATGGGCTCTATCACCTTTTTCACCATCTCATCCTTGTCTCGAGGACGGAAAACCCTGGACTCGCCCACTTCGCTCAGGACGTGGTTGCATCTGCAAAAGAGACGTGTGATATTACGACACACCAATAAATACACGATCTCTAGTCAAGCCCTTTAGCCACGCATCGTTTTTATGTTAAATCACTATTTCAAGATATTTTCCACTTAATCTGACTGCTTGTTAATATATTGGAATAGTAAGACGAAGAGGATAGATAGAGCTAAAAAAGGAAGATAAAACTTGAAGTGCATTGGTCTAAAAGCATCACATGTACAGACTGGATGACCCGAGGCTCCAATGAGCACGAGGTACGGTGGCTTCATCTTTCAGGAAAAAGCTTCAACAAGTTCGCTGCAAATGTTTACAGACACTGTGATTCATTTACATTTCAGTCGAAGGTCGTACGGTGGAAAGATGCAGCACGCCCACGAAAACCGACCTTAATGAGCGTTTCTTCGCTCAGCTGCTTCTTTGAAGGTTGAGAATGAACTTTGTATACCCACATGTGTTGGGGGGGGGGGGGGGGGGGGGGGGGTCAGACCTACAGAGTGTGAAGCTGCGATATCTTATCTACTGATCACACCACAGCGAATGCAACCGAATAACTAATAGTCGCTGCATTTTGACCAGAATACCTAGAACCATTAGTTGCTACTTCTCCTCAAGAAACTAAAACAGTTCCTTTACTTATTAATGCCGGCATTTTCACCACGGCCTGAAGTCCAGTGGGTATTATGCAAATCAGGCTAATGATGGATTTAAAAGCAATAAATGTAAATACTCCACATCTCCAAGAAGACCAACGTCGAATAATGCCAATGCCATGAAAAACAAGAAAAGCTGTAAACATGGAGGATGTTCAAGCTGCGCTGTCTTTGTTTTGGGTTTATTGAAAGTGTAGTCGCAAGGCAGATCTGAAGGTCCAGAAATGCTTTAGTCATTTGATCACAGCACAATGGCAATAAATGAAGAGAAGCAGCTGGCAGGCAGCATATAGCAAGTCGTCGTCCAATCCGATCCTGTACATTCAGCAAAGCAGAGCCCAACCGCTGCGTTTCTTAACCTTTCAACAGGAAGATTTTTTGGGAAACAAAAAATATTAATACAAACTAAATTGACATCCTTGGTCGAGCAGTCAGAACACACAAAGTTCCTGTGATGGTTCCCAGAACTTTGCAATTCATAGTCAACAAAAAACTTCAAATGTACGTTTTTGGACAGTGGGAGATAAATCACAGAAAACCCACGTGCACATAAATTAAGAACACGCAAACTCCCCAAAGCCCGTATGGAACCAGGAAAATTCTCGCTCAGAGACAAGTGTGCCAAACACAACCACACCTCGTGGTCCATAACAGAAACTTTTAAGTGAATTCTGTTAGATAATATTTGTTATCACACGAGCATTAAAAGCCGTGTTTATGACATGTTTTTTTTATGACACCACAGTGACTGTTGCACCACAGAGATAGGTCAGGCGGTCCCCAGGGGCACTAATGCAACAGGCTCACAGTGTGTGTGAGAAACAAGTTATCAATAACTCATTTGAACTTTGCTGTTTACACTCAACCTGTGATATTTAAACTGAATAATAATGCTACGACACAATAAAACCCAAAAGGCCATTCACCTCGTGGCTTTATATCAATCCACAAAGAGACAGGCTCATTTCTACTTGTGTTTCTTTGTGCATGTTTACGTGCTGGAGTTGTCGTTATTGCATGACTCAATACTATTACATATCATACTGTATGTAAACCTATGGGGTGTCTTTACTTCAGGGGGTTTACTTCTCTCTCACCTTCATTGTGTTGACTTCAACACTCATTTCATTTGGTTGCACCTGAATGAATATATTTATGAAGGCCTCCCTAATGATCTGTACTTACTGAAGTATTGTTGATGGATTTTTGGAATGGTTCATGCGGAAATTTCGACATAAATACAGGTTGACAAATTAGGATTTGTTGAATGTGTAGTGCAGCAATCACCAGGCGACTCTTTTCGCATGAGGTTTTGCGACGAGAATCTGACCTCTTTGTCCTTGGGTGAACAGCTGTCAAATTCCCGCAGATTCTGCATTCATAAAAACCAGCAGGTCACAGGGACCTTCGCCTTCAGCCACGAAAAATCAAATCACCCTCAAGTGAGAGCGATCGTGTGGCAAACCTGAAGAAAATCCTCAAGGCATCCCCGAAGACTCACGCTAATGAGAAGGGGATGGACAACCCGAAAACATTATGCCTCTGCCCTTCGGCGGTCGCCGAGGTGAAAGCATAACAACACAACCGGCACCTGCCTGAAAAGCCTCACTGAAGGACTCAGAATCTTTTAGTTTTAAAAGCAGAAAACACTGACTTTTTCAGGACGATCTCGGAGGCTCCCTTGCTGTACATGCGGAAGCTGCCGTCGGGAAGTTTGATGACGGTGCTCATGGACTTCCTGACGGAGTTGAAGGTGTAGACTTTGTAAAGCTTCTCCTCGGGAATCTGGTTTCTAATTGGCTGGTAATCCCGCTTCAGGTCCAGCACCAATCCCAGCAGGCCGCATTCCGTCTTGTTGCCCACTTGCTTCGGCAGACCTCCTTCCTTATCCGGTGGCTGAAAGGAGGCAGAAGATTTTTGTCACGATCAAACATTTCGAGCAAACGAGTAGAAATCGTAAACAGAAACAGTCCGGTCGTCCCGTAATCTCTTGGATAAACGACAACTCTCTTTCCTTCCGGACAATACGACCACCAGTGCATGAAATAGCAGTCCGTGATAATTAACCCACGAGCAGGTGAAGGGGTCACCCTGTGTGGTAGGACAGCAGCTGGAATCAGATGTGGTTGTTCTTATTTCAGACGTGCGCCTCGACCATCTACAGTCTGTAACTGTACGTTTAGAAAATAGGGATTCCTCTGGGTCAATTAAACGTCGCTGGATGAGAAGAGACAGAAACGGCAAGTGATTTTGGATTTAGTTACATGACACACAAACATGTTTCAGCTAGGGTTTATCCTTTATAGGTCACTCACTGAAACATGGGTCCATTTTTTAAACCTATAAGGTGTCAGATCCATTGACATTTTAACATTTTGGAGTCAAAATAAAGATACACCATTGAAATTACACATTACATTTCTTGCAGAATGGGACCAAATTGGGATTAAACAGCCATTTTTTTGTTTTCTCTAAATGGGCTTTAACCCACCTTGAACATTTCCTACATGTTATCTGGGAGGATTGCGGATGTTTAGAGAAATATAGTGTCTCTTGTAGTAGTTTTCTGTGTACGATGCAAATGCTGTGAGAAGGAGATGCTTCAATAAAGACATGGAATCTTTCTTACTTAACACTGTGTTTGTGTCTTTATAAGAGCAACTACAAAAATAACACTTTCTAGACCCCAGGAAGAATAGTTGTCAAAACTGTGGCAACTAACGGGGATCTTGAAATAACAAACAATATACACATATAAATAATTAGCTGAACAGTTTATTCATATGTTGTAGTATTTACTTCAATTTGCCGTTGTGGGTTTGGAATAAAACACACACAAGACACACATACAACTGAAGATTGCAATCGCACTGCATTTCCATTCTGAGAAAACTGTAAAACAATAATGGCTGCGACAGTTTCCAAGTGTTCAAATCGACATGATTGAATTACTTCTTTTCACAAAATACCAATTCAAACTGTAATAACATCACAGAGAATTGCGGCAGGCATTTAATTCTTGCTTCTGCAAATGGTAAATTACCGATCACCTAAAAACAATCACTTATTAAAATTGTTTTAATTATGTTTGCTTCCAAGAGGCAGAAATTGTCATACAGCAACACACAACAACACCAAGGGAACAATTTCTCTGCATCTCAGAGCAGAAATGTGATTATTATCAGGCAACAGGAGAGACTTCTTTTAACATGGGGTGTGTGTGTGTGTGTGTGTGTGTGTGTGTGTGTGTGTGTGTGTGTGTGTGTGTGTGTGTGTGTGTGTGTGTGTGTGTGTGTAGCTGGACAGGTGCTACAGTACATGTGCGCTGTGTACACACTTACTGTACATGCAAGTATGTGTGTGTGTGTGTGTGCACACACAAAGTGGTCAGCTTGTCAAAGACACAGTTACCATGGTAACACTGGGCAAAGCACACTTGGATGAGAAGACTTGGGAGAAGACGGTGCATGCTCCACCACTCTGGGATTTTTACTCTCTGGCTCCGATTCTCTTACAGAATTCGCACTCGTCCCACTTCACACAACACGTCCTCCAAGCTTTTTGTGTTTCCCCTCTTCAGCCTGCGCTCTGGTCTTATTAATTCATATTGGCTGAGCCTGACTTCATTTGTGAACTCTGCTTTAAGGACCACCACACAGATGATACAAGCAACGCAGCGCACAGAGAGAAAAATCTCGTTATTGTTTCACACACACACACGCGCACGCACACACACACACACACACACACACACACACACACACACACACACACACACACACACACACACACACACACGGACACACACACTCAAAAAATGAGGACCAACATCAAGAAACTCTTGAGTGTTTTGTTTCAAGTAGAGACGTAGTCAGTGCTTGCCACACATGTTTTTATGTCTCCAGGAGACATTGCATTAAATTTCATACATACTACAGACTTACACTCACCTTCATTTTCAACTATTCTCAATATTTACATGTTTGTGCAAACATGAAGATGTGTGGGTTTGAGTCACGTAATATCATCTGAAATGTGCTGTGAAAATGCGGACAGATCGACTGTTTTAACACGAGGATTTAATCATTATCATTAATATAATTAGTTTTTTGGCTTAAAAGAAATGACAAGTCTCCAGATTAAATAGATCCCAGCTCCCACAACAGTGATAAATAAAACACACACACACACACACACACAGACGCACGCACACACACACGCACACACACGCTCGGATACGAACACACACTGACCACTGTACTGACACTGACGCTCATATGTGCAGACACATCGAAAGAGTGTGGAGTCCTCACTGTCATTTCTCATAACCTACCTCTTCACACAATCACACTTCTCAAGCTGATTTTACTTTTAGCCCAATCAAAGACACAGGGTTAATACATAAATAATATCCTTCTGATAAATTGTTTACACAGAAAATATAACAATAAATAAAGCATGACTCCTTCTGATTTTGTCTTAAGAATTTTAACAAACAATGACTGTCAGTGATGAGAAAAGTAGCCAAATCACTTCCTACAGTTTGACTAATTACTGTATTTGACTCTGAAAAGACATAATCTCAATTTGGGCGATACAAATTACCCATAAAACGCTGAACAATTGCTGGTAAGAGCTGATTAATGTTGTTGTTAATGAATAATATGAAACATAACAGTGTTTGATTGTACAGCATGTTACATTTGCTTCATTTGGATCCCCATTAGCCGGCACTGAGGTGACAGGCAGGCTCCCTGAGGGCTCTGCTGCATAGTACCTACAGTACACCCGACACCTACACTCACATCTGCACAACAGTTTGTCAGGTACACTCTCTCTCTCTCTCCCTCCCTCTTTCTCTCTCTCTCTCTCGCACTCTTCCACACATACACCGAACATAATTCTTCCACCTTGCTGCTCAGCAGACACCTTCAGTCTGCGCTATTTACCCCAAAATAGACTCACTGTTCTGCAAGTACACGGGCCTGCGAGCAGGGATGGATTTAAAAAGGAGAGCTGGACATTTTGACGTTTGGTATTGTACTTTATTGCTGTTCTCTTCCTTCTACACTCGTCACGGTGTGTTGAGAAAGGTTCTGTCGGCGGTATTGTTAATCGCATTGATGTCCTGTCGGAACTGATGCAGTCGCATTTTCCTTATGAAGCCGCCTTTTATCCACCTGCTGACAAGACTTTAATCGTGCTAATTTGCATTAATAAGGTGGCTGAGATATCAGAATAAATGTTTCCATGCGGTGGATAAAAGAATATCCACCGCAATAATAGGACTTTAGATTTGGTCAGTGTGAAGTGTGTTTCTATTGAGCGTGTGAAATACTTATAGCAGACCTGGGCATTGTAAAGCTATAGACAGACCTTTAGATTTTCTTAAATTAGTGCTGTTAAGACAGATTAAATCATGAAACAGACATGTTTGACTTGTTTTGGCTGACGCCAAGGGGGTCCAGCTGACAAAGACACGTCTACATTCACATTCATCCTTAAAACCAAATCAGAGCATTGGCCCATCTTCACCTAGTAATTGGGCATCTCTGGTTATTGTCCAGCCGTGTGTCTCGCAGACAGGAGTATAAATACTTTACAAGGAGCACGCAGAGAAGAGTTTGCAGTAAATAACAGAATTAATGCCTTTTCCTAATGACCAATGATTGCATCAGGAGGACACTGCCTGTCATTGGCTAATGAGGGGACGAAACAAATCGTCTCATCTGTGGGGTTGGGGGTTGGGGGTTGGGGGTGGTGGGGGTGAGCTACTGGCAAGAGCACAACATCAAGTTAAACCATCTATTCATCCATCTTCTGTTGATCTTCATCCAACTTAGGGTGGCAAAAGCTGTGGATTTGATCCCAGCTGACTGCGGGGGTGGGCGGTATAAGCATTTCTGCCGTCCACATGGAGCGTTTTCAAAAAGTTGCGTTTTCAGTGACTCCGAGCACCAACGTGGTGCAAACGGAGGCTCATAATGCAACTAAAGTTTGTCGGAGAAAATTGGAGCACCCACAGAAAACGTTCAAATTCTGCAGAGGAAGGCCAGGAATCCCAACCTGTAGAGTTTGACAGGGGTTTGTACACCTGTCAACTTGTAAAGCAGGCGTCCTAATGTGTTCTCAGGGAGGAAAGAAGCTTCACATAGACCGGAAGGGAAAAGGCTCACTTGATCTTGAGTTTCAGAACAAATCCACAAAGCTGGACCTCACAATCCTTCTGATATTTTTGGGGGTTAAGCAGGAGGTGTCAGAAAAGTTACTGCAGGGATAACTGGCTTTTAGCAACTACGTGTTGATAGAACACTACTAATCTGCTCACCACTGTGAGGCCACACCACTGAAGCATGTGGTGTAGGAATACTGGTATCAGGAAATGTGATGGTGGATTGTTTTATATATGAATCTATAAACGGACAGAACGATACTAAGATGGAGTTTAAAATGTTTGTTGTTTAAAAGAAATGTCTATGAATAAATCCTGCAGTGCATCAAAGTTCCTAAACTGCTCTGTGAGCAAAGACAAAATGAGGCAATTCACAGATACTAGAAAAGGGGGAAATGCAAACAACACTGCCTTTTATTTTCAGAGATTCCGCAGAGGTTTCGCTTGACGTGAGTTTCTACGCACAAAGAGAGTTGCTGGCATGGGACACCCAGTGTTGGCATGACCAGACGACTGTTGGCATGTCCTGTCCTGGACGTGGCCTCGGACCAGCTGCCCTCTCCCTGGTTTTTGGGTGTTCCTGCAGGCAAGGACATATGCCAGAGGGAGAGCTGGCAACTTCACTTCCTATTCCACCTGGGGCTCTCCTTAATCCAGCCCTCCTGTTCCTTCCTTCTCCCTTTTTTTCATGATTTATTCCCCCCTCGTCACATCCCCCTCCTCGCTGTCTTATTCTGCTCTGACTTTGATGTTTGCATATTTTTTGTCTTCCTTCCATTGCCTTCAGTTTCTATTCGTCTTCCTTGCTTCGGATGACTTTCTCTCCTGCATTTCATCACAGTCTCTCACAAGGTCCTCCACCTTCCCTGCCTCCGCCTTCCCTCTCGTTCTCTCTTCGCATGTAGGAGTAGATGATATACAGTAGCTCTCCACATGACTACAACAGCCAACTGGGCTGAGGCCTGGAGGCGTGCTGCAGGGCAGTAATACAGTCCGTGAGGAGGACACTTGTCACGCAAGTGTGCTTTCACTCGCATATTCTCTTCTTCTCTATTCTTCAATCACATATCCTATTAGTGACTCTGCTACATCTTAATCACATATTTCGCCTCTTCTTTCTGGTTCCTATAGTCATTTGTTTCGATATCACATTATGATATATTTAAATTTGTTCAAAGGTTTAATCGAATACTAAATCAAACATTCGACCATCCCTTGGTAATGCTGCTTGGTTTAATCTAAAGTTGAATGGGGGGGTGTTAAGGCTGGGTGCATCATGGACATTTTGGCAGTCCATCACAGCGCAAACATGAACACGCACACACACGGCCGCACACCTACAGTCCACTTTACACGACGACGACAGAGTAAAAAATGCATAGTTTCCACGTTTTTATTTTAGAAAAGAATTTGTGTTTAAATGGCAGAAATCTTTATCGTCTTCTTGAAGCACTTTGTGACCATTGTCTGCGAAAAGTGCTATATAAATAAAGTTTACTTACTTGTTAAAGAAGAAAACGTTTTTTTTGAAAAATTGAAAAATTCAAATAAATAAATGAATAGAAAATAAACGGCAGAAACGCTGAAAAGGATGTCGGTTTCAGCATTTCTGGGCCACTCTATAAACATTAACAATGGTGAGATGGACCAGGAGTCATGACACTCATACCACAACTATTTATTATGACCATGATGGCACAGTAACGGCATTTCAAACAATTTGCATTTTCCACCGTTTCCATGGAGACGGAGTCGGTGTGTTTTCGTTAGAGAGCCGTTTTCAGAAAGTTGAATTTCCAGTGGCTCCGAGCACCATTGTCGTGTAAACAGACACCCAAAACGCAACGAGATCAAGTTTTGCGTTTTTATTCGAAAACGTTGTGTGAATCAGCGTCGTCCATTTATCTAATATGCATGTCTTTGGACTTGCAGAAGACCAAAACACGCACAGCAGAACATTTTAAGTTCATACAGAAAGGCCCCCAACACACCTTTGAATGACTGTTTGTATGGACATGTATTTTCCCTCTAGCTGTACTTGAAAAAATGTTAATTCAATACTTGAGTTCATCCATTTTAGCTGTGTTGAAACTCCTTTCATCATTTCTGCTCTTCCCTCTTTCCCACTACTTACGGCTCAAAGTCTATTGTCCTGGATGTTAGTTTTGATGCCTGACTGACAGGGTAGTAATTAACTTGTTTGAATTGATAATTTTTTTGTCAAGATCCAGTGGCAAATGCTAATTACTGCTCTGAATAGAATGAGATGTGTGCCTTAACATGCTGGCTTTTGGAAAACAAACTACAGTCATCCGCTAAACAGTCTGCAAAAAATCCCTGCATACATGCAGCAGTGTCACGGTTAGGTTACTTATCTCACCAATTATCAGTTTTATTACTACTTATGTAGCAATCAGCTCATTTATTAATTTTTTTTTTTTTATACTAGATCCCCTAATCAGCTAAAACAGGGTCAATGAAAGCATGAAATTGCATCAAATGAGATGGAAATGCAGAGAAACCATTAAGCTTTGTACCTCCGGAAGATCAAAGCCCCGGGATGACAACTTTTCTCAGCACTCAGTCAAGAAGAAGAGAAGAGAAGAGAAGAGAAGAGAAGAGAAGAGAAGAGAAGAGAAGAGAAGAGAAGAGAAGAGAAGAGAAGAGAAGAGAAGAGAAGAGAAGAGAAGTGAAGAGAAGAGAGCCGTCTTTTGGACATGCTTCTGTATATCTGTCTTCTCAGTCTCCAAAAATATCCCGAAATATGGGGACACTGGGTGCTTCAAGCTAAAAACATCCAAGAGACTCTCATCTCGCCTCCATGTTAAGCAAACAAGCACGCCGTGTCCAGATGACACAATCACTGTAAGCAAGGAACTAATTATTATCAAGGCCTCGCTCCTTATGACTGAACAAAGTAAATTTTTTCAGGCAGTTCATTTTATTTATTTACTATAATTTGCTCGCTGGAGACTGATGAGTGGTGTTTCTTTTCTGTTTGTTTTTTTTTCTCTCTCTCCAGTATAACATGAACTGAATGGTTTTTTTTTTTTCTGCTCTCTGGGATCCAACAGCCCCACTTTTTCACCCACATCATGAGCTCCTCCGCGTTGACTACTTTCCAAAAACCACATACAGCACATTTCAGAACTCATGCCATGTATTTGTGTGTGCAGCAGTGTTCTCCACCTCTCTCATCCCTGACCGGAATAATGACCCGAGCAGGTGGTGGAAACTACATGAAACTGAGCTTCCAGGACACTGACACAGCCCTGCTGAACACACACACACACACACACACACACACACACACACACACACACACACACACACACGGTCCGAACACGTCCTAAAGTGTCAGGATGCCCCCAAAAGCAGATGTACAAATGAGCAATGCGTGCATAGACACACACACACGGGTCTCAAAAGAAAGTGTGTATCTGTGCTGGTGATGTTTTATCTGAATGACGTCAGTATATAGTAACGTCACTAAAGCCCTGTACAGAAATCGCCCCGTGTTATGCTTGAATTGTCTGCTGACAAGCGTGCCAAGCAACTACTCGTATTCCCGTTTGTATGTATGCATGCATGCACGCATCCTTTTCAGAATGCGAGAATAGGAGTGCACGTGCGCCCGGGTACAGCATCAATGAGCCCCTTGCATGTACAGTATGTGTGCGTGGATTCATTGTGTAAATATGTGTGTGAATTCCTCCCTGGAGGATGAGGCTCCTCCACTTTGTACTGTAGTCTGTATGCGCTGACAGAGGAAGCAGAGCTGCACCACTGAGTGTATTATGAAGCCAGAGAGGCAGTGGGGGGACTGATATGGGTATCAAAGCCTGCTTCTTTGCCTTTGTGCCTTTGTGTGGTGGCCATCAAAGACTTCCATAGCCATCCTGGCATCCCACAGGACCGGCCTCTTATATAAGAACAAACCATCCAGCATACTGCGGGGCTGGAGTGACGCTGAGGGAATGGGGGAGGCGGGGGACAGAATAGAGGCAGGCACTAAATATTTCTCAGGAATTTCCCTCCTGCAAAAGTGCTTGCTGAATTCTCTTCATGCCTTAATTTCATCCGTCCATCTCCATCAGACTTTGTAATTGCGCTTCTCATCCATTCTCCATAATTAGAGCTCTGGGTAGTTTAGCACACACACCGTACGATATGCTATTTATGCACCTCCATCCCCAAGGTCAGCTGGGCTAATCTTCATTAATATAATATTGTCCATTGTTAGCAGATGGTCTTGTCCGACTAGGAGCAGTGATATAATGAGATAATTCTGACATGGGTCATGGGGCGGTCGAAGCTCTCGCCTCAAAGCGAGAGGATTCCCAGCTCGAGTTCACTCGAGAGACTTTCTAAGTTACTTAGTTCCCCGTGCAAAATATAGGCAGCACTTTTATCTTCATTCACCAAGAGACTTCATCTTTTTTCATTTCCATTTTACTGAGATTTGTCGATTCTTGCAAGAACTAAATAAAAGAAAGAAGTCTATGCTCTGATTTATTTGGAACTATGTGGTTACGTGCAGCAGTCGGAAACTGGGAGTCCTGGAAGTTCTGGGAAATTTCCAATCATCGTTCTCTCAAAGCAGCTGAATCGCCCGACTTGATCTAATTGCCTCGAGATGCCTCCGTCCTACCTGGACATTTGAGAATATGCACAAGTTGTGATTGTAATTACTTTTACCACACATACAAGGAGAACACAGAGAATCCTAATAGCAAGCCAACTAACCACTAGAATAAATCTTTATATTGTATTTGTTTCAATAGAAAGTTATATCAACATGGGTGATCTGAGCAGGATGTAACCTGCCTTCACCCACAGTCAGCTAAGATCTGCCACCCCGTATTGGATAAAGCAGTTTGAAGGTGTTTCACTTGGCTGGCCTTACTGGTACAGTTATTGCAGGATGAATCCCCCGAGTTATATCAGCTGGATTTATTTCGATTTTCTGACAGAATTGTCATAAAGAATTTGTCCCTTTCTCATGATGAATTCAACTTTCAATACCTGGCAGTTCTTCAATATTGCTGAACGTTTTGAGACTGAAGGGATGGATGTACATTTTAATTACATTCATTAGCAAACCATATATTTAAAAAGCAGGAAAGCATGAAGAATGTAAAGCTTTAGTTCACTGAAGCGCACTCCTGCGCTGCACTCAGCTCCTTTTAAATCATAGAGGAAAAAGTTCACACCTATCATTACATTGCACTCTGAAGCTCTTCATATAAAATTGATGGTGCAAGTTTTGTAGTAAATAAGAGGTATACGCTGTGCATGCTGCAGGTAATTATTGCAGATGCAGGTTTGCAAACAGTGAAGACATGAGCGGTGACAATTCACATTTAATCTTTACTTAACTTGCACTTCGATACATATACATGAATTAAACTCCTTTAGGAATGGAGCGCTGAGTTGTGCCCTGATGCTGCTCCGTTCCAATGAGATAAGAGAATACTAATGTACCGATGTAATACTGAAAATTATATTTCATCAATGTAGAAATACCATAAATGTTGACTTTAGAAAATTGCCTGCAGATTGATGGATATATAGTAATGAAGTAATGATTTAAAAGCAATGTCATTACTGTAATTAAGTAGTATTTTGATGTCCCAGATATTTTGTGAATACTTAAGTACAATTTACACAATGTAAACTATATTGCTACTTCTCCACTGTCTCTACTGAGTACGTCTCAGTAGTTTAATCTTTAATCTTGTTTAACTGTAGAGTCGCGTATAAATATTAGTAGTCATTGTTTGCAGTTTTATGAAATATGTTTGATTATTTGGGCTTGTCATCATCTCCACAATTTGTCAGATATTTTAAATAGATTTCTGAATCTTCCACATCCTCCCTGTTCCTTGTGTACACATAGAACAAGCAAGCCAGAGGCTGAGTATTACCCAAAAAAATAAAAGATTTTTTAGACGATTGCACTTGGGACCTTTTGTCATTTGTTTGTAGCAGGAGTCACTCCTGATGCCGCAGACTAAGATTATCTGTCATTATTCCTGTTTTAAGTTTCCTCTAATTATATTCACATATTATGGCCATTGTGCTTTTTTTCATTTCATTTTATATGTGTATTGATTTATTTAACTTTGAGATAAATGTACTTGCTTTATGAAGTGTGGTTGCGTGTTTCTCTGGTGAGATCTGTCCACGCTGCTACATGTGAGTATACGTATACTTTGTCAATGTTGACTGACTACGTCCTGATTAGTGTAGTATAACCTTTTTCAATACTTCTCCAAGTGATTTATGACGGAAATATTGTCTCAGATGAGTGCCCTAAACAGATTTCCATGCAAACAGGTCTGAGATTGTGTGATTAAACGTCTGCTGTGTGCATGTCCAAAGATCAATCTATCTCTTCCTTACTTCTCGCAGGTCTAATTGGCTTAGAGAATCTCTCTCTCCGCCACATTCACTGTAAACGAGAGAGCATCTCCAGCACTTAGACGGATTGGATTCAATTACAGTCGGCTACGCTCTGAATATCAGATAAGACAAAATTACACAACCATTCTCAAGGTGGCAAGTTGAGTGAAAGCCTGATGAATGTAAAGCAGCAGCCAAGGACACCGACTAAACAAAGTACTGCAGAGACCTGTCTCACTCTTTTCTGGACTGCTGGACTTACAGGTCACATAGAACCTTCAGCGAAGTCAAGACATTCAGGCGTTATGACAGTAGAAAATATCTTACATACTGTGATATATATATATATATATATATATATATATCGGTGTCATATATATATATATATATATATATATATATATATATATATATATATATATATATATATATATATATATATATATAAGTAGTATATATACTACATATATATATGTAGTATATATATATATATATATATATATATATATATATATATATATATATATATACCGATATATATATCGGTGTCATATATATATATCGGTGTCATATATATATATATGTAATAAAGAACACGAGAAAATGTTATATCACATTTAAACAATATAAAAACTATTGGTAAAGTAACAACCGCGGGACAGACTGATGGACCCTAAACAGCTGAACTGTATTTCCGTGTAGAGAAACAAAATTGTATTATTTCGAGCAATTAGCGTCATGTCTAATTCACATCAAATAAGTGTGCACACTTCATCCAAAATGTGTGAAAAGGCTCATATTGCTGGACAAGAATAGAAGAAATTCATAAGTCATTATTCTCTTGTGACTATGTGGTGGCAAATGGTCACGTATTATTTGTACTAATTATGGATAAATAAGACATTTTGCAGATAATTGGGTCCTGGTGCCGAAGTCTGGTGATGCATTAGAAAAGAGCATGCATTTGTGGCACGAGTATATTTCCTGTTTCAGTGGCAAACATGCTTCTCTTTGCTGTTGTATCTGACTCACCAGTATCTTGGTGGTGTAGGCGCTGTTGATCGAGATGGCGTTGACCAATATGTCCAGTGATTTGGGCGGCAAAGCTCCGGGATCTGGGATCTCCTTGTAGTGCATATCCCCGATGTAACACTGCACGGCCGTCATGCGGTTGGTGGTGAGCGTGCCTGTCTTGTCGGAGCAGATGGCAGTAGCGTTGCCCATGGTTTCACAGGCGTCCAGGTGACGCACCAGGTTGTTGTCTTTCATCATTTTCTGGAGGAGACAAAGCATGACCGCTCAGAACACTTTAAAGCAGCTGGACGGACGAGTTAACTCCTCAACAAACAATGATGAGTTGATGACCGTTACAGACGAGGTGAAAAAATATGTGTGCGGCACAATGACATGACAGGTATACTTTATACTTCTTGTATTATTTCACAAACATTGATGTGTTTTCATTCCGAGCTTTGAAAAAAAAAAAAAAGCTCTAAAAATGTAAAACTTAGTGTGCAAGGTCACCTGATTGATGCTTTTACTTTTAAAGTGTAATAGAGAATAGAACATTATGAGTGACAATAAAAATATTGTATGAAGTAAGAAAAAACTATTTTATAACTGATTACAGAAATCCAGTGAGGAATAGATGTGATTTAAACATATCTTTAAGATAAAAATCTGAAATAGAATTGATTTTGGTCAGTTTTCCCACCGATGTTATTATGGATAAATGGCACATAATGGAATCAGTGATTAACGTTTGTGCCTTTAAACAGTCTCAGGTCCTAATTGATCATTAAAATACCATTCAGAAGGGGTTTATTAGCCTCTAATGTGCTTGGTTCTCCTAAATTTTACAGTGACAAAAGTTCCTGAGACAAGCACGCGTGTAATACATGTAATACTCTAACCCTGCGGTGTCAAACGTAAAGGCCCACAGGCCAGAACCGGCTCCAATCCGCCCCGAATAACCACCGAGCGTTTCGAAGTTTCAAAATGCCAAAGAGCACATCTTTTCATTTTGCACCAGAAGGTTTAATTAAAATAGGTTTTACAGTGAGATTGTTGAAATTTCTGGTAGTAATTGTTTGGATATCAACATTTTCATCACGTATACTCTGCACTACAACAGAGAAAAAAAATAGAAGTTTAAATTTAAAGGTTATTATGTTACTACTTTATCGGTCTGGTCCACTCAGGATGAAACTGGGCTTCATGTGCTCCCCTGAAGTAACGTGTGTTTTCCCCCTCTGCTCCAAGCTAAAATGTTTACAGTTTTTTATTATTCAACCAATAAATTCAACCAGATAAATGTATTTGTACGAGACAGCATAACTGAAGTCAATTAAAAATATATATTAGTAATCTAAATAAAGAATTGGACTACTTCTCCTCTTTTAAAAACTCAATAGATTTGTGTATTTTAAGTTTACCGAGTACAAGATCAAAACCTGGTTTATCTAACTCTGACTGTAACTCCAATCTCTCTACAGCTGTTTCAAGGCGTGCGCCGTACGTGTCTCTTCTTACCTTGACAGAATACGCCAGGGAGATGGTGACGGCCAGCGGCAGCCCCTCGGGGACCGCCACCACCAGCACAGTCACACCGATGATGAAGAACTTGACAAAGTACTGGACGTAAATGGGAGTGCACTCTGTCATCCAAGGGCGCTTCTGCATCACAAAGTTGTCGATGGCGAAGTAGAGGACGAGGATGATGACTGTGACGGCCGACATGAGCAAACCTGGAAGAGGCACAGAGGGCATCAAGTCAGGAGGGGGACGACGCCAACGATTGGTGAAACAAGGAGGGAAACAAAGCTACGAAGATACGCAAGATAAGCAGATAATTGTACTTAACGTTGTAGTGAAAACGGGGGAAAATGTGACAAGTAACTCAAGGACTTCTCCAGTTTCTATCAGACATAATATGTATATATTCTCCAGTTTCTGTATTTACAAAACTGAAGATTAGAAGTCTTCAATAACACATTTCAATATCTCCTATTTGTTCTGTTATGTTTTAATCAAGAAAAATGTATTATTTGGATTGAGGCAGAAGTTCAATACAATACTTATAATTCAATACTTTAAAAATGTTTTAAATCTCCAGTGTACTTATATAAAGTTAAATTTTTCTCCTGCTAATCAGTTTTCACTGACATTGTCTAGTTTAATACATCCCCACAATAGAAGTAAATGAGTTTCACTTCTCATTGGTTCTCAGCATCAAATCGATTAACGCTGGCGTCTGTGGCTGTTTAACAAAGGACACAATTAATTTTCATTGTTGCTTCTCATCAAACTGCAGGTTATATTTTCGAACGAAACACCGTCACAGGCTGTACTTTCTGTTTCTGCTTTGACGTTAAATAACACAAGTCTCACACAAGACTCATCACACAAGTCTCCCTTTAATGCAAAGGTGTCAAACACATTTGAGTCCCGCCTAATTTTAATGAGAACTTTTAAAATGTTGATAGTTTCACAAATATCAAAGAATTACGAGCGGAAATTACTACAATCTCAACATGAAGTCAATTTTAATGAAATCTTCTGGCGCTAAATACAGTGAAATGTCCCATAAACTTCTCCTCTACCCGTTGCATGCGAGAACTTGTCAACTTTTTCATTTTAATCTATGTTTTCTTGACACTTTTACCATTTGCTTGCTGGTTTGTCAGGCCCAACTGGAGCATCTTGTGGACTGGATTTGGCCCACGGGCCTTATGTTTTACACCCCTACTTTAATGAGTACTGGATGAGACAGACCCAGAGCAAGGCCACTCAGCCACTCGTGCATAAACTCCAGCAAGTTTGGTGAAAAAAAAAGAAGCAGAGCTGGCAAAATAAATCAGAAAGTGTCTGAAGAGTGTTATGTCCAAACTCATGATCTTTTGCTGCTGCTTGTCTACTAATACATCCACACTCTTTTATTCTTCTGATGTCCTGTCCTCATTCCATCCCTCAGACCAACAGGTTCTCTCTTCTTCCAAAATCAATTACGGAGACTTATCGACGCTCCTCGAAGAAGGAACACATGAGGAATACATTTCTGCAGTCCAGTTGGGTTTTTCTGTTATTTTTCACGAGGCTGCTGGGAGGACTCCCACAGTGTGGAATAACAGTGTCCTTTTCAAAGACACGATTGCAAGTGCCTTCAAGTTAAAGTGATCTCAACAACAACTTGTCAGCGCTGTAATTTCATTCAGATTAAATTACAAACTGTGCAGTTACAACACTCGCTGCAATATTGCCAAAAGTGAACGTGCTGCGTAACACAAGCCCACTAAAATGATTCAAAAAGTTAAATCATCCAGATATATGAGCTTTCGTCTGAACTGCTTTGAGGTGGGTCTGATCAGTGTAACAACTTTCCTGGATGGACAGGATGATGGTTCAGTAGCTTCTGATTTCCCTCATTTCTCCGTGTGACTGAGTGATGGACCTGTAATTCACTGTACCTGCTTTGCCGATCTGGACGGCCAGTTTGGTCAGCTTCCCCTGCAGGACGGACTTCTCTTTCTTGGAAACGGACACCTTCTTTTTCTCCTTTTCGTCAGATTCTCCGCCTTCAGCGCTCTTTAGAGGCTGCATCTCCATGGCGGCTGCACCATCCTGCTTCTTCACTGTAAACACCACAATAAAAAAAAAAAAAAAAAACATACAGTGCCACTGTTAGAAAAGAAGATCAGGCGCAGGAAAATAGGAGGAAGAGGGACACCCTTCAACACCCAGGTATGCTCAGCATTGGCATACGGTTCAGATTTACAACCAAAGGAGAGACGACTGTGATGTCCCACCAAACTAAACGGTGTGTATTGAGCTTTCTCACACCCAGATAACAACTGATTGTCGGTCCCTTCGTTGTCTTCTCGGTAAGATCAATCAGGATTTGAACCTCCTGTGAGAACTACAGCAGTGTGCACATCTATTGCAGTTGTAAAGGGAAACGCCTCAGATTCCATCACTGCCATTATCTTTCCTTACAAACAGTTAATCGTTCGTAACTCAGTAGCCTTAAGTCTAATAGAAAGATCATGTTCACATAGTATTTCTAGGTCTGCTGCACATTCGCAAAACTAAAGAAAGTAACTCATATATGGTCAAAAAAACTGAATCGAAATGAAAAGAATATAAAAGATTGAAGATGGAAAATGCTGCAAATATAAAAGCCTCAAGGCTTCTGCAGGTTCACTTCAAAGAGTAAATATGATAAATAATCATTGTTTCTCATTGCAAAGCTTCTGTGTTATGCAGGAAACGCTGCTGAGCAATGAGGTAAAAGCCAAAACATGCTCCCCCAATTCCAAACGTTTTGGGAAACCACAAGAAATCCAAAGAAAAACAGAATGTGGTGACTTGAAAATCTTCAAAACCCAGATTTTATTACCATTAACTTATTTCAGCAAAAAATCTAAGCTCATTTTGAATTTGATGAAGCGGGAAGAAGAACAACAAAAAGCTTTAAAAGTGATTATAACAAATCAAAAACTACTGATTAGGTTAACCAGGTAAGTTACATGATTTTGTACAAAAGGAATATTTTAGAGAGGAACAACCTCTAATGTAAAGATGGGCAGAGGTTCACTAAACTGTCTAAATAAAGAGAAGAAATGCTTTTAAAGACTTTGCAGATCATATAATCCATACTTCATGATATCATCCAAAGATTTGGACAATCGGGAGAAATCTCTGCACACAACGCACACGGCTGACAGTCAAGCTCAAACGCCTCAGGCATGGATACCACTGCATGGGCTCAGGAGTCACTGTCTGGGAACACGCATCAATGTGCAACCCACAAATGCAGTTTAAAGCTCTGTCATCAGAAGAAGAAGAAGCTAAATGTGGTCATAGTCCAGAAACACAGGGACCTTCTCTGGGCCAAAGCTCATCTGAAATGTTTTCAGGATAAATGAAAAACTGTACTGAGCTCAGGTGATGTTGGATGCTGTGTCCTGCAGACTAATAAGTACTAACTAGAAAATCTCACATGATATTTTGAGCGTGCCCGCCGGTCGCTGCCAACATAAAGTAACAGTAAAAGTTATTTTTATTTTCACCCAAAACCCATCGGCTTTGAATGGGAAATTTTATGCTGTTTTATTTTTGCCATTTTCTTCAGAAACGGTTTTCTGAATCATTAAAAAAAAAAAAAAAAAAAAAGTCATAGCACACTATTCCCAAATATACATATATTTTCATGTTCTTTTTGTGTATGTACTCACAACTGGGTACACCGAAAAGATTAATAAGATTCAATATAAACCGGCACCTGGGAAAGTAATCTTTCAACCTCTCCTCTTAAAGAGACAGGCACATAGAATAAGTACTTGTATCGGTACTTGGTAACTGGCAAGTCGCTCTTTAAAAAAATACACTTTAAAAAAATCTATACAGATCTAAAGCTGGCTGCAGTGATTAAACCAAGCATACACATATCTCAGCAGAAAACTGTCCAGTTTACATTCTGATGAACCATCAGCTAACTTGATGAGAAATTTTCAACAATTTAATGGAGGCTCCACATTGATTAACTCCTATGTCTTATAATCAGATAACATACTGAATTAAATCACACATTTCACTGAAATCATCATATTTGGACGTAGATTGGCACAAAAAGCAGCGGATAAAAATGAAAAGAAAAATCCACATCAAAGCCATTTCCAATACCATTTACGGACGCATATTTCAATTCGTGTACATTACATATACACAATAACTAATACCACTTAAAGTGTGATTGTAATTCTGTCTGCTCAACGCCGTGGGGACGGTTTTATGACGTGACATAAACCGAGGTCTTACTGTTCAGGCAGTAACACCAGATCTTCAATTACCTCAGCCTCCCTCCATCTCGTCCACCTCCGATACGCACTCACACATCCAGTGCTGCTCTGGTAATGTAACCCATTACCAAGAATCACTTCAGCCCCGTCCCCCAATCACAGCCAGACAGTCAGGAAAAACCTTTTAATGCCGAACATTTGTCATCCTCTTCTGCATGTGGGTATTGTTTTTTTTCCCCCCATGTGATGTGCATTCAGCTGTACGTAGCAATACTTCAGGTTGTATGCAGTAAATCGAGGAAGGCTGATCTTGATTGTAATTACCGTGCTGAACACTGTAGTTTTCGAAATGTTAAATCTGGTTCAGAGCCTTATATAATGACAAAGAAGGTGTAGAGAGGCTTATTTGATGATGAATGCTTCAACTAAAACTTTCTTTTGCATGCACACGCAGTAAAAGAGAAACGTAGGACATAGCAGTACATAGTAGTACATAGTACATGGTCAGTTGTAGTTGAATAGTGTATTTCAAATACCGTCCTAAATGTGTATTCTGGGTGAGCTGGTATTTGTGAATAGATTTTTGGCATGATGTTGGTGTTATTGTTTTGTACTTGGTCTTGTCTTATGTCTTCCACGTTATTTTAACAGCAAGTTTCCCTTTTGTTTTATCCCCCTCGTGGTTTCATGTTCATGTTTTAGCTATTTCTTCCATGGACATTTAATGTTGTTGCAATGCCCATGTGCCTTTTGCAATTCAAGCCGTCTCAGACGACAGATGAGCAATCATGATATCTCAGATTAAAATCTTTGGCTTTATGTCATGCGACCACAGGTTATTTCCTGGCGGTCACACTCCACCACATGGTGTGAGTCCTGCTGCAACCTACAATAGAAATGCAGCAGAAGACGGCATGAGGATCAAAGTCAGTGAAGCATGGCAACTCATCGATAGATTATAGATTCCCAAGGAGTTGCTGGACCGTATCCACATCTTCAATTAATTTAATAACAAAACTATTTCCCCAGTGGAGCATGTTGGAGATGTCGGCGCTCTCTGCTTGTAGCAAGAAGGTTGTGGGTTCAAATCTGGGTGGAGTTTAGTGTGTTGTTGATCCATCATTCATATTCCTCACCATAATTACCTTGTTTGTTTCCCCACTCCGTGTGTCCGTGTGTGTGTGTGTGTGTGTGTGTGTGTGTGTGTGTGTGTGTGTGTGTGTTCATTGTAAAGCCTCTTGCGTGTAACATTGTCTGTTTTTATGTGCTTCCGTTTTTTTTCCTTGCTATTCATGTTTTCTTTATATCTATTCTCTATTCTTTCTATACTTCTGTACCTGTTTGAGCTGACGGTTATTTACTCTGCCTATCTGACTACGTCTGCAAATAAAACTGCCACAACCAAGTCGGCAATCTTCTGCTTCTTCAGTTTCTACCTGTATTCCCGACACGTTGAATGTAAAACATCTCGTAGATAACCTGGATTCAGTTGTTGTTTTTCTTTCAAATATATAAAAGAACAATATGGGGAAACAATTTTACACACACCTTGCAGAAAACCAAAAGAAATACGCCATGGTATCCTTTAAATCCCTTTAAATTGTGTAAAGAAAAGTTCATGAGACAGTGGGAAGCGTGTACATAACTGGAGGAGAGAATCGAGAGGACACGTCCGGGTGGTTCTGAAGAAAATGCCAACACAGGCTAGCCAAGGGACGGACTGCTATTCTATCCAAAACAATAAGACAACGAAACAAGAACAACAACAGAACAACAGACCAGGGACGACACGTCAGTGACAGACAGTGAGGAGGTGAAAAAGAGAGGGGGGGGGGTACTAACCTAATGTGACTGTGGGTAAAACCTGGGTCAGAAACAGTTCAAACATACATTAAATCTGGAGCTGACTGAGTCACAGGCAGTTTTGTATTATTGCACAATCCTGTTGAGGATCAGGTGTGGTATTGGGAATAAATGCTGCAGGATTTTCCACTTGCACATGACCCAGAGCTTACGCCGCATGCCTTAAAAGGGAGGAAGAGGAAGGAGGAGGAGGAGGAGGAGGAGGAGGAGGAGGGAAAGAGTGAAATACATGGTTTGGTTACCTTTAATCTGGTTGCTCTCCATATTGCCATCTTGCATTTTACCTATGATGGAAGACATACAAGACAGTAACAACAAAAATAACCAAGGCAGACAAGTCAACAGATTATCAGCACACAGACGACACAAACAGCGAGAACCAAAAAACCACAAACAGGGAGACAGGAAAATGACTTTTAATACAACATCTCTGACAGTCACATAGAAAGGATTCTAAGCGATGCTATGTGACCAAAAGCTGCGTCCACTGTCAAAGTGTTCAAAAAAAAAAAAAAAAAAAGAACTAAAATGAATATTACACTAAGAGTAACTATACTTCTAGTGTGGCGTGCAGATTTCCTTATGATGGAGAATAAAATGGGCCTTTGTGAAATAAAATATTTTGACAGGGAATACACTGAATAAGACATCAAATCATGGCTAATGTTAAAAAAAAATAATAATAAATGCACACGTTGTGCTGACTTCCATTAGCTCGGGTGACATACTGGCACCATGAACACGGGCAATTCCACACGCATCATCAACAACGAGAGTCAAATCGTCAGCTCATAAAATGAGGAACAAGACAAACAGCAGATAGAGCATTAGACCCAACAAACAGTGTACGCAGAGGGAAATCACACCAGCAACACACGCACACGCACACACACACACACACACACACACAACAGCATGCAGAAGAGGGGAGTTCAGAGAGCGCATGCAAGATCACACACTTTTAAGAGGGAGGCAGACTGGAAATATGAACAAGGGAGACAGAGAGGGGAGCGGGTGAGCAAGAGAGAGAGAGAGAGACAGAGAGAGAGAGAGACAGAGAGAGACAGAGAGAGAGACAGAGAGAGAGAGACAGAGAGAGACAGAGAGAGAGAGAGAGAGAGAGCCTGAAGGAAAAGCCTCCTACATGTAGTTACATAAGAACAATTGAAGGGAAAATCGAAACCTAAGTTCAGGGACAATGAATTTATGATGCTGCTGGATTCCGCTCGGAGGTAGTGAACTCATTTCAAATGTACATTTAAGTCACACGGCACTGTTTGTTTAAAATGATACTCTCAACTTTTGGGAAGTCCAGAGGAGCTGCTGAATAACTTTGGAAGAAGCATGAAATACCGGTCAATCTGCAAACTGATAAAATGTCCAATGAACCAAATGTACCCACAGTGATTCCAAAGATATGAACTAAACTGCAGCAACACGGCGAGCGCCAGCATCTCAAAGTTACTATTCTATTGTGTCTAACATTTGCATAGGGCAGAGTGTAGATAGACGTTACGCACTGTTCTGTGCTGTAGACGCAGCAATATACTGGAGTGTTCAAAGCTGTTGGACGTACACGAAGCATCGAAGCATGTGCACATGGAGAATTAATTAGGCGTATTGGCATTTAATAAATAAATACTTATATCGGTACTTTGTTATATTCGGCAAGCAGCTAAAGGTTAGTACTCGTACTTGTCCTTTATAAAAGTGGTATCATTGCATCCCTACTTCTTAACGATAACCAGGCTCCCCAAAGGTACAACACAAATGTACTTACTTTTTGTGTATGGTTTATTAGGAACGTGTGCTTACATTGTGATGATCCCATTATTTGATCTCACTATAATTAGAGTTGCACTTCACCGTTTCAGTGGAAGGCAGTCTAAAGAAACTCTCTCATTGCTTTCTTCCGTAGAAAAATAATCATTGGGGAGATTATTCAGATGGAGCTGGAAGACCAGCGGGTCCAGAGCTGGCTCATTCCACCTCCACTTCCACGCCGCCGAGAGTCACAATAAATGCCGAAGATGACAAATCGCTGCGTTCCAGCGCGGGGCGGCACAAGGTCACCATTACAGCGCAAATCAAGCCCCCCCCCACCCTGAATGCAAACACATCGGGGCTGCTCTCCAAGGAGCCGGAGATAAGAGAGAATCCAGTGCAACAAAGGCTGGAGTTAATCTTTTTACATCTTGTCCAGCTCCTGCAGAAATACAAGATTTGCGGTAAAGTGATCTCAGAGGTCACCTAAATGAAACGACAGAAGGATTTTACTTGCAGTCATCATGAATCTTAGTTGATGACGACAATGAGGTTTGTTAATCATAGCTACTTTAATCTCAACATTTAATTAACTCAATAGCACTATTTGAAGTAAAATCTTGTGTCAGTAAACGCTGAGGGAAGAGCAGGTGAATAATCCAATAGTCACAATATTAATCATCCCAATTTAGCAGATCAAATGCTTCATTCAAAGTAGAATAGAATACACGAGTGGTGTACATATCAAGTATATCTTATTCTATACTACGTTTTGTCTGCATATATTCGAAAAGAAATGGATCAAATGGCACGTCTATTTTTTTTAAGACTATCGTGACTTTGAGCAAAATACAGACTATAATTTGGACGAATTCACAGATGAGAGGCCCTATCGAATTAAAAACATTTTCAATTCATTAATGTTGAGTTTCATTGTTTTGACAGTCTCAAGTCTCTGCATTAAAGGCACGACAAGACAGACAGCAGCCGGCAGCATCAGGAGAAAACACAGGAAACACAAGACCAATTTCTACAACTGAAGATGGCATGCACTGACAGCACGAGAGGTACGAAACAACTGAGAGAGAGAGAGAGAGAGAGAGGAGGTGGAACACAGCACCCACGGTCGGAGGCAGTGAGAGAATGGAGAAGATAGGAGGAGTCAAAGGTCACAACAAGAGAGAGGTCAGAGATCAGAGGTTTTGGTAACCTACCATTAATTAGGCTGGCACTGCCAGGGGCATTAATGCCTGCAGCCCCATCCGTGGCTATTGTTGCGATGGGGTGGATAGGGGGATGGGAGCAGTCTAGCCAGTAAAAAATGAGGGCCGAACATGAATGAAAAAAAACACACATCCGCCCACACACACACACACACACACATACACACACGCAAGTGCACACACAGGACAGTGAACAGAAATAACATGGTTATAGCACGGATAAAGAAATTCAGCATATGCAGACTGCATGTGTGTGTTAATCAAGAGTGTGTATGTCAATTAGTTACAATATTTTGTTCTACTCGATGTACGTAAGTTTAAACAAACAAGTGGACAGACGCGAAACATGAAATCTGAACAGAACATGTAAACAAAGAATATAATAATGAGTGAAACAGAGCTACAATCAAATATTAACCAACTGTATTTTTACTGAAGCGATATTGTTTTTACCATCAGATCACAGTTTGGCCTCATTTTCTTTGTATGCAGTGAATTTAAACCATGTTATTCATGTAATACTTTGAGCATCACAAAATCATAATTTAAGCCAAGAATCAGAAACAAATCAGCTAAAAGATGGAACACAACCAATCTCAAAAGAACCCCCCCCCCTTGTGCAAAACAGATCAAACATACGAGGAAACCATTTATTAGCGAAGGAGAGAATACATATGTACAAACCAGTTAAATGAGATGAAAAATTATTACATTTTAGTCCTTCTTGAAGCAAAAGTTATTGTTTTAAAATCTCAAAAACATTTCCTTTAATCCTTTAATAGCAGTGACATAAACGTTGCTTAGTGGGAAAGTGAAGTTCAGTGGGAATCATTCGGTATTTTTTAGCGTGTGAAAGTTAACATGGGCACTCTGAGCGGAAAATATGTGGAAGATTTAAAATTTCATTTGAAATAACCCTGTTTTATTTAATGACGAGTTTTAACAAACCAGATTCAAAAGGCATATAAAAACTCCTATTTCAGCTTTAGAAAAGTAGTGTACCATTGTAACAACCAATAATATAATAATGTGGGGATTTTACATGTAATAAAGCACAAAACCTAATAACTTGCTAATAGTGTAATACAATATTTGATCCAGTATTGTAATAACTTTTTTTCTAATAATGTAATAAGACATTAAACTGCAGCCAATAATGTAATAATAAAACAAGGATGCATTTCTTGGGAATTAAAAACAGTTTTATTGTGGGTTTTGTGCAGTTTGTGTCTCAAAAATAGGTCTAGTGTCATATTAATATATTGAAAATACAAACTCTTCAACACTTTTTGTCAATCACGGTTTTATTATTAAGTGATTGAAAAAATATTGAGTTAAACTCTTCTGGATTCTGATAATGGGTTTTGTTTTCTCCCGAAACGTTTCCTGAGATATGAACTAAGTAGCCTGTCTCTTTAAAAAAGACCCTGTTGGTATATTACTTCAGTTGTCTCTGTACTGTCTTGGTAGTACATGTCGACACTTTCCTGCAAGCAAAACTTAAACTCGACCTCAGAACTTGTTTCTGTTCATCAGTCTTAAGTGAAAATTCTTCTGAAAGCAACTTAATACATTATCAGCTTTATTACATTCAGAATGGCCAAATATATCACGTTATTATGTTATTGGTGTTTCCATACGTACAACTGTAGGTGATTTAAATCAGCCTCAGTTAAAGTTCTTGCAGTTTGTAACAATTAAACGCTGAACAAATCATCCATCATCAACAGCTAACACTTTGTTCATTTGAATCTGGATACATCCTATAATGTACAGTTTGTCGTTTAAATGATTAAACACTGAGAATAATGCAATTTGCCACCGGGGTACCGCTGAGAAACATTGCACTCATGGTGCAGGTAACCCCAAGGAGACATACAGTATCTGGAAGATGACATGTTTTACTGTTACCTTGTGCAATGTGACGAGTCTGACGCGGCATTGAATAAGAAGCTTCAAAAACATACAGTGTGTTTTTCCATGCAAGCTACTGAGTCATGTGCTTACTGATCCTACAAAACCAAAACATTGCTAAAGGTGAAATATGTAGGCGGGAAAAAAAAATAATACATATGTAAGATGTAAACATCTTAAAAAGGCTTGCACTGTGTGCTCTCTACATGCGCTGTACACCCGCAGACTGTCGCGCTCATGTCATTGTTCTGCACTGCAGCAATAACATGAGTCGGAGAGCCTATTTCCTCTTAAGGCGTTCAGCAGGTATATGAAAAGAGTAGTGATGCCGAGTGCCAGCGAGTTAGTTTGATGAGTGCAGTGCCTGTTAAAGGGGGAGAAGATTATGCGCCGTGAAATGTGTCATCTGTCAACACTTAAAAAGATGCAGTGTCGTGATCATGAGGCTTCTCTTTTTAAGTGTAACTGGAGCAAAGATGCTGGGCTACGGGGAGGGGAAAGAAGGGGGTCTACTGGGAATCGCTATGGGGTTGAAAGGTCAAGAGGATCAAATACCACTCCCAGGGGTCAGAGAAAGGTGATACTCTACCTGTATTCTGGTGTCCGTCTTCCACTGCCCCTCCTTCGAGGCGAATTTGGAACGATAAGAGAGTAAGGACAATGATGCACCCGAACCCACAGAATCTGCATACTGCAGCTCACAACTGTACCACCAATACTCATCTCACACAGTAAATACACACAGGCTCTGTTACACAAATACCTACAAAGGGTTCATACAGATGAACCCATTTTATTTTACTATTCAGAACCCTTCTCATAACGGTTAAAAACCAACAAAAAAATAAAAACATTACGCAGGCTTTCAGCACATAAAGGAAACAGGCTTGTTTTAAAAGGTACGTTGCTGGGCAACACTGACAAAAACAAAAACAAAACAAAAAAGCAAAAAAATTACCTCAATACTTCTGAAACGACGATTGTTTGTGTAAATAATGATGGTTACCTTTCTTTTCTTTCTTCTCCTCCTCCTCCACACTGGCCCCCAGCAGGGTGAAGATGATTCCAGTCTGAGAGTTGACACCGACAGCCGTCACCACCATGCGCCCTGACCCCTCCATTACGTGGGTCCCTGAGGAGAGCGTGTCACATTGAAATAGTCTCCCTCTAGATTTCACCCGAGAGTGGCTTTCAAGCATGTTTTAGGACATTGTTTTCACTTTTAAGATTTAAATTAGTAATGGTCGCTCCCTGTCATTTGTATGCACAAAAATATGTTGGAAAATGTGAAATTTACCAAAATCACACAGAATTCTGCATTTTTAGCCAAAAGGTGGGATATCTAAACAGGATCAACAGGTCACTGGTTTTCTGTACGGGAAAAAAAAAACTGACAATACAGGAGCTCCTTTTAATTCTTCGTAAAGCAAAGTGAATTGCCCGGTGTTTGAATGGTGCTTGCCTTGCCTTGCCTTGCCATATGATTTACTGTAAAGTACATTACATTTGGAAAGATAACTTGCACTAGACAGAACAAAATGTGTCTAGAAGTTAACAAATGTGGTAATTTGTCCTATAATTCAAAGAAATTCCCTCTGAGATTCTTAAAGATTTTGCATTCTATTCTATTGTATTCTATTGTATTCTAGACAGTCCATGAAATCCGACCTGAACAGTGATATTAACCCTAATTTGCCACCACCATCTCAATAGGCTTCAATTTGACAAGGAAAACAGCATCCAGTTATATACATAATACCAAGGAAGAAATAAAGCCGAACAGTTATCTGATTTATTACAACATGAGCATGTTGACAGCAGAACTCAATCTACAGCACGACACAGAGGCGGCGTCCATTTAAACGTGGACATGCATTAGACGCATGCAGCTCATTTCTAATGCAGCCACGCCTGCGATCTGGTCCGGGGACCTACTTTCTCTTTAATTTGTTCTGTCACATGCAGAACCACATATCATGTTGGATCAAATGTGGCCAACAATGAGGTCAGGTTGCATGTTTAATTAACTCCTTCTGAAGGAGAAAGCTTCAGCTTTAATATGTTTTAAATGCTCCACGAGGACTTAGTTTGCACAGGCTGATGTCAGCGGGTTACAGACAGATGAACATGCGGCGATAATAAGCAAGATGCGAAATTACTAGATATCGATGTTCATCACAGATAAATTGTTTTTTTTTAAATACATTATTAATGAATAGGCTGCAAAGATACTTGTGAATCATGAAACCCTCTTTAATAACACAATCTTATTTATTTATTTTTTTACAAATGTGAAAATGTTCAGGTTTCCTTAATCTTGCCTGAAAGTATTTTCTTCAACTGTTAATCTGCTAATTTATGAGATTGTAGCTTGCAGTTGTTCGACTGATAATTGTTCCAAAGATTCACAACTCTGTAACCACCTCTTAAACAAATAAATGTATAGTTTGATGAAAAACTCTGAACATCTTTACTTTTAAAAGAACAGAGCAATTGATAATGTTAAACTGTAGTAGTTTACTTAAAGCTGTTGACTATACTGATAACCAATCGGAGGGTAGAAGCACGCATTAGAAGTGATATGATTTGAAATCAGTGAAGCGAAAACCTCAAACATTAAAGTTACAAGTCTAAATTTAATTGAATATAACCTCTCTTTGAATCTGATGTCCAAATAGGGAAGTAAAAAATGTGTCACTGTACAAATTAGAAGAAGACTGCTTTCGACTAGTGCATTTCTATATGCACACCCACACACACACACACACACACACGCACACACACGGAAAATCATTAACCTTTGCGAGAGTAAGTCAATGCGGGTGAATATGAAGCTAATTAAGAAAGGCAAGAAAAAGGCACCCAGCTAATTATCCAGAGGAAAAAAACATTAAGATGTGGGATGAGATTAACCCACATTTCTGTTATCACTGATATTCTGCATTTCTAAGAATCCCACAGATTCTGGCAATCTCTGCAGGAACAAACGCAGAAACCAGTGAAGGGGAACACAAGATGTAAAAACGTGTTTTAAACTGTCAAGAAGGTTTATTGTCACAGATTTTACTATTTCATAAAATACTCTCTGGTAAATGATGGAAATGCTTCATCAAATGTAAGAGCTTCGATATTTCTCTGAAGCGTTCAAGTTAACATTAGCATTACTTTACATCAGGCGGGTCAAACATAAATATAAAACCCATCCCAAACAAACTGTAGAAAAAATCAGAGAGGACATTGATTTTTGGACGTTGGATTGTGTTTTTTAAACATTTCACTGTATTTTGCAATAGAAGGTTTCATTAAATCTGGCTTCATGTTCAGATTGTTGTATAGTTTAGAAGTAATTGTTAGTTTTTTTTGTGAAAATCTAGATATTTTCAACACCTATAGCTGGCTCCACAACAAAACAAGCTTCAAATTATAGATTACTATTGCACTATTTTAACTGTCCAATGCAATTGAGCTGTGTGTGACCTCTGAACTAAAATGTGTTTTGACAACCTGCTTTAAACTATAACACAAAGTCATCATCAATAACAGTTTTAGAGGAAGTAGCGTTGTTTTGCTCCCTAAATATACAAATTAGCATTTGTATATATTCATTTGAAGGGTTCACAATTAATTTAGCGCAAAGTACTGGTGCAGGATGAAAAGTCTGCCTCAGCTGGTTGTAAATTAAGGAAATCAGAAAATCGTAAAAATACACTAAGCACGTGCAGGGAGCATGGACGTACCGGACAACAGCATGGGGTCTTTGTCTGCAGCCTTCTTGACGTGGTCGGACTCTCCAGTCAGTGAGGACTCATCAATCTTCAGGTCGTTACCCTGAATCAACACGCCGTCAGCGGGAAGCAGATCACCTGAAACAGTACAGACGGATGATGAGCTGCAGGGCTAAAGAAGAAAACTGGTACGATGGCTCCAGATGTGTTCGACAGCTGTCCAGTAATCTTGGTAAGGGCATGTATATACAGTATATCTGAAAATTACTTTTATTATTATAGGCTTTATTACATCTGAAATGTTCAATTTCTTCTCGTTATTGGTCATTGTTACATTATTGGTTGGGTTTATCAATTGTTACCTCACAAAACGTAGTGTTTCACAGTGGGGGGAAAAAAGTGGTTGAAGAGAAAATATAGTCTTTATTTACTTATTCACTGAACTCAGACTTTAGAGAAACCTAATCAGATTTAATCACGACTGAGAAAAACTCAGAGGAACAGTAGCTCATAAAGATCACGTTAAAAATGGCTTTTTTATCATGAGATAATTCTTATTAAGCAAAATTCAAGTCAACTTCAATCTCATTCCTCGATAGTAGTGTTATATTTTTATGGTACCCTTTGGGAAAACTTGTTTTCCACCTCTGGCTTAAGTTGTTTAAGGTGGGCTTTATAACTTCAGTCTTCTGAAAATGAGAGGAGTTTTCCAATTGCACCTTAGGAACCATGAATATAGTGTACATCCAACAAAATCAATAACAATAAATCATAACTCTATTTATAGGGCAAATTTCTTTACATAAAATGCAGCTCAATGTTATTAAAAAAAGAGATGAAGAATTAAAAGAGATAAACGTTAAAAGTAGACTAAAACACATGTCATTATGAAAGAAGACAATCACATGCAGAAAGGAAGATCCCAATTTAAAATCAAGTTCAAAATATAAACAATAAAACTAAATATGGGGGAATATAAAAAGACAAGTTAACGGTTCAAATAGAAAAGGTTTTAAACTGCTTCTTAAAGCTTCATAACAGATAGCAAATATAAAATGGTGGATAAAACAGATTCATCTTTCTTTATGTGTTTCATGATGGAAACTTTGAAAGTAGTTTGTAGAATGTTTTTGTCTGGTAGTCAGAAATGTATGACTGTGCTTTATAAACAAAATAGTAAAACAGGTGATATATGTATGTGAGATGCAAAATTGTAGTTTCCACAGTGGCTTTAGGTAATCCATTGAACTAACCAAGGTTGGGAGATCTTATCGATCTTCCTGCACCCACCATATTTGATCTGTGCGATGTCCCCCACCAGTATGTCGGACACGGGAAGCTGTATGACCTGGCTGCCGCGCACCACCTGGAACTTCTGCTCCTGCTCAATGCGGCTCTGCAGCCCACGGAACTGCTTCTCCTTGGACCAGTCGTTGAAGGCCGTCACCAGCACCACGCAGACTACAGACAACAAGATGGCGGCGCCCTCAATCCAGCCGGCGTCGGCCTCGCCTTCGTCCTCCACTCCGCCCGCCGCCGAGCCACAAGCTGCAGGAAGGAGAGACAAGATTAGAATATGTGCTCTGTACTCTGTTTCCTCGAACTGTACATGAAGACAGACACTTTTACACCGAGTGGAAATGTCATCATAAATCTGGTACAAAGAGATGCCATCGAGGCTCACGCTCACACTGAAAAGCTGAAGACAGCTGTGACCGTGATTTTACTCGATGTAAATAAACCACAGCCGATATGAGAAAGTTCAAGCTGCTGACTCTACTTATCGCCTTAATAATATAAAATATGAACCATTTGTATCGTATTTTGAAATACAGGTACTTCAAAAGCTCTGCTTCAGCATTCGCTCAAAGAAAAAAGCAATGAAAAATGTATTAATCAGAAGCCAGAGCGAAACGCTTTGAAGCAGGCGGCTGTTTGGACGAGACACTGAATACTTTCACAAAACTAGAGCTACACTCGGTAGAGCAAACCTTTGCCAACGCCACATTTCTTTGTGGAACCAAGTTAGCATTACATACATACACACACACACATACAAACCAAAAGCAGGGCGACATGGCTTGGTTTTTAGCGCAGTTGTCTCCCATTCAGAAGGTTGCAGGTTCGATTCCCATCTCTGCCTGCCTACATGCCAAAGTGTCCTTGGGCAAGACACTGAACCCCAAACTGCCTGGGTGAATGCAGTATGGGACTGAGTGGTTGGAGGTGGACGGAGGGGCCGATGGCACTGATTGGCAGCCTCACTTCCGTGAGTCTGCCCCAGGGCAGCTGTGGCTACATACGTAGTTTACCACCACCAAATATGGAGTGAATGAATAAAGTAATGTAAAGCGCTTTGAGTCTCCTAGTAAAAATAAAGAAACAGGCTGGACTGACCAGCTCACCTGCATTTTACTGACTGTGCACCGTCAGACCAGAGTACATTTAGGAATAAAACGAGGTCTACTCTCAGTCTTGCATGTGCTGCCTCATGTAATACTCTGGGAGCCATTTTGCTCCTCCTACACTCCCACACTCTTGGCCAGCTACCTTCGAAAGCCCACTGAGGAGTGATTTGCTCTCAGCTGAGGAGCTTTTGCAGCTCACGCAGGAACCAGCACACAAAGCGTAACATGAGGTGTTTTTGGGGACGGACAGTTTGAGGTATTTTCAAAAGAGCAGGTTTCCTCTCCTCCTCAGAGAGTGTTGCTCCTTTTATGTGTTTGCATCATCAAAGGGAAATTTAAAATGACGTAACACAACACAAGCAGAGCTTAAAATTATTCACAGGCTTGTATGTTGCTTTCTGATGATCTGAAGTCAATTGACTTGGATGTGTAAAGGCAAATCAAAGATTAGAGTTTGATTTGATTATAGTAGTTTTAGTATTTAGTGCAAGCATTAGTGCTTTTCACAATGGTGCTTTTCAGATTAAAGACATGGGCATATTAGCAGGCCTTTTTATGTGAAGACTGCAGAAAAATACAACAGAAACCTTATAAATACAAATGAGAAGTTAATGTCTCAGTGTTCAAAAAGATCCTGAATATAGTGATACAGCATCCACAATCTACATTTTAAGGCATGCAAGAGGGACAGTAAAAAAAAAAAAGGGACTTAAAAAGATAAATGGCCAATTGTATAACATAGACCCACTTCAAAAGTTTTTAGAATTACATAAATGTCCACTTTTATGATCTAATTAAACTAAGAGCTACAGTTTAATGAGATTGACTGGAACATGAATAAGTGTTTCAATTATGGATCATTGCAATTTTTATTATATAAATCCAGAAAAGAAACATACCAACCCAAGTCTACAAAAAATTGCGCACATCCAGTGTAAACTGCATTTACCAAATCGAATATGACCAAAATAAGAATATATCTTTTGAACATTCAGAAATCGAAATCAAATTTTTCAGAGGACATGAGTTTTCAGTCTTCTGTGTGTCATACTCAGTGTCATGCAAAATGCAACTGAGAAGTAGGATTTTAAACCTTTGAGAAGCTTGTAATACAGTCGAAATTCATGGTGCCCACCCGATATATTGGATTACTGAGGTTGGAGGATTTGATTGGAGGAGGACTGCTGATTGGCTTAGCTCCGCCCACAATCTGAGGCCATTTAAACAGCTCCAGCAGACTCCTCATGGCAGCTAAGGTGGAAGGTGTCTGCTCAGTCTGCCTTGAGAACCTTGGTGTGGGTTTGGACTTGTTAAAGTGATCTTTTGAACTTGGCTCCACTAGTATCTTTGAGAGTGTGAATTTTAGTTAAACGTTAGTCCAACAGTTTGGTGAAGGTACCAGCTGTTTCGTTCTGAGTTAATTAGGTATTTTGTTTGTTTCCATTTTGCCACGTGTGTGTATAGCAAATTTGTGTTGTTTGAACCTTTAGTTAACGGCCTTCTGGTGAAGAAACTGCCTTTTTGTTATACTGTATGAAATCAATCCTTCTACAGTTAGTATTGGGCATTACCTGTCCTTGGTTATGTTATTGTGTCTTGGGTCACTGTTTGATTATTTTAAACCTGAGAACTACTAATAAAGCCCTCACTTCACCCAAACTCACCAGGTGAATGTTACTTCCCACACCTACACCTTCTCCTAGCAGAGCCGGGTCGTAGCATGCTTAAAGAATTTGCAACCGTATACACAGGCTGGCATGACTGTCAGATCCTGCCGAATACAGTAAGCTTCTCAACTTCAAAAAAGCACTTTTTTCCCTCTAAAGCAGGGGTGGGCACTCCTGGTCCTCGAGGGCCGCAGTCCTGCATGTTTTCCATGTCTCCCTGCTCAAACCAACTGAGTTGTCATGATGAGGCTCTGCAGAAAGCTTGATAACGAGCCAATAATTGCTATCAGCTGTCTAGATGTGAGGACACATAGAAACCGTGCAGGACTGCGGCCCTCGAGGACCAGGAATGCCCACCCCTGCTCTAAAGTCTAACCTGATGAGTTCAGTCTGTTCCACTTTGCTGCTGCAGCATCAGAAGTAACAGAGTGTGGTAGCTGTCCGTGGTGCTGAATGCACTGCTCTGTATTCAGACATGACCTTTTTTTTTTCTCTCCATGTGCACGAGTGTGTGTTTTCCTCTCCTCCTCAGAGATGCACACGCCATCATGAGGCACATCTGGAACTGTCCGTGGTGCTGAAAAGCCCTCGGAACCGGCTGAGTACATCAGAAACAAAACTTTCACAACCAGATAACATTAAATTGGAAAGATGAACATCGAAAACTCTGTGTGTGTGTGTGTGTGTGTGTGTGTGTGTGTGTGTGTGTGTGTGTGTGTGTGTGTGTGTGTGTGTGTGTGTGTGTGTGTGTGTGTGTGTGTGAATAGCGTCCTCATTCAACTGCAGTCAGGCCGTTTCATATGTAAATGAGAATTAAGTCGCCCCACCAGCTTCTATTTATGGACCACTGAGCTTTTTTTGACCTACTACAATGAACAAAACCAACAATGAGAGATGTGTGCTTGTCTATGCATTGGGTGTTTGTTTGTGTGCATGGGGGGGGGGGGGGGGGGGTTCATTGGTTCCGTGTGTTGTCTGTTTTTGGCACTCTGGGAAAATGCTGGACCACAACATCAAAAAACAGGATTTTAAACCAATATGTTTTTATATGCCAATATCAGCTCCTCACAGATATTTAAGTTGTGTTTCAGTGTGTTTTTTATTTCTCTTGCATGGAGTTTGAAAACATTTTGCTTATCAAAGATGTCATTTATGAAGCAATAAGCTTTGAATTCACTGTTATTTTATATGCAGAATTCCTGTTTTGAGATAGAAAACTGAATATATTGTGTATATAATATATGCAGTGCTTATAAAGTAAACTTGAGACAGTAAATTCAGTTGTATATATTTTTGTAAGAAATCTCACATGTTCAAGTTGCCAGATATTCAGATCATTTAGTGTCAGCTAATGTGTTCTCTTATATGCAGTACAATTAGACAGCGTTCATTGATCTGAGTATTTTGACTACACCACATTCATATCTGTCTAATTCACTCCAGTAGCCATATGCATTCATATCTGTACGAGCTGATATTCTGATTTGCATTCAAATGTATTCATATCATTCAAATGTGAGGAGGAATCTCGCATACTGGCACTCTTCTTGTGCCTGAAGTTCGGAGGAAGCTTTATTATGTATCTGCAGATGGACACACTTATTAGCTTCATGATGCCTCTGGCGTCTCTCGGCTTTATTCGGATTTGGTGATGCGGAGAGCTCATTCATAAAGCCGAGCAGATCAAACAACTCGGGGGGGCGTAGGTAGGAATGCTTCTGCGATCAACAAATCTGAATTAACCGGAAACTTTACAAAGGAACCATTTGGCTGATTGAGTGAATCGCACATTTAGTCCTCCATGGCATCTAGTCCACGTTAATCAACAAAAGAAAATATATTACTTTACATATTTATTGAATCTAGAATGCAAATATGAAAACTGTGGGTATGTCTCGCTTCAGTTTTTCACTCTTATATTGATAATCGGTGGCGCTTGCAGGAAAAGTGAATTCCATCACCGTGATAGCACTGGGAGCAATGACTGATGTTGCTGACTCAGCACCTCGTTATGATCTCTGTCTTCATTTCCTGTTTCACAGCTCACAGAGCTGATGTATGGGCCCTTGGAGCTCAAGGTTATTTCTCTGCTCAACACCTCATTAACCTTCTCGGTACCTTTCATGCACACATTTGACACGCTCAAAACGGGCACACTGTTGCGTGAACGCACACACAGGAATTTGCCCATGCGCTCATTATAAGTCACTTGGCTTCTTGAGGCGGGTCGTAAACAAAAGCGCGACCTGCCTCACCAATTTAAAAAGTGTGCATGCACGCAGGTGTGCAATGTCAGAGGAAGTGCAATTGTGAAGCTCAGACGTCTCATGTGTTTGTGCAAGTGTGTGTGTGTGAGTCGTTATCGCAAATGACGGTGAGTAAATTTTACAAGATGTCCCGTCACCGGAGCTGCTTTACTCACACTCTCCGTTGCTCTGTCCAGGCGGGTGATAGAAAGAGAGGCCAAGGGAGATCAGGGCAGCGATCTCCAGGATGATGAGGGTGACATCCTGCAGGGCCTCCCATACCAGCTGCAGAAAGGTTTTTGGCTTTTTTGGAGGTATGAGGTTTCTACCATACAGTTCTTTTCTCTTGTCAAGGTCTGGTTGGGCGCCTGCGAGACCTGAGGAGGAAGGAGGGAGAAAACGTGAGTGCGGCAAGCCAAGGGCATCGCCATGAAATGATCATACGCATCCACCTAGCTGTATCATTTTCTCTATCAGACTTACGGCTGCACAGAGCTCGAGTCAATTCCAGGTAGCAATGAGTAAAGGCAGGGTGCAGCCCGGCCAGAGAGACAGACACACACACTCACATTCATAGATATGAACACTTTTAGAGTCATAAATTTACTTCAAATGCATGTTTTTGGACTGTGGGAGGAAAAAGGAGTATCAGAAAACAAACCCTGCACATATGCTAATGACAAACAGAAGAATTTAATATGATTATCTACACTGATAGTCTGCAACCTGCAGTAGAAATCAAATAGAAAAGCAAATTGTATATATACGTATATTTTTATTATTTCTTGCAGAGCAGCCAGTTTTCCTTATCTTGACACACATAAGAATGGTTTGGTATTTTGTCACTTAATAAATAAAATATGTGTCACATCCTTTTAAATAACCTGCCTTGTTTCCAGAAGTATTTTTTTTATTGGAATAAAAAATAATCGACTGTATGTGGGCATGTTCATTTTCTTTTACTTCCAAAAACACTGGCATGTTGGAAAGAAATTCCAAATAGCTAAAACTGTGGTGACAGCTGGAAACATCCATTCGTCCATACTCTATACAGCTTTAACCAATTAAGGGTTGCACAACACACCCTGGTGGGGTCGCTAATCCACCGCAGGGCAAAAACAGAGAGACCGACTGTCACTTACAGTGGCGTTTATGGGCATCAGTTAACCTCACACGCATGTTTTTGAGTACCCTGAGAAAACCCAATATTCACTTTTTTGGCTGTGTAGTTTGCAGAAAACTTATGCTTGCAGCCTGTTTTCATACTATCAGCTGTAATATACCCTAGAACTAAGTCACTTTCACTCAGAGCAACGTGGTATAGATATTTTGAAATGAGGTTGTAGGGATGTAACCCCAATCTTGCAAGTCATTTGTCAATATCCATCTGCATCATCTTTCCATCTTTACTGCGAGTGGCCCAGTTGTTCCATTGGGTCATATTCCAAACCCAAGGTTGGTGGTTCAATCCCTCATTGATCCATTGTTGGTTCTTCCTATCACTGTGAATCATAATCTACTAAACGTTGAATTGTTCACCCACTAACACAGAGCGTGAGCTGGGTTTAGACCAGGGGGCTGTAATCTGTGGCTCTGGACCCACATGGAGCCCTTCGGCATGTAGTAGCTCAATAAACAATTTACCTTAATTTTTTATTGTTTTGACACAACAAAGTCACTCTTGCCTAACAAGGGCTCTCGAAAAATGGCACAATAACTAAAAAAACAACAACAACAAAATGCTAAACCCACAAGAGATGTAAAAACTCAGTTTGAAATTACTTGAATTTCTAAAACAAAAAAAACTAAGAAATTGGAGAAAAAAATTCTAAACTGTTTTAAAAAAGAGCCAAAATGGTTTAAATACCTAAAATGTAAAAATAAATTGTCACAAAAATGCAGAAAAACGTGGGTGAAACCACTAAAATCCATTACAAAACAGCTGAAATGTACTTAAATGTTTACCATCATGTTTACATAATTAAAAAGTTCAAATGCAATATAAGATACAGTTTTTGTATGTAAATCAATGTATGAAATGTTATAAGCAGCTCCTAAATTTAAAGGTTGGACAAGTTTTGTGACACTTAAATTTGATTTGGTGGCAAAAAAACGGTTCTATTGGTCACAAAGGTTGTAGACCTCTGATTTAGACTGTCATGAGACCTTATGAGCAAAACGTCGAACCCTAAGTTGCTCCCAATCGGGGTTGAGCATGTTGCATGGTGTTTGCGTATGAGCATGAGCGAATGTGACCAACACTTTGAGGAGCATTGGGAAGTGAGAACACATTTAACATAACAGTTAAGTCTATGTAAGAGCCTGTGGGTAGTCATCATCCCAACAAATAAGAGGCACTAAACGCTCTGCAGAACAAACAAAGTGAAACTGAAATGTTTTCACAGCTTCTCAGACACTTATTGTTCACAGCACGTATCTTTATAATCAATCCTTTTCTCGAATTCCTCTTCTGGTGCAGTGTCTTTTTCCTCACTCTCAAACCAGATATAAACCGACTCTAATTACCAGTTGGAGCCCTGGTGGGCCACAGCTCTGTGTTCCTTATATAACTCTGAAAAGAGAAACGAGTGCCCAATGCTTTGACCTCATCCACCTCCTCATACACAATGAACCGTTGTACATAAATATCTTTGGCTCTTTTATGTGAAGAACTTTTTTCTGGCTCGAGGCTCCACTTAATTTTAGAATACTGTTCAGAAAATTATTTTCGTACAGGAGGTCAGATTCCATGCAAAGAAAGTGGAGGATTTAGAATAACCTAACAGCCTATATATAGAGGGTCATGTTCAACAGTACATTGAGTATAGATTCAGATGAGATCCCTCGATACGGTGGTGGTTCTCTATTTTCTGTAACAGTACATGCTTTATTTAAACATGATTTTATTTGTGACTGAAAGAGTTCCAGATAGTACAAGTACATGAGCGGGACTGCTTATAAGAGACAGTTTGGTAGAGAAGTGAAAGAGATGAAGTTGAGATCATTTAGTAAGTGGAAGACTGTAGATATGTGGTGAGAATGAAGCTGCCAGACAAGAGGAGAAGAGGAAGGCCAGTGAGGAGGTTGATGGAGGCAGTGAAGGAGGAATCAGGAGACAAACAGCCTGTTAAACAACTGACTGAATTATGCGTTTCTAATATATTTTAAAAATATAAAGACAAGTGTGAACAGGCACCAAAAGGCTTTCACTCAAACCAGTTCGTGAAGTGGTTACGGTTGCATCTGATCACATCGGATTCATAATGTGAACAGCAGGCGTTGCAAATGTGCTCCGGGATAGTGGCATTGATTGAAAGTATGTCACACATAAACGTCAACAGTGCACATAGTGTTTTCGTTTAAGACAATGAGCCGGTCTGCTTTATACAATCTTTCCAACTCTCCAAAGAAACTATGGAAAAGAGCATTGATGTCCAGACTAGGGGTCTGCAGAGACACAATGCCTTATAGCGACCTGGGCAGAGGGAACCGTCCAGGCCCAGCTGGATGGCTCATATCGCAACTGGGCCGAAGTGACGTAGACGTAATGATACAATCCAAACTCAATTATAGACGGTCTCACCACATGTGATCAGATCACCCAAATCGCATGTTACTGCCAGGTGTGAACAGGACTAATAGGGGTTGGAAGATGTTGATGGTTTTGGAGATGTAGTGATTAGTACTCTTGGCTCATAGTGCGATTCCTCCAGAATGAGCTAAAAACTCTCTCATTCTCATGACCTGCCATTGTCATAGCTCATCAGTGACTGCAGAGCCATCAACCCACAACCCTGAGTTGGATTAAGTGGTGTAGAAGATGGATGGATAACTGGGTTTGAGTTTCTATTAAATGGGATTAATCTTAAACCGAACCCTCCGATGTCAGCTTGTTTAATGTGGTTTATTCATGGTGACTTTCAAGATAATAAAATGCCTGTTTTGGTTATAAACCGTTGGTAGGAATCGGAGTGCAACTGTCTGTTGAATTGTTTTTATGTCTTGGACAGATGAATGTATTGTCCCCTTATTATGAATAAAGCAACTTCACCAGCAGACTGGACAAGTATTATGCATCTCGAGTAAAATATATGCAAATGTGTGAGTTCACTCTCAAGTATGAATGGAACAACACAAAAACAATCCTTTCAAAACAAGAGCAACATTTTCATGAAGGACCGAGATCAACTAATAAAGCTATGTGGTTGTGTTCATCCTGAAATCACTTCCAACCACTTTTCTCTTTTTTTGTATTTCAGTGAACAAAGCGAGCTGAGGGCCTCCATGCAGTGTAACCTCCACACGGCGGTTATTCAAAAGACACGTGCGGTGTGAACAGACCCGCAGCAGGCTCGGTCTGAATGAGGTGTGAGTTTTGCACGTGTTGTGGTCATAATAAAGTTCTCCCGGTGTCAGCCTGCCTTTCAAAAGCGAACTCTAATGAAATGCAAAAGCTGACAGACGACGACTGGTGCGCTGCCAACGTGGTCCAGGTGGAGCTCACTCCCCACAATTTACAGTCGGGGAGTGTGAGTACGGAGACACAAATAGCTTCTCAGTGTCACTGCGTGGATCAAAGTCTCACGCTGCACCAAATGTTGTGTACTGAGCAGTTAAGGACAAATATGTCGACTGTTACATGCAGTCAGTGGCTTGTTTCTGCACCGCAGTCAGACTTGACTTGACAGGTGTTTGGATTTGACTCTGTTTTTGTAAAGCCACTGATGAATTAATGAGTGACTAAGCTGCAAAACTGCATTGACTTGATTTCACTGAATAGATTCAGTCAGTATCTGTTGGTTTTATCGTCCACCACAGCGATGAGTGATCTTCAGGTACATAAATTAATTTAAAACATAAACTTCTTGGAGAAAGGATATAGTATGCGTGATCAAACCAGTAAAAAAATAAGTGAATGTGACTTTTGAGCAAAGAGAATTCATAATTTTATTTTTTTTTCCAAGTGTTTTGACCAATATTTGTTTTTGTGACTTAAAAAAGTGCAGTGGGGTTGGGATGTAGTTATTTATATATGTCATATTTCCTGTAGGTTTTCACAAGAAATATTTCTAATAGAAGGATGAATTAAGAATAAAACTAAGTTATGCGATTGTATATGATAGAAATAATATAATCATGAATAAAATAACACATTTTTAGAACTAAAGGTCTTGAAAACATCATGAAAACAAAGTAAAATGAAAAGAAATGGGGAATAACCATAAACATGGAAGGTATGACAATTTCAGGCATATTTAAGAAAATATTTAACTCACTCTTCTTATAATGCTTTTGAATCCCTATAGCCTTTAATGGGAAATTGCACTGGAGGTCAAACCTGAACTAAACTTTGCTGCGTAGCATGTTTTGGTTAAAGTCGCTCAAATGGCAGTGAGAGGGACATTATATCTCCAAGTGATGAAAACCTTTCAGCAGATCAGTGGATACTGACCAGAGGCAATGGATCCTTCTGAAAAGTCATGACCTGCTTACTGCTCCCGTGTTTGGAGTTTTATTGCGTCTTCCACGCTCCTTTTTATTAATCAGGAATGCTAAATGTTATTTCATTGCTGCCATAATTGAAACTCAGTTGAGACAATTGGGCAATTCTGAGGTTTAGAAAAACGGAATGAATTTTGAAACACAAATCTTTCAAACCACAGTCTGAATTTTGAGAGTAGTCATTCTTGCCGGAACGATGCTCTGACAATAGGTGACCAATTATGAAGTCAGGGTAACATAACTAAACATTTAAGATTCATTTTATTTATTAATGCTAAGCACAGCATATTAATGGAAGTAATGGAGACAAAACGGCTTGTTGTATGTTTACCGCGTTGCTTATCTTACATAAGAAACACTGAATTTCAATATAAAACACCAAGTGAGTAAATCAAATCAAGCTTGCTGTGGTTGCATTGTGAAGTCTGCATCACTGATGTGTCTGACTCTGCTGCGGTCTGATCTATATTTACATCAAAAACCAGGAGGTGACTTTAACTTCTATGCAAATTTATGCTCCCGATGTGCAGTGGGAAGATAAAGATAAAAAAAGCCTGAGCTTCATTATTCTATCAGGCTGCTTTTTAGTGCAGTACCATTTTGTGTTTGCTGAAAGAACAGTGTGTGTGTGTGTGTGTGTGTGTGTGTGTGTGTGTGTGTGTGTGTGTGTGTGTGTGTGTGTGTGTGTGTGTGTGTGTGTGTGTGTGTGTGTGTGTGTGTGTGTGTGTGTGTGTGTGTGTGTGTGTGTGTGTGTGTGTCTTTCTCTCTTCCTCACAACCACAGACATTACCACAGCATTATGTCATGCATGGTGCGTCACTGGGTCTCCCAGGAGTGTCCCTGGATTTCACCTGATAACGCTGCTGCAGCATGACAATGCTGCGTTTCCCAAAGTGTACCGCGCTCAGATCAATTATTAATGTTGGCAGGAAAATATCTAATGATCCATCAAAACAGAAGAAAGACGAATAATAAGACGGCAGCCATTGCGTGAAGGGCTGTTTAGGACGGCATCATGAAATAAATATGAAAGCTGAAATATTGAGAGAGAGAGAGAGAGAGAGAGAGAGAGAAAGAGAGAGAGAAGGGGATGGTAAGGACAAAAAGAGGGCAGGCAGAAAAGAGAACAATTCCCAGCTCATACGATGGAGAATGCCCTGGTTACAAATAGATCAGGCTATAAATAGCCTCATTATCCATTCTCTTTTAATTGTCTCAGCGAGAAGAAGAAGCAGGCTCGCCCATTGATCGGCACGGCACCCTGCCTTACATCACACACCACCGTGTGTGTGTGTGTGTGTGTGTGTACGTGTGTGAACACATGCTCACCGGTTTCTGCGTCGTGACTGTCTAGTGTGTGTGTGTGTGTGTGTGTGTGTGTGTGTGTGTGTGTGTGTGTGATGATTGGTTGCACTATCACCTATCACAAAATAAAGCAAAGCTCATAAAAACAGGTTTTAGCCCGTTCTTGCACGTTTTGCTGCTGTTCTAATCGATAGGTGATCGGTATGTTGGTTTTTTCACATTTTCAGCTGCTCTCCCCCAAAATACCGTTGACACGTGCTCTGGTGCAGTCTTTGATCTTCCTCATCATTAAATAACCTTCATCTCCTGATTTCTGGATGATGTGAAGAAGAAAAGACTCTGCCGTGTTTCTTCCTGGTTCACTGCTCGTGATTAATGCTCACTGAAAAAGATCAATTTTCCAGATTATGAAATATTGTAGTCTAAATACTGTCAGCCCACCTAACTGCTCTGGCAGTGGATTTAGAGGAGGCAGTGAGAGGGCAGAAAAGCCGTGGAGATACACAGATGAGTCACAACATGCTCAGTGAGGATTAAACTGATCGCAAATAAGACTGTTTGAGAGCTCACAGCCAGGTAGTGATGCCTGGATTCACTAAATGACTTCAGTCAAGATGTAAAAGCCTTGTGAGTACAAACTTTCACTTCTATCCATACTACTCCATATTTAGCACCTGATTTACAAGCTCATTGAAATAGATTGCACTTTTGGTTTCCTTCCTATCGCCTCAGAATAACACCATGAGTGACAGCATGTGCAAACAGGAGTATTGAAATGACTGTTTTAGCTGAATTAAGATTATGTGATTAAGTGATATTGTTTCTGCGTTTGTTTGTTTGTTCCCATATGGAATGATTGGATGGAGCGCTGAGCCCCCACAAGCACAAAATGACTAACTAACATGTTATGTTAGTGTTATGTTATGTTGGCGGAGAAAGTTTTAAAAAAAATCTGGATATTTAAAGGAGATTTATAGGAGATCATTGGTCACAAAGTCAAAGAAGAAGAGCAGCAGAAGCGATTCAGAGAAGAGGGAGAAAACGTAGTACAATAAAGTCTGCAGATAAAAGTTGTGGGGAGCCAGCAGAGGAAAAGCCTCTAACAAATAACAGCGGCCACTCTGGGAAACACTCGGCTGATATGCACATCCTTGTCAATCCCCCCAAAACAGAGTATTTTGCGTGATTGCGCACTTGAATTTCAATATCCAGGCAAATGCAATAAATTCATAGTGTGTGTTATTTGTGCATCTGTCAGATGCGATCCGTAGGTCACCTTGTTAACTGTCCGTGCATGTATATCAAGTTTACACCAACATTTTTAAATATGCTTCAGTAGATCAGTCTCTACTTTACGGAAGAGTTTTAGGGCCACTGAAGAAAAAAACAAATTCGGAGGCTAAAAAAAAAAAAAACCTTCGCGGCCCCAGAAAAAGTCGAAAATCAAAGTCGAGATTTTTTTTTTTTCACGGAGAGACGTCTATCCATCCCTCATCATTTGCCCGTAGATGTGAATTCACATTAAATCCCTTAATTCTGACTATATCGGGTTGCTTACTGCTTATGGACATGTGATTTTACACAGGATTTCCATGATTAATAAGAACATTTAAATAAGCAGCCCGGGACCCGTGTCTTTGTCCTTCGTACTCGACGAACTTCCGCGGAACAAGGCAGCAGGCTGCTCCGTCTCTTCTGGTCCTGATACTGATGATAACTGCACCGTGTTTATGAGCTAGAGTCTGTTCTGAAGCATCTTTTCATCACTTCATTAAACCGCCTGATATCCATTTTGAGGAAGCAGTGACGCGGCTGGCATGTGGATGGACGGACGTTTTTTTCCACCGTGAAAAAAAAATCTCGACTTTGATTTTCGACTTTTTTTTTAGCCTCCGAATTTTTTTTTCGTCAGTGGCCCTAAAACTCTTCCATACTACTTCTTAGCCCTTTATGATTTGATCTTTTTTTATCCTACTAACACTCTTAGGTCCTGTTTACACCACGGGGATTTCAAGTGAAAACTGAAAAGCCATCTTGTGTTTTGGGTGTCTCTGAAAATCCTGCAGTAAATTGTTCTTCTGCACATGTGCAAGTAGATGGACAGTAAGAACAATGTTTGCCTCCAGAGTGTCATGACTCCCAGTCCATGTTCTCCTGGGACTTGGTTTTATTTTTGAGTCACCATATGAATAATATAACTTGGATTGTTTGCTGCACGCATGTGTGTGGTTTCACAACAAACACAAACAACAGCACCCACTAGTGGCCCTACATAAATACTACATTTTAATATAATACAATACTACATTTTTACTGTTTTCAAAACATCTCTGTGTGAATGCAAAATGCTGCTGAAATGAAACAACAAAAATTGTGCATTTTTACCTGAAACGTTGATGTGGACTTGGAGCCTTAATGCTTGTTACTTTTGATTTTCACAGAAGGAGTTAAAGAGGGGCAAAGCCGATTAAACTTGTGTTTTTTGGAAGAGAAGAACTTTAAGAATCATTTACAAACTTGTCTCGTGACAAACACCACATTTCCAAGTGACCTTAACAACACACGTCTGCTATCTTCAGCACCTTTTGTAGTTGATTTCAGCTTCTTTTTTTTTCTCTTCTCATTCGCCAGTGATCCATTTCTTTCAAAAACTACCATCAGGATTAAAATAAAACTTTGTGTTTCTGTGCCTGTCCTTGACCTTCCTAATCCATTTTGACACCTGTGCCCACGTAACATTCTGTTTCTGAACAGATAAGAAAAAAAAGAAAACCCAAAGAGAAACAACTTCTTCTCGGCGATAAAATATGATTTGTTTCACTCAGAGGGAACATGATGGCATATTTTAACAGTTGCCTTTTTTATGTCAGTGGCTAAAAATAGATCTCCATGGAAACACTATGCATCCCACTCATTGAGTGGAAATACCCGCACGTCTAAACCTTGGAGAATGTGTGAATATATGAGCGCATGTGTGTGTGTGTGTGTGTGTGTGTGTGTGTGTGTGTGTGTGTGTGTGTGTGTGTGTGTGTGTGTGTGCGTGTGCGTGTGTGTGTGTGCAAAAGCAAATGTCCCAACACAGAGAAGACAGACTTGTTGTAATGACCTCTAAATGTCCTTGTGAAATAAACACGTCATACTCTCCACATTTAGGATATAACCTGGTCTTATTAAAACAAATGAACTTTAAAATCAAAACTCATTGATTTTGCTCATTTGTACTCATTTGTACTGGATCACTGTGAGTCATTTTTGTCAGGAATAAATCATAAATGTCTCTCCCGCCTCCAGCTTGTGTAGATCGCAGCAGCTCGGCTTCTCACTGGTTTCAACAGATGACATCACATTACCCCAATTTAAGCATCCCTCTATTGGCTCCTGGCATGATGTTAAGATTTTAGGCATCACGTTTGACTTATATTCCTATTATGCTGCAGCTAAAAGGAGTTTGTATGCATAGTTTATGCATGCAGGAAGAGAAGTAGAGCTTTGGACTCATATAGTAGTGGTCACAGTCGCCCCTGGTATGTCTGCAGTGTGGCTGTTCAATAAGTAACTAGATTCACCAGCGTGCCACATTTGCACTGTCAAAAATTCACTGTAACATTAAAGAACTGTGAGATTTTAAATAATAAAGTTGTCTTGAATAAAAAGTAGAAGCACTTGTTCACTGCATGTTTTCTTGACAATTCTACAGCCACAAAATATAATGGCAGGGAGCCTGATTATAATTATAGTCATAGAATGGTGAAAAAGCCTCCCAGGGTTCAGCTCTTTCACTCATTTCAGAAAATGTTGACCAAATATGAGCCTGTGAAAAGTCAAGAGGTGACTGAGCTGCTTGCAATTAGAGGTACTGCTTGAAGGGACCGAGCTTGAATTCTTTAAAGGCATTTCTAAAGATGCATTTTTAGTAAGCAAATTCTTCTTTTCATTATTTTTGATTAAATGTGGTTTTTTTTTTGCCCTTTCAATCCATTATATAATTAGTCTTTTCTTATGGTGGTGACATCCTATTTTCTTTTGCCATTTCATTAACCCCCCCCCCATATGTTTTGTTTTACTGGTACATGTTGCTTGTCCGGGACAACATGTTGGTGGAATAGAGAATAAAGAAAAAAAAAAGATCTATTAATCACTGAGGGAAATTCTTTGGCTGGTTTAGAATTTAGTTAATTCATGGAGAAAAAATGAAAAACCTTGGCCACACTGTAGTGTAGTGGTTAGGACTGTTACCTCACAGTACAATATCTTTAGTTCGAGTCTCGGCTTGGGGATCTGTCTGTGTGGAGTTTGCATGTTATCCAGGCTTATTGCTGCCTCCAGGTGTAATCCTCAACCCCTAACCAAACCGGGGTTTGGATTTCTCCCCAAAATCTGTCTGTCCAATCCTTTTTCTCCTGTAACCACAACAGGAACACCAGACAGTCTCCACCTCTGAGTCTGGTTCTGCAGGTTTCTTCCTGTTGAAATGGAATTTTTCATTTCCACCAACTCCTGCTTGTTGCTGTGTGTGTGTGTGTGTGTGTGTGTGTGTGTGTGTGTGTGTGTGTGTGTGTGTGTGTGTGTGCGTGCGTGCGTGCGTGTGTGTGTGCGTGCGTGCGTGCGTGTGATGGATTAGTGACATGTCCAGGGTGTACCCCGTCCTAACTTATCATCACCTTGGACCCGCTCCAGCTGGAAGGATGTCTGATTGCTTTTTTTTTTTTTTTTTTTTGTGTGTGAAAGCACTGCACAAACTTTAATATTAAAGGTAAATAAACATATATAATATCATCATCACATTTTATTAAAAAGGTGCATCAGCAGCTCTTTGATATAAAACCTGCCTGTCTCAACTTTGTTTTCTTTCTTCTTTTTTTTCCTCTCTCTCCACTTCACATTAGTGCACACAATAGTGTCCAAAACACATCACCATGGCAACAGGGTTCTACGTTGATGACGATCATCGTTCTAACGACGTGAAATATCAACGCCTTTTCTTTTCTTTTTTTTTCCCCCGCAGCAAATCAATAGCTCCAATGTGTATTCTCAGCTTTCACCATTTTGAAGAGTGAGGGAGGGAGAGGGATTTGAAGAGGGAAGACAGAGCGGGGTTGAAGCGTGAGTCACAGAGGGAGCGGGAAGAAGAGAGATGGAAAGAGAGAGAGATGGGATTGAGAAGCAGAGAATGAGAGTAGGCTGGATGTAGAGTAACTCTGTGAGTAATAACCCATCAGTGGATAAAAGGTGGGTAATTATCATGCTCTTATTAGAAGAGGGATTGATGGAGAAATGTGTCACAGTGTCCTTGAGAATGACCTCCATAATACTGACACCATTTTAGGCCGTAGAAGAAATGATGTTCATTAATGTATGCATAACGAATGGAATTGAAAACCCAAAGAGGTTAAAATGAGCAGATATAACAATGCGATAAGCACTGTAGGAAACAAAGTGAACAGGATGTGATGCCATCAAACAGAGGAAGATTCACACGGAGGTAATAAACGAAAGGAGGTTTAAAGGGAAAAAAATGATTTAAAATGACAAATATTCGACTTGTTTTTTTTTTGCTATAGCTGTGAACTGATTCTTGTGTTTACCTGCAGTCTGACTGGACATGAAGCAATAAATGAAGCCAATATGGCAGCAACTGGTGTGCAGCATTTTCGTTTGTTCAGCCATTCGTCTGTGGTGATTGTTTAGTTGTCTTTGGCGCTTTTTGCCCATTTATCCCTCCATTCATTCATTTTATATACTGCTTGATGAAATTTAGGATTTGTTACTGAGTAATGGAGCCGATCCCAGCAGACAATGGGGGGAAGCAAGGTTCCATCTGGTTAGCTCACCAGTTCATCAAAAGGGAGAGCGAGACACACTTTTTAAGTCACTGATTTAACCTAAAAATCATGTTTGGGACTGTGGTAACCACTGGATCCACTGGATCCACTACTTAAAAACGTTATTTCATCACATTACGTTTTTTCAACTTAGTCCAGAGCGTGGAGAAGCCAAATACAGATGGGAAAAAACCCCTAAAAAAACAACTCTGGCATATCGGGCCACGTCTGGACTTTGAGTTTGGGGAAACTGGGTTGATATAGGAAATGGTTTATAAAGAGGGTTACAATGACTTCCTGTAGTGACCTCTGTAAAAAGGAACAGCCTCAAAAAGACAATTATGGTTTGACACATTAGTCTTTTCTTTTTTTGAGAGGGATGACTCACTTTCATGTTTGGTATCATTTCTTGTCCACGGCCATACGAGGCGTAACACTATGTGGGCGTATAAAACTCTTTAGGGACGTTAAGTGGTAGTTTTATCAAAAGTCAACTTTCCTGTGATACATGCGTACAAACAATGATTCGGATGATTCATGGTTTTGACACCATTCAATACTTATTCCCTCTAAATTGTGTTTCTTTATCCAGAAAGAAAGTTTAAAAAAAACTAATGAGGAGAAAGAGGTGTGAAAGAGAAAACATGATTCAGATCTGATGACCCGTGTCACACATGACGCTCCCACACTCTCTTTGCTTCGAGCAAAGACAACGCAGTTGGATTCACCTAAAGATGGCAGATACTAAGCAGATGTGTCTACATTTGTCATCCTCGATGGTAATCTACTCTGGACGTGCGTGGGTCTTCTTAGCCTCACCGGCCGGCCTCTGCGCTCGGCTCGCGATGTGCTTTTGCGTGCATCAAAGAGCGTCACGTCAAGATTCCGAGGTCAGAGGGCACGGTGGGGAGCCAGCTCGCTCGTGGGGCAGCCGATGTGACATGTCTTCAGTGTGCAAACACACTGCTCCGTTCAGATCACTGAGCATTCGCATTCAAAGCAGGGCAAACATGCAAGCAGATGTATCCTACTGTATGCAAACAAACAACCGAGGTGGGTTTCTCATTTCACAAAGAGCCACAGGGTAGCACGGGCACAGATACATGCTGACATGCACAGACACACACACATGGATCTATCATTTATTCCCCTGCGGACAGCCCCGTCTGACAGTTAATGGACTGGAAAGCGACACTGTGCAATTTCTTGACACCATGAATTTCCCATCATGGCTGTACTGTATGTATCAGTGCATTTGCTCACATACGCATGACACTGTTCGACAGGAGCTTTTTGCAATAAATATAGACCTATATTTTATGCACATTACAAGATCTTAGCTGTCAAAAGTGAGATGTTTTACATTTTGAGGAAAAATATCAGCCCATTTGAAATTAGACGGCCCTACTCATCCCAAAAAAGATAGAACTGTCCTGCTTAGCTTTCCATCTCGCAACAACAGTCTATTAACATCCAGGAGCAGTAAGAGGTACCGATTCATCCATCCAACCATCCATCCAACTATCTTCTATACTGCTTCATAAAATTAATAGTCAATTAGAGCTTCAACAATCCGTGAACCAGCAAAAATACTGAGGTACATTTTTCAGTAAAATGCTCTCCTCAATGTGAAATAGCAAACACTTTGAAGCTCCCACCATCCAGTACATCAAACAATTAAGTGAATCAGGAGAAATCTCTGTCCACAATGGACAAAGCTGACAGTCAATAATAAATGCCTCTGATGTTTAGGCCCTCAGGCGGCTCTGCATTAAAAAAAACAACAAAAAAAAAACATGTTTCTCCACATGATCCACAAATGCAAATTGAATAATGCAAAGAAGAAGACATGGAACACAAACCAGACATGTTATCATGTTGTTTGAACCGACGCTCGAGGTCTGAGACCAACCGGAGAACTGTTCTGTTGTCTGATAAATCAGAAATATACATTTGTTTTATACACTATGGACAGTGTGTCCCGTGGAGTAAGATTCAAGAGATCATGAAGCTTGTTATTAAACCTTGCATATTTGATAGTATAGGGTTGCATTAGTGCCGAAGGCTGTAAACAACAAACTGCATCCATCACAACAACACACTGTAGAATCCAGGTGCTGAATCAGCATGCCTGCAGTTCAAACCTTTCACCAGTCGTGAACTATTTACTGTATTAAAATATCCAGGAAAAAGTGCCCAGCTGCTCTGCATCAAACAAGAATGTGACAACGATCCTTTTCAAAACCTCCACAAAACTGATCTGCTCACTTCTGGGTGGATTCCAAACTTTTGAGCCGACGCCAAACCTTATAAACATGGTCCTTTTTGAAAATGTGTTGCTGCAATTAATGGCTTCTTAATAGAATAGTCTGGATCCTGGACTTGCTCCTCTGCAGCCTAAGCAACGAAGACCCAAGACTGTTGGGTAACCCAATGGCTGTACCACACAGAGCTTCATCTCCAGCAATTTCTTCCCCTTCCTGACCTTTACACACGGTTAAAATAAGATGGAGTGCAACAACATGGTAATCAAAGCCCCTCTACTTGTATTTCATCAAATTAAGAAAAAAACAGCTGATATCTTTCATTTATAATGGAGACTATCTCCTGTGCTGTATGTTCTATCATAATTCAAATGTATTGCATTATGTTTCAGTGACAAATTATTTTCTCAAACAATGTTGGATTTTACATCTGGTCATCATAGAAACCCTTACATGCGCATAATTTGTTTTGTTTCCCAAGTGGAATTACAACAAACAGGGCTTCTAGTTTCCTCAGTATATTAGCATTCCCAGAATGGTCCTAAATGATCCAAAGGAAAATGGGAAATACGTCTGGAGCTAGTAGCCATGTGGTTCTGCCTCCAGGAACATTTATTCAATCAGGAATACATTTCCTGGTTTGACAACTGTCAACTGTCACTTTACAAAGTTATGGACCTCCATTATTCTTTATGTACCCAATAAATCAGAGGTATCAAACATTAGAACTACATCCTGAGTGGGCCAGACCAGTAAAATAGTGTCATAAAAACATCTCAATTTTAAACATAAAGCCTTAAACTCACTGAAAAATATGATTATACAATGATTATACAATGTTTATATGTCCATCTGTTAAAAAATAAATAAATAAATGAAAAGGTTTATTCATTTTTTAAGTGATTATTGGTTGCCGGTTTGCATCGATGCTGAAATAAACTGAGGGATGTGGATGTTTGTGTTGCTTCTTCTTAACAATCCCCCCGTTGCTGAAGCCTCTCAAGACCGTTAAAATAGGGCAGTCAGTCTTAATATGAATACTTCCTGTGGGTTTTCATTCAGGATGTTTCAAAGTGTTGCAGGATGAGCCCTCCTCTGAGAGTTTCAACCAATTAATGTTTGAATGTACTCGTGTTTTTCACATTACAAAATGATATTGCAGATGCTGTATACGTCAAAGTGTTTGGCTAATCTTTATATATAGTGTGTGTCTCATCCAAACTTTAAAACACACCGTATGATTACACAATCATAAAAGAAAAAACACCGATTCAGTATTTCACCAACAAATGCGTCCGACGATTTCAGGGCCTCGTTGCCATGCAACTAATGGACACGCAACAGACTTTGTGTTTTTCCTCAAATGTCAAACCATCAATTTCAGACCTCTTCAGGACTTTAATGTACATTTTATAAAGCTGACTCGAGTGTGACTTGGACAACGGGAGAAAAATTGACCACACGTGATTTTCTGTTGCAGGTCTTCCATCCAGCCAGCGAGAGGCTGAAGATGATCACATTATGTCTCTTCAGCTCAAAAGGTTTAAATGTTGAACGAGCTTTTACAGTCTCCCAACAACCAAAATGAAATGTATGTTCCAAGCCCAGAGATAAAATATGCAAGTGTGTGTGTGTGTGTGTGTGTGTGTGTGTGTGTGTGTGTGTGTGTGTGTGTGTGTGTGTGTGTGTGTGTGTGTGTGTGTGTGTGTGTGAGTCTGTGGAGGCAGCTGTACAAGTGGGTGAGTTTTGCTGTCAGGCATTGTGCTCTGTGAGTCTGACTCATGCGAGAAATGGCAGAGTGGAGTGAGACAACACAACTCACAGCTCTCACACTCTCTCTCTCTCTCTCTCACACACACACACACACACACACACACACACACACACACACACACACACACACACACACACACACACACACACACACACACACACACACACACACACACACTCTCTACAGGGTAACAGATAATTAGTTTTCATACGTTCATATCAGAATACATATCAGCAAAAGTGTAAATTGCATGGTGACATAAGATGGAAGAAAATCTTCAGGGTTCAGCTGTGGATATTGCACAGAAAAGTTCCTTATCCAATTGTCTTTATGTTATGGAACTTTAGCAGTTTCTTTCTTTTATATTTCCAACGGGGAGAAAAAAAAAAATGTAATATCCAATAAAAAACGACCTTTTCTTACGATTAAAACACAAAACCTTGAACGGTTTCTTTGGTTCGTGCAGATTATATCACAGAATATAAATACCTAAGGGTTTATTTACACCTGCAGGGAAACGTTTTTGGCTGGTGGTATATCAAGAAGGGGAGAAAAAGACAAGCAACTGGTGAAGGATGAAAACTTCTTTTGCATAAAATCCAGCATGAATATGGCAGAGGCTGGTTGGAGCAGCACTGGGGACTGAAACAGACAAGTTGGGGGCTATTTTCCATTAAATGTAGGAATAAAAATGATTTGCAAAATGGATTATATTTATCAAGTAGGCATGTCACCAATGCACAAAGATAAAAGCTAAAGCCAAACTCATTTTAGTTCAGGGGTCACGTACACCCCAACTTCATTTTGAGCGGGCCGGACCGGTGAAATAGTGTTATAATAACCTCTAAATCTAAACTCGTGTATTGAATATGCCTTAGCAATACAAAAGTGTATTAGTTTATTAGGAGGTAGTGTTATGAACTGTGTGGAGGCAGAAAGAGAAGAGGTTCTCAGGAGACTCAGCACTAACCTAACAGAGGTCCCTCTCTCCATGGCGGAGGAGCAGGTTCCCACTTTGTCGAAGGTCACATGATCTTTACCGCTGATATTTCTGAGCATGAATGAGCTGCGGCACAAACTTTAGGGTCAGCGTCCCACAGGCTCCACAGACATACGCTTAGCATATAAACCACTTTTTCACTGTATATACTTTTCACTCTCTGGTTTAATACTTGACCCAGGCACTTTTGAATTGCATTTTTTCTTCTTCTCTGTTGTTCAGTTGATGAATAACAATTTTGTGGCTCTTGTATATTTTAAACTCAATGTTTGATGGAAGCTGATTCATTTTCATTGACTTATATTTTAGATAATTTCAGAACATCTGTAATTTTGTTCAAATACACTATTAATGCTTTTCTTTACTGACAGCGAATATGGGTATGTTACAGTACCGTACAGTACAGTGTCCATATTTTATACATATTTAATAATACAAATACTAATTTCTTGCATGCGTTGAAAATTTAATTTATGATGGCTAAAGTTGTTTTGAATAAATTATTCATATTTATTGTCTGGTATTAATATGATAATAGAATCTAAAATAAATTATGTTAAATGTAACAATAGCCAATTAAGAATCTTTTCAAAAGTTGATGATCAACTAAAGTTTTTTGTTCCAGCGTTAATGAATTTCCTTTAGAGATTAATTAGTTGCATTATATCACTTCATTTCATCGATCTACGATGCAGTGAGATTGCACATACAGTACCTGTGATCCACACAGAAATGATGGGATGCATCACGGTTAGAGCAACGACCTCTGATATGCCGGTCAGATATTTAAGAATATCCCATGATATTCTGCCGGTGAATGAAAAGCAGTCCATATTACTTTATGAGCCTGGATATGAAATGCAGAGAATAAGTCTGGAATAGTGCAAATATCATATATGACATGATGTTTTATAAATAAATAAATAAATAAATGAATAAATAAATAAATAAATAAATAAATAAATAAATAAATAAATAAATAAATAAATAAGGATAATTGAAAAACGAAAAAAGAGAAATGTATCTCTGTCCTGTAAGTAGTTGGATTGTCTTCTAATCTCATGGTTTGTAGTTCGATTTCCCCCTCATCTTGTCCTGTACATGAGTGGTAATATCCTTGGACAAGACACCTAAAACCCAAATTGCTCAAAATGTGCTTTCCCAATAAAAAAAAACAAAAACAAAAAAAAACAATGTCATTATGAGTCTCTGACTGAATTTATTAGTCACTTAGTGTATCTGCTCCACCATCTGAGCCTCAAACACTGTAACGTTAGCTGGAGTGACTGCACTCCAAGTGGACACAACATTAATGAGACATCTGTTTACAGCCTCTGTGTGTGTGTGTGTGTGTGTGTGTGTGTGTGTGTGTGTGTGTGTGTGTGTGTGTGTGTGTGTGTGTGTGTGTGTGTGTGTGTGTGTGTGTGTGTGTGTGTGTGTGAGAGGGAGTCAGAAAGAGATGCTGCATGTGTGCAAGCCAGTTTAGACACAACTGCTCACTGACAAGAGCAAAGTTTAACGGGTTCAGTAACTTTATCCTGTAATTTCAGACTATTCAACCATTCATTCATTTACCCAGTCAAACATTTGATCTGCCTGTCCACGCCCTCCCTCCATCATTAATCCGTCTTTCATCATTCTATCCAGACATGTTATTAATACCTAATAACCAATACAGCTTCCAGTCCGTGTTCCTAGTTATTGATAGAAACATGTTCTCATTTATATTGCTAATAAACAACTGCTTTCTGTTGGGTCTTGTTTCCTTCTACATGGAAGAAACACATCTGTTCCCCACTCCTCCCCGCATGTGAGCGGACTGTGAATCCATTTATTGAAGGCTGTTTGATGTGCGAGTGCAGCCATGTAAGAAGATTTTGACAGCTACTTTTAGTGCTAAAGACTATCCGCTTATAAATTAGCATATGGCACATTCCCATTTCCTAATCCTAGTTGCAATCATAACTTACTTCAGCGTTTTAAACATGTTCGTTGCAATCTAATGCCTTCTGACAAAGGAAATGTGAATTTGAAGAATGCTGCGTAAAATTGTCGAGCATTTCTGTGGCTTTAGCCAGGCGCGCACAGAGTACATACACACACACACACCCACACACACACACACACACCCACACACACACACACACACACACACACACACACACACACACACACACACACACACACACACACACACACACACACACACACACACACACACACACACACACACACACACTCGTCGGTAACCCTTCCTCTCCCCGGGGAGTGAAAAGAGAGAGTATCCAGGGCCGAGAGGCTGAAAGGGAGAGTGACAGTGGTCTATCTGCTGTCTCCCATCTGGGTGTCAGGCTCTGGTTTCGCCCGGGGGCTCAGATAAGCTCCGGACACAATAGGGACAGCTATTAAAATTCAAACTACCAGAGACAGTCATGAAATAGTCATGACAGGTGAGGGAAATCAACACACTGTACTGAGGAACCTTGTTATCTGAACTGTGGAAGAAAATGCAGTGTTTAGGTCAAAGCTGAGCGAGGAGGAGGAGTCAACAGCTGTTTGAAATTCAAGGTAGAACAATGCTGGACGATATTAGATATGTAGATATATAGATATTGATCGATAGATAGATCGATAGATCGATAGATAGATAGATAGATAGATAGATAGATAGATAGATAGATAGATAGATAGATAGGCAGAGTGGTATGAACAGAGGCTTACTGTCACTGCATCTGAGCAAGCTGGGAGAGTATTGATCCTCCCTTCGCGCTCCACAGTTACAATTTGATTGAACTGTTCTGTGGCCGAGCCCCGTGAAACTCCATCCAAAATGCTCCATCTGCCTCACAAATGGATGACTCCACTGTAATGTTTGTGACATTAAACAGATGCGCTGTATTCAACGTAATTGATTTTTCCACTCTGGACTGCTCATATAAGGCCAGTGGCCGAGGGCAGAGCTCTTTCATGCACTGCAACAAAATGTTTGCCAGAGAGCAAAGACCTGCAACTGCATGTGGCTTTATTAAGCATTTTTCTACATTTTCTTTTACATATCTGAGAATTTATTATGCATCTTATTGTTCTCTTTTAACCTTCTATGTCCTTTTATGTATTTTTTACTGTGGCACATGCACGCACGGCACTTACAATTTTATTGTTTTTACCAATGACAATAAAGACGATTTTTACATAGGTAGCCAGAATTTCAATCTAAAAAGATATAATCACATTAAAAGCCATTGGGACACTTGCTTTGATAAAGACCTTTAATTGACTAAAGTCCAATATTATTAATTAATTTTAATACATATTATCTCACATATACATTTATAAAAGGTAAATAAATAAATAAAAATATTATAAATAAAATGTATAATGTTTTATAAAATGATCATGTATAATTTTAACAAAAAGGAAAGTCATACACTGGTTTGAAATGGTTGCTTCATGTCTCTTAAGGACTTACTGGATTAAACAGTTGGAGCTAATTGACGCCGTCACAAGAGAAGAGGGGAATATTATGAAAAGCTGAAATAATGTGTTTGCCCATCAGGAAGCGTTTGATTTCTGTGCTCTGATCTGATGCCCGTTGGGTAAGTGTGGCTATCTCTGTATCCCCATCCCCTCAGGCAGGAATAAATGCCTCTGCTTCCTTTATGCCACTGAGCAAGGCACAGAGGGGTTAACTTTAAAGGTTGAGAGAAGGAAAAACTCCAACTTTCCATCTTCATGCGTTTGTTCATCTCGTCCATCGTGGCTGGATTGTCATGGATTATTATTCCACACGATATTCAAAGTTGAGATGCAGCTGCTCTGTGCCCTTGAGCAAGGCAGGGCTGGATGTGGTTCAAGACTGGATCTGTTTATGTGCCCTTGAGAAGGAAACGCTGTCTGTCTGCATTGGCAGCGGCAGCAGCAACACGCTCGTTCTGCCTCACAGCGGGAGAAGAAAAAGAGAGGAGAAGAGGTCAGCTCAGGAAAAAAAGAGCTGACATGGAGAGAAACAAGACGGTTATAGGCCCGGACTCTGCATATCCAGCTAAATTCACTGTCGTGTCTGTCAGCTCGCGATCCATATCCCCGGCTTCCACCAGCCGCTTTAGGTTCGGGACATTTCCCAGGACAAGAGGTGAATGTAGATAAACGACAGCGACCTCGGACGGAGGAGTGCTCTGGCACTGAATTTTTAAGCAAATCACTAATCTGAGGACACGTTTTCGGACAGTCTTCGACATTAGGAAGGTTGTTCAACTGGAGGTGAAAAGGCCCTTTTTTCACCTCTAAACAGGCTGGAGGTGGACGGTTGCAATCACTTGTCACGTTTGGTTGGCTTTAAACAAACCCTGGTATGTTTCCTGCATTAGAGCATTTCAGTCAAATGTGAATCATGAAACAGACTTTTTTTTTGGAGTGATTTCTTAGCGGGTAAATCCCCTCCACAATTATCCCAAATGCATTGATTTACCATAAGCTCAGCACACAGCGGAAGGTGTACGTCACAGTATTTGTCCAACATACATGCAGTTGACATCTTTTAGAGAATGTCAGTGTGAGGCACCAAGCAAACCGGACCGGAGTGCCAAATCCAAACTACACCAGGAATTATGAACACATAATGTGAGGCTGGTGCCAAATTCAGAAAAGAATATAAAATGCCAGGGAAGAAAGAGAAAAAGATTTAACTTCTATTTTTAATAATGTAAGTACAACTCTATTAAATCCAAACTAAACATCTTTATGAATATAAGATTATGTGGTCTCGCAATATTTGTGGAATAAAACTATAGAAATTGTGAACAAAAAACCTGAGATCTAAGGCTTTTTCCTGTAACTGTTGAGATAGATTTTGGATACACCAAATGCATCAAATCAAGACAGAAAAAGTGGCTCAGCAGTGCTAAAATTTGACATTCAACTGTTAAGTATTGTTTTCTTCGGCAAAACTGTTTTTTCCTGTGTTATAAAATGATGTGTCTCCTTAGAAACCAGTGTTGAAAAATAAAAACCAAAAACTGTTTCTCAGCTTATGAAAGGTTTCACTCAGGATTAATCATCCATTTATTAATGTCAGATTGACAACTCATATGTTCTAAATAGATCTGTTGCTACGATGAGGTTAACATTAGCTCAGGTCAAAAGTGACCTGGTCATTGTAGAATTAACAGTATATAAGGGGTTAACTATGTTTTTTCAGCACTGGGTTGATTTATAGTCCGTTTCCGATGTGGAGTCATCATTTCTGTACACTATGTGATGCACTCACACAGATATACTGTAAACTAAAGTGAGTCAGCAGGCTCCAAGGGGGGGCAGGCCAGCAGACTCTGGTTTATTTTTTATTTTTTTGGCATCTCCTCACTTAATTTAGTCAGGCATCTCTTGGGACGGTTGACTTCACTGCTGGCCATGTCCAGCATCTGCACACTCATATCAGTCTGTCTGAGAGGTTTCCTCAAGCTCGGGTTTCCTGCTTCACAACTAAGACAGAAATAAATCCATTCAAATAGTTTGTTGCCTAACTCAGGTCTCCCGATATTAAATCACACTGGTTTGTCATCATTTAATCAGACAAAAGTATTTACATGACACGATTTTAACCCGATTGGAGTTTAAATCAGATCACTTATTGTTGATGTAACAGTGACTGTCTGCATATTTGTGTTAAAACTAATACAATTGCTTTTCATTTGATGTGTACTGCGTTGTTTTTTTTTTTGGACACAGCATCCTCTTAACTTACACACCCCGAGCCAATTTACAAACTTCCACCCCAAAAAATCCCCATCAAATTATAGAGGGGGGATGTTTCTCAGTAGATATCTAATGGGTGTAAAAATGCAGTTTTAGTCCAAGACCATGTTTAATCACTGTCTGGGAAAACAGCCCACAGTGTACATCTCCAGAGACGGTAATCAAACCGTGATATGAAAAGCCTCCGCATCTGATGAGTGATTACACTTCACTATAAAACCCACAGGAAACATTCACCCATTATTATTTTTTTTTTCTGCATTTCATCATCTTCTGGTAATGCAGTGAATTACAACGTTTACACAAATTTGTAATGTCAGCGCTTACAAAGAACTTCACAAGAACAATAAAGCTATTTGAAGTTTTTGAAACTGGAACTTTTGCCTGTTGAAGCTGTCCACTTTGTCGTTTAGGTCCATGTTTGTGTATTGGTCGAAATGGTATTTGTGTTTTTTGCCATCAGTTAGCACATATGCAATGTACAGACAGGACTCGCAATAAGAGAATGTGATGCTTACAGCTTAATATTATATGTTCACTGAATATTTTGTGTTCTAGGTATCTATCTTGCATCTTGAAGTAACAACGTGAAAATAAATCCTTGAAAGGATATCCTCAATGTTCTTAAAAGGAAATGATTTAGGTGGACATCACTGATAATCTAAAGGAAGTATCACACTTTACTTTAATCTGATATCTTGAAATACACAATTGTACTGTATAGGCTGTAGAGATCGTACATCAATCCGTACCCGAAACTGCTTTATCCGATTTAGAGATGCAGAGTGCTGGAGCCCGATCTCAGCTGACTATGGCTGAAGGCAGGTTACACACACACACACACACACACACACACACACACACACACACACACACACACACACACACACACACACACACACACACACACACACACACACTCAACGCTATGAGCAATTTGGAGTCATAAATTAGCTTCAAAAGCATGCTTTTGTTTTGGAAAGATGTGCCTGAAACCCATACAAACATTGTGCATGTAAGACATTGTGTATTGTTAAAGATAGATAGATGGATAGATAGATAGATAGATAGATAGATAGATAGATAGATAGATAGATAGATCTCTCATTGGCTAAACCAATAATGAAAACTTATTTTAGACATGCTTTCATGCACCACTATTTAAAACAGCACATTCCCTCCCTGGTAAATCTTCCTAATGTTGCATATTGAGTACGATTGCAGTGATTCACTCCGAGCTGCTGCCTCAAGGTCATTGCTACTACACTGCAGAAGAAGAACACCTGTGTGAGTAGCTGTGTGCATAAAGGTGTGCGTGTGAGTGTGTGCGTGGGTGTGCGTGCACGCACAGTGTGGTTTCGCCTCCTCAAAGAGCAAAATGGCTGTGTATCATTTATAATCTGTCCTCTGAGAGCCATCACTCTCCCTCTCGCCCTTCTTTCGCTGCCTCCTATTTCATTCTCTCTCCCTTTTCTACCTCTTCCAGCCTTTTTACAGAGCCACAAGGGGAAGGCAGGAGAGGGGGAGGGCAGATATAAGAGGAGGGGAGGAGGTGCAGAGGACTTGCAGAGCAGGAGAAATTGTCCTTATTAAAGCGACGGCAGCTCCATGTGAGAGATCCCTTGTGGGACAGAGATTAAATAGACTGCGTCAGAGGGGAACGCGCTCGTGGTGCTGCGACTGGAAGACGTGATTAGTATGATCATCAGGGAGGGAGGGTGGGATGGAGGGAGATAGAGAGAAATAGAGAGAGAGAGGGGGGGGGGGGGGCGAGACAGGCGAGAAGAATGGTGGAGAAGGTAAAAAAATGGGGTTAAAGAAAGAAGAGAAAAAATGTGCACGTGTGTGTGGGAATGCAGACTGTTTCACAGACGGGATAAAAACAGATTAGTAAGGGGAGAAAAAAAAACAGAACCAAGATGGGTGTGAATGAGGAAGAACGAGAAAGAAAGGAGATAAAATGGAAGAGCAGGTAGAGCGATTGAGCGAACTGAAGTGTGCAGTCTGGGAAAGGAGAGAAAATGGAGCGAAGGTGAGAAAACTGGTGGATGGCAGATGAGTGGGCCAAATACTTTTCTTATGCTCAGGATTCAGAAAGGTTTGATCAAGATGACAGTGCTAAATATAGACGGTGGGATTATACTGTGGAGGAAATAAAAGAGAAACAGCGGCATAGTACAGTGTTTATGTGATCGCACGTCGACTCCATAGGATTATTTTATAGGCATTTTATGGCAGGCAAACATCCTTCCTCTATCTAATCTTATTCTTTTCTACAGTGGCAAGTCAATCTTTCTCGTGTCTCCGGTTTCTGTCAGCCAGACGCTTCCCTCTCTGTGTCCTTGACATCAGGGGCAATGTCACTGAAACAAAATGGATGCAAACATGCCAGTCATTTTTTATTTTTTTTTCCTTCGCAATCAAACACATGAGTGCAAGGCAGGATGACGCCTGCACCCGTGTGTGGAGGCATTCAGAGTCTGCTGATGATGTGTACATGGTCTATAAACACATTCTGGTGTATAAGTCAAGGTTGCACTCACTTCGACGCAAGTGTTTACTCAAGAACCACGAGCAGGCTTCTCTCCTGGGGAATCTGGCCACCATCCACCACTGTCACTACTGTCACGAAGACGGTGCAGGAGCGCTCCCCCTCTGGGATCCGTCCTTAACTGATAGTCACCTGCATTTCTGCAAAGCCACATTTCTCCACTGTTCAAAGAGTATAAAGTGCCGCAGTCATGACGTACTTTAGTAGGCCACCTGGATATTTAGCCGAGCTCTGGTTCTTTTGGCAAAAAGCCACTTGAGCTTTTTTTTTTTTTTTTCTTTTACCGGATTCTCCGATTGCAAACTCAGATCTTACCCATTTTGTCAAACAATCCTACACAATTGATTTCCAGTTTTAAATGGGAGAGAAAGTAGTGTAACTATTAGCCCCTCAGAGTAGTTTGAGGGGCCTCCTGGTGTGGAGTTTGCATGTTCTCGCTGTGCACGAGTGGATTTTCCCAAACCATTTGCTAAAGCAGGGGTGCCAAACATATATTAGTCGAGGAGCCACATACAGCCCAGTTTTATCTTGAGAGGTAAAACACTATCATGACCTTTATATTTAGACTTTTTTCTTTGTTGTGGTGTAGCGTATATGTGAAGAAAATGGTGCAAAACCAAACAGTGGAAATTACTATAATCTCAACGTCAACACACTTTGAATGGTGCTAAACACAGTGAAAAAGCAGATTCTCCTACAGCTGTTGCATTATGCATGTTTTTGAAAACTCATTCTAACAACATGGCTTTGAGTCTAATGCAAGTTTGCTCGCTTTTTCATAGCAGCTTCACCGATATCTCAGCTTGAGTCAGTGTTGGGTTGTGTTGTGTCTGCTAGTCTTTAGAAATGTGTTTAAAACAAAAAAATAAATAAATCTGTTTTCTTTGAAATTTGAACCATTTGTTTGGTGGGTTGGCGGATTTGAAACCCCTGCATGAAATAATCCCATTCCAAAGAATCTCTAAACTTTATTATGAGGACACTAGAAAAAGTAAAACTGTTTTTTAAGGACTGAGTCGTGAATCTAGCTTTTGCGCTCTAGAAATCTTAGAGCTTCCCTCAATTGTCGCTGTAAGCTTTTTTTTTTTTAAATAATACTGAAATAAGTAAGTCACAAGTTGCTGCAAATGGACTTTACTAACTTATAGAGTCTCAATGAAACTTAACACAACCCGTCACTTCCACCTATTGGCTCATACACTCACACACCAATGGTGACCATGAAGGGTAATTGTTGTATCCTGCTGTCACACGCAGACAGCTGGAGTCGCGCTCCAGTGCCCTGCGACCTTTGGTTGGATAACAGTAGAGAAGACGGATGGAACAGGACAAGTCAAAACTCGAATCAGAACTGCAACGTTTAGAAACTCTACAGATTAATGCTACATCGTTGTTGGCTGAATAAAGGAAATGAGTGTAAAAGAGAAACATGATGAAGGTTATCGATGTGGAGCAGGTCTATTTAGGCTACGCTGTACACTGGCCCACTGGGATACCCGCAACCAACCAGTTTACTTAAATAGAAATGGGAACAGAAGCGAGCAAGAGAGAGAGAGAGAGAGAGAGAGAGAGAGAGAGAGAGAGAGAGAGAGAGAGAGAGAGAGATGAAGGGCAGGCGGCTGGGTTGATGAGGGGCAGGCCTGGAGGGGATAGCAACGAGAAAATGGGAGGTACAAAATCTGGCAGGAAGTGAGAAGATTCAAACAAGACGATGTGAGCAACAGGTGCAGAAAGAGAAAGAAACAGGATTTATATTAAAGTCGCTGTAATCGATGTTAATGTCAATTTTTAGCAAATAGCCAAGAGCCAGTTTAAATAAACAGAAATTACATTATTTGTCTTTTTCAAATGATCCAACGTCTCGTCATTGCCACAAAATAAAACATAGAAAAAAAAGAGTCTAAAACCTGTTTGGAGAGGCTGAAGACAGCTGAGTGTAACACAGAAACTGAAATAAGGTGCCGAGGGAACAGAAAAGAAAAGTTAACGGAAAGCTGGAGTCAACATAAAACTGTCAATTCTCACCGGTTTTATGATATTAAAGGAGAAAAACTTCAGCGTTTCAGTTTTACTGCTTTATCTATTTGTATTTAGAGTTATCTCGCTTTACCCTGAAAAAAACATAAAGTAAAGATTTTGCTTTTTTTTCCCCTAAACACCTATTTTTTTTATTTGTATTTTACAGCTCAGTTGGCTGAGAGGCTCTGACACCTTTCAGGTTATACAACAGCTTTATATCGATATTGCATCTCACTGTGTGTGCAGATCTTATTGTATTTCCTGAGTATTTACCTTTGGCATTAAGACTGTTCTGCGAGATCTCACTGAAGAAGGGCGAGCGAGTACGTCTGATTATCAGTTTTTTTCCAGTTTTGTTGGGATTTTTTCTTTCATTGTTTTTTTCCCGCTCTTCCTGTTTCTTGTATTGTCTTTAGTGATTCAGATCTTCGGAATAAAATAAAGGCAATAAATCGATTTTCTAGCTGAATATTGGATGCTTAAATAAATACAAAATCACTTTCACTGCCAAAATTATTTATTGATAATTTCTTTATTTCTATGTTATAGCAGCATAAAATATTGCAATATTTTGGTGTATTGATATTGTTATACACCCCTACAACATTTTTAGAGCTACAGCTGGGTGGTTTGTTTGTTTTGTTGTTGTTTTTTTTTTGCAGGGGGTATCACAAGAGAGTAGCTACCTATCTGGTAACTGATCATATGATCCATCAAACTACGGAACTGAAAATAGCAAAGCATTGTGTCACTTTTAATGAATTTGATGGTGCTTAGGTGCAATATCCTGCCCAAGTTTATTCTATTTAATTGAATGAATTGAATTGAATTTCATTCCCTCCCACACTGTACTGTACATACAGTATCTTGCCTCTTACTGCATATGTTTGAAATTTTTAACATTCATTATTCATTGTTTTTAAATCGGGCTTATCAATACACTGTCCAGTCGCGGCTATTTATGTTTCCGTCATGCCCCCATGTATGATGACAATAAAGCCATCGTATTCTAGTCCATATAAATGTTAGCGTGAACATGCGGTGATGTGTTCCAGCTGCCCATCAGTGCCGTCACCACGTCATCTCCTTCATCTCCCTCCATACCGTGCGTCACTCCACTGTTATATGTAAAATCTCCATGTCCTTCTCCTTTTCAAATTGGCCTCACGTACCGACATCCACCTTTAGTCTTCTGTGAAGCTACGCTCCATTCCTCAAAGACCACCCACACCATGAGCACCTCTTCATCCTCTCAGCCCTCGAGGAAAGGCTGAAGGCCATTTCACATGTTCCTGCTACCTCGGTCGGAGGTCCCATTGATGTGCTGCAGCTTTCTACCGTCTCCTGGGAGAATCAAGGTGTATCGTCAACACCCGCCCTTTGTCATTTCGTTCACCCTGAGAGCAGCAGGTGACATCCTGAGCTTCCCTGCTCTGAAACTGTAAGCTGCAGTCTGACAGCCGATCTGGCCCCTGCGTGGCTCGTGCCATTCAGAAAGGCTAGCTGGTCACCCCACGGTCACCTACAAGGCAACGCACATGTAACTACATCCCCGGGGTGCAGGCATGGTGCAAGAAACCGTTGCCATCGAGAGCGACAAGAAACAGAGAATCCCATTATGTTACATTCAATTCAGAACAATCCCCAAAAACATTCTTTAAACGGGCATAGTTTGAATGCAGTGTTTGCAGTTTATACTTTTATAGTCTTTAATCTGTTATTACTCTTCCAAATCTTCTTGAACTTCCTCGTCTTACAGTTGTTTATGTGTGCAGTGCAGCAAAAAAGTGTGTTGACGTACATGTTGTGTGGAGTAACATTTCTTCACTGGTAATGCCTAGCGAGCCGATATGCGTTTATGCTGCAAGATGCACGATAGCGTTTCATGAACTGTTAGTATCATGTGAAACAAATTGGTATAGGCAACCGTATACAAGGGTAATAGGTCAACCATGCCCAGGGCCTCCCACCATCAAACACAGGCCCCTGGGACCCATACATATTACACAAGCTACACATGATGACAGCAAGCTCTGCAGAATACCTTAAAGGATGATTACCATGATCACATTTCTGAGGTAACATATGTTCTGTGGAAGAACCACACGGCACGGGGGGGCCCACACGGCATAAACACAGAAACCGCAGGGATCATTGATGCAAACGGTACAAGATACCGTTACTCAGGGCCAATTTAGTCACTGTCCCACCGAGGGAAAAATGATTAATTTACCTAAATTAATCATTAGAACCATGAGATGAGAGGATACGTCAGCTGCACCTTCGATAAATAAAATTATGTAATGAAACTAGCAATTAAATATTTTAAGATATGTAAACGCCTTAGGTTCAACAAAGGACTAAACAAGAAATGGGGTAAAAAAAAATAAAAAATCCAATAAAAGGGTACTCACATAAAATAACAATTCACATTTGAGATTGTAGTATTTGGAGTATTGCAGTCATCAGAACATTTAATTTACATTTTATGTACATTCTTTACTGCTCCTCAGAGGAGCTTTTTCATTCCTTCTGCTCTTTTTCTTATTGTTACATCATCCAGCAGGAACTATAATTTTACACAATGATCCTATTTAATATCAGTATGAACAGCCAAGAAAGGATGAACAAGCTGCAGATGTTCCTTTAATTTATCCTTTCAAAGGTTTAATCAGATGTATTGTGTATTATGTAATAATAACATTTCAACTTAAAGTTTAAAGTTTTTCTTTGTTGTGGCGCAGAGTATACATGATGAAAATGTCTATATTGTCACAAAACCTTAACAATTACTACAAAAAATGACTACAATCTCAACATAAATCCAATTTTAATGAAACCTTCTGGTGTAAAATACAGTGAAATGTAAAAAAAAAAAAAAAACTTCTCCTGTCGCTGTTGCATTATGCGTGTTTATACAAACTCACCCTGACACCATGGCTTTGAGGCTGATGTTAGTTTACTATCTTTCATAACAGCACCACTATTGTGTCCACTATTGAAGGATTGACGTCTCTTTTGCAGGCCGGTTTTGGTCCACGGACCTCTTGTTTGACACCCCTGTCCTAGAATATATAATAACGATTAAAAGCTTTTAGATAATCAAGCTTACATAGGAGATACTGTGCAAACAATATTAGCAAAATGTTCTGTAAAATTAGATTTCCTGCGTCCGAAAACATGACTTTAATTAATACATTTGTTGTTGTTGTTTTTTTAATACACAAGTTTAATTACTTTAATAGTAGTTTTACGGCACGTCTGTAGGCTGTGATTGTGGATTAGTAATTAGAGTGCTAATAAAATGTGATTCTTCTAATTATGAAAGGCATGAGACAGGAAAATGAAATTCTAATATTAGGGCTGTTGTTTTATCGCTAGTTTGAGTTCCGTTTCATTCCAGTGTTCGAGTAACATTGCAGACATTATTTCAGAAACAGCGAAGGACAACGCTCACTGTTTTGTAATGAATATATTGATTTATGTTTTACTGATGCAGAGGTTGACGCAGTGGTGGAGTTCCGTTGTGTCACAGAAAGAAAGGTTCTGGTTTAAATTCGTTGGTGTCTTTTGATGAAAATGTGTTTCCTCAGGTTTCTTCACAATCCAAAGATGAATGGATGGATGGTTGGACGGACGGTTGTTTTTTAATCTCTTTATCCAACTTTACAGAAATTACTAACCCAACCCGAACGCTTGGCACAGTTATGTTGTGTGTTTTCTTCTCCTCTCGAACAGAGTTCTGACTAAGTACCTTCCCACTCTCTCTTTCTCATGGCATCAAAGACGAGCAGAGCCCCGAGCACCTCTCCAACCTCTCGACCCTGGAGGAACGGCTGCGCTCTGGGCGCTGTTTTGCAATTCCTTGCTCCCCACTCAGAAGGACTCTCTGATGTGCTGCAGCTCTCCACCGTCTCTTGAGTAAAGAGTTGTACTGTCAGCATCCAACAACAACGGTCTTGTTTCCCATCTCAAGAAGAGCGGGTCATACGCCAAGCTGCTTATTGCTGCTCCCTCTTGGAAATAAAGTCTTAGGCTGACAACCCATCTGGCCTCTGAATGACTCATGATATTCACCTGCTGGCTGCCTGAGGGAAACGCTAGCTCTTCACCGCTCAGTCACCTACAAGACAACATGGGGGTAAACGACTTTCTTGGTGCGTATGCATGGTAGAGAACCGATTCCCAGTGCACTTTCTTTTCCCCAATCCTATTTTTTATTCTCCAATCAATCATTTTTGCTCACCATTTGGTGAAAAATGCACTAATTGTATTGAGTCTACTTGTTTTGCCGGTGGCATCGCCATAACCTGGCCTGGAAACAGTATCTCCTCTAACGATCAGCCTATAGGGTTACAGGGTTCCTCTGATGTCACAGAGGTCACACAGCATTAATACTGATCAGTGACCCCAACGTCAGCCGAGTAAGAAGATTTCAGCGCCGTGATAAATATTCAATACGCAGGTGTAGTTGCTAGAAGGGAGATCCAGTTTGTGTGCTTGTTGTCGATGTAGCAACAAAACTCCTTCCTTAATGAAATGTGGAGACAGGAAATGCATCACATATTTGAACAATACGTTTGTGTTATTTGAATGTGCTAAAGGGGGTATCATGACAAAGCGAACGTAGGTGTGTTTTTAATATGTACATGAGAGTAATTTTAAGTAGGAGCCTGGGCTGACATCTTCATAACCTATGGAGGGTTTTTTTTTTAACATCATCTTTGTCGAAAATCTTTTGGTTGAAGAATATAGCGCATGCAACCCTATACCAGATAATCATCTTTCTTGCAAATGAAGCAAATATGTTTATCCAAATGGTTGAATTGAAACTGATTCAAATGAAAAAATTATGAATATGTGGTTTGATTCGGTCCACATTTGCAGATGCCACCACTCATCCCACGTGGCCCAAAAACCTGTCCTGCGACCTGCTGCTTAATGAGGCTCCAGCTGATTGGCTGAACTAAAAGATGACAGGGCAGGGTGGGGGACGGCGGGGGACCGCGGGGAGGGGGGAGCCAGAGAGAGAGGGAAAGAGAGAGAGAGAGCGAGCGAGAGAGAGAGAGAGAGAGAGAGAGAGAGAGAGAGAGAGAGAGAGGGGGGCGGGCTAAACTGTCCAGAGAGATTGCTGTTCATACTAAACAGGTCTAACACTAGCTGGCTGAGGAGAATTTTCATTAGTGCCCCTCAAACGGGACTCCCTCCCCTGCGAACTGTTCTGATGCTGTGCTTACGCATTTCTCCAGATTTACAGGCTTCCCGCACGTCTCTGCTTCTCTCACTGACATTACAGCCAAAGAAGCCGGTGTATCATGTGCATTCTTTTTTTACAAAGAGAGAGAGAGAGAGAAAAAAAGGATAGAGAGGGTGTTTCATACAGCACACAGCAGGACACGGATCTTCACTTACACCCCCCCACCACCGCACACACACACACACACACACACACACACACACACACACACACACACACACACACACACACACACACACACACACACACACCCGACACACACACATACGCAGACAAGCACGGGGACTTACCTTCTGTAGGTGAGGTTCTCAGTCGTTTGCACAGTCCCTCGACTCCCCCGTAGTCCTCCTGGAGCTTGACCACCGCCTCTGAGCCACGCAGCTCCATCAACGAGCGCAGCTCCATGACCGAGCAGCCGAAGCCCGCCGCATGGTTGTCCTCGTTTCTTTGGTTCTTGGCATAAAAATCGCTGTTCGTCATGTCCCCCATGATGGCAGCTTGTAAAGTCAGTTAGATTAGTGTTTGTTATTGCTTATAGATCAAAAAAAGAAGAAAAAAAGCTCAAAAACAGAGCTCAGTCTCGTCCAAAGGAGAAAAAAAAAAATCCAAAATAGGTATCAAGCAGGCAACAGCAACCAAAAATGAGAGAGGGGAGGGGAGAAGAAAACCTCTCGCAGGTGAGTAGACTGATCAAAAAGGAGAAAAAATCCAAGAAGATAAATTGATGAGCTGCTTCTCTGCTTCAGGACAGACAGACTTCGGCCATCAAAGAGGAGAAACAGAAGAAGAGCATAGAGAGCAGCAGAGAAGGAGGAGAGGAGAGGATGACAGAACAGAAGTGGGGAGCATCCAGGTAAGCGTTGGACAGCCCCAGTGGTCAGCTCCTGAGTAGGGCAATGATGGTGGGTGCAAGTCCCGGCGGTCTCAGGCTCACCACGGCTGCAGTCCAGACCCGCTCCATGTGTGGCTTCCCATTGCTGCTTTTCTGCTGTTGCCTCCGCTGCCACTCTGTCTCTACATGGTGGTCTTCCCCATCACTGCTACAGAGAGAGAGAGAGGGAGAGAGAGAGAGAGAGAGAGAGAGAGAGAGAGTGAGAGAGAGAGAGAGAGAGAGCGAGCGAGCAAGAGAGAGAGAGAGCGAGAGAGAGAGAGAGAGAGAGAGAGAGAGAGAGAGAGAGAGAGGGGCGAATTCAAGAGATGAATTCAGAGAGGACAGAAGGTGAGGGAGGAGCAGGGAGGGAGAGACACAGAAGGAGAGCACCGGGATCAGCAATGCCTTCTCAGGACAGGGGTGAATGCAGCTGTAGATGGTGCACGGCTGAAGGACAGCCTCTCCGGGCTGCTGCAGTAACTCTGCCTCTGCTGTCTCTATCTTCTCCTGCTGCTGCTGCTAACCTCATTCTGAGGACACACGGACTGACAGAAAGAGAGAAAGAGAGGAGGGGGGGTACGAAAGAGACAGAGCAGAGAACGGTCCTTTCTGGTGCAGAGCGGAGAGGAGGTGTGTGCGGGTGGGAGGCTGGGGCTGCTCTGACGACAGAACGGAGAGGCAGAATGCAACGCTGCGCTGTCACGGGGAGGATGGGCTGAGCCGCTCTCTCACCACCACTCCTTCCTTCTCATTCTACAGTAAGTGACATCCCCTATGCAGTCGCTCCATCTCTCTTATGCATTCCTCCGCGCCTGCCGTCCTGAAAAGCTTTGCTTTGAAATTAATTCCCGTCGCCTCAACTTTCACAGGTACGCTTGGCTGCAGTGCCAGCTGCAGGGGGAGACTGCCATTTGCTGAATCAAGGTCATAGGACGTTTGACGGCAGCGAACAGCTCATACATGTTGATAGTCAGACAAGAAAACGTGGGTATTAAGGCTAAAAGCCAGAAGAAACTACAACTGGAAATCTAGATATTTAGCATCAGATCACACATATGGTGTAGCTTCATTCAAACAGTTAACCCACAAAGAGCAAAGGCAAGATTTGTATGTTGTTTATATTAAAAGGAGAACCTTCAAACACTAAACGCTTCTGTATCCATTCTGTCAACTACACACCAATTCTCTCTATTTAAGGCACCTCTTGTTTGACCGCAATGTGTAATTTGACATCACCTCATGCAACTTGAGCTCTCACAACAATCAATCCATCCATGTCATATCCACCAAGTCTAGCCAATTGTGGGTCATGTGGGTCTGATCCAAGCTGACTTTAGGACAAGGCGGGTTGCACCCTCAAGAGTTCAACAGTACATCAAAACGCAACCTCAGAACTCTACAAAAATCAAACCCAACCTGGACTCGAACCGGGGAACCTCACCTGCAGGAGTGACAATCACCACAACACCGTGCAGCTAAATGAAAATCATCTTTAGCTTAAATACTCTCATGGAAGCAGCTGACCTCAATTTCTAACACATTTAATATGAACATTCAAGATTAAAATGTCATTCATGTGACAGGAGATTGGGAAAAAAATATATATCATACGTTACATATTAGTGATTTGCTGAAGCACAAGGTGCTACAATCATCAGCATGTTCAGAGGCAACATACAACCCAGATTCACCTTTAAGTTTAAACTTCAAAGTTTTTCTTTGTTGTAGCTACAACAAAGATCTCAACATTAAGCCGATTTTAATTAAACCTTCAGGTGTACAATACAGTGAAATCTCAGGTCTCAGTGTGTCCACTACTCTCAATGAATATGTTGAATAAAATCAATGTTTTTGTTGAAATATTTACAATTCCCGTGGTGTTTGGTGGCCAGATTGCAGCCTCTTGCGGGCCAGTTTTGGCCCAATGGGCCTCATGTTTGCCAACCCTGAGTTAATGAATTACGTAAACATAATATACAACAACTGTCCAGGAAACCAACAACATTGTGTTGCTTTTAGTTTCTGATTACAACACCGGTAAAAGGATCCACACCAGCAGCATTCACTAACAAAATGTCTTTCTACATGGGATTTGTGAACAGCAGAAGAAATACTGCCCGCATTATTCTTTAAGTCTCTGGTTTCTCACAATCCACCCACTTCTCGCACAAGTGTGTGGTATCAAAACAAAGTGAACAAAACACTATTGATCTGTGCCCGGTGATTTACATGCGTGCCCTCAGTATTAATCAGTGACCGGGCATGTCACACATTGATCAGCTCATCACTGGATGAGTCTAAATAAGGTTCATTGCTAACGTTATTATCCAAAGCAAAACCTTTGCTTCACAGCTGCCCTTTATCACCGCCCACGCGCTCAGGGGGAGACCTGGAATCAAAGCGCCGTAGTTTTGTATTCAGCTGAACGCTGCAGTGACTTTACTGCCTCTCCATCATCCGGACCGCACAATATTAACACGGCAGATAATTCCTCTATGAGACCTTCAAGAAGCCATGATGCAGCAGCACCTGCAGACACTTGGCATATTCATATAATAAAATCAAACTAAAGAGCAAAGTCAGCCAAAGCTGAAACCCTGATTGCGTAGCAAATCGCAAAGTTTTCAGATCATCATACAACATAAGGCTTCATCTACGAGCCTAAATACAAGATCTACGTATGTTCAATGGCCAATTTGTACAATGGAAGGTGATACGACATAACAGCTTAAATTCTGCTTTTACAAGAATATAATCCTGCTAAATTTAGCTTAACATCATCCGAGAACTGTTAAATTAAAATGTATGTATGTGTTTTTCAGTTATCAATATTAGAAGAGCTTCTGATTATAAGGTAGTACAACTGAACACTACTGCAAACTACAGCCCTTATACATGAAAAACTAGTTAAATTACACCCTTATTATCTAAAGCAAAAAACATTATTACACGCCAACAGGCAGAATTCATAAAGCAAACTATAGTGTAAACATACCACAAGATATGCTGTCGGTTTATGCTGCTAAAATGCAAAACTGTGAAACACAGACAGAAAGATTGTCTTTGTTTAGCTTCTTATTTGAATGTCGTAATGTGAATTTACAGAGAGTTTACCCATCAGCAGACCCCGGCGTGGCTGATGATGCTGGCCTGCGTCGCCCGAACCGGCCAGACCATCAGGAAGAAGTCCAGTGTGAAACATCAAGTGTGCGGATACAGATGAGACGAGTACCAGACACAACTGTGTGCCGGAGAGCAGGGCGACGACCTTGTCGCAGCGGGATGGTGAGAGCGCCCGCCAACATGCGAATACACAACTGTAGGCTTTAGACAGCGTGTAACTCCACGGGATCCAGTCCTTTCTGTTAATGAGCACCAGCGAGCGCTTTCTGAAGAGACTCAGTTAGACAGCACTGGCAACACCACCAGGATGAAAAAACTCCAGCAATGTTAAAGTGCTGGGGTTCTGTATATATATCTTAGATGGTTTCTCAATAACTTGAGAGGCTTGAAAAAAAAAGCTGTGGCATGCGGTAGGATTTACTCCTTCAACCTTTCAGACCCCCCCCCCCCCCCCCCCCTGCCCTCTTTCGCCTGCTGATCAGGTCCAATCAATGCTGTTGGGATTCTCTCGATGCCGAGGCAGACATCTGTGCCGGCCAGATTTTTCCAAAACCATCAAATAAAAGCAAACAAACGCTCTCCCAGGAAATGCTGTGCGTGTGAGTATGTGTGTGTGTGTCTGTGTGGATTTTCACTTTGGCAGCAGAGGGAAACTTCATCACACAGGTAACTCTGTCTTTCGCACCAGATGGAGGAAGTGAGAAGGACACGCCAACATTCCCCACTTCCACTATCATACCTGTACTGTACCATAGACTATACTGTTTAGGGCACTAATGCATTCTGTTAAACACTCTTGAGGAGGTTGGATTTATGTCAGAAATGGGTATTGTATGATGTTGTGAACAAGAACAGACGAATCAAACAAAAAACTCACAATCACGGTGAATGCATCTGATTTGCAACTTTGTATTATTCACTGTTCATAGTTTGTACTCTTGGTACACCTTCACCCATCATCCTTAAAGAAATGTATGCTGTGTGCATATTTTCTAAGGTATAAAATGTTAAATATGAGTGAATTTAGGTATTAAGCACTTGAAACTTTCAATTCCTTCGTATTTCAATGAGTGCTCATACAGGATTAAAGATGCAACCTTCCTATTTCTTCTCAGGGACGCTTTACAGAAGAAAGCTCTTCTTTCTTGTGGAAATACAATTTAGAATGCAGTACCAGATGACTAATATGTCCCAGAATATCAGTGCAGCTTACACCCCAACGTCCATGAAGGTGTGTACCGAGCTTCACATTATCGTGGTGATATAAGTGAGCGATGGCGGTGCTGCATGCTGCTGGCTCCGAGCTGCCCGTCTTTAAATCACAACGTGTGCAACAGTGGCAGCAGCAGAGATGTGAGAGGGAGGGGAAAGGTACAGTTTGGTGCAACCAACGCTGAGATGTGGAGAAAAATAAATAGAAAAGAAAATGCATGAAAAAGGGACGACGCAGAATCACACGATGCAGAGAGGAGAGCGTCGACGGAGCCAGGCGGGAGGTGAGATAGAGGTGATTGCAATGCAAATGCCCGAGTAACTTCAAAGCAACCGATGCTCTACTTTCATGGAGTGTAAACACACGGACAATTACACCACCGTGCATATATGTGAGCGCAATTGATTTCTCCATTCTTTCGAAAAGCAGGGCAGCTGCATGTGAAGATATGTTTTACTTCCCATATACAATCACAGCTAAAATACAGATGGGTCTTTCTCATGGGTCAGTGCAGCTTCTTGTTAAATGTCTTAAATCAGACCTATGGGTATAAAAGATGGAGGCTGTATAATGTTTTCTTTTATTTATTTTTTTTATTAGTGTATGAAGTTTGTGGTTGTGGCCAGCAGAGCTACTCAGCAAAATAGTGAACAAGCTCATTGTAGAACATGGAGTATTTTCACCAACATGTGACCATCAAAGCATTCATTTACTGAATACCAGTGTTCAAATATAAGTAGCAGTCACAGTAGTTTATGCAGATAAATATTCATATTGAGCAAAACTGAAGTCATTTGTATCCGAAGCTGCTCCAGTTTCTCATGCGGCGCGTCTGGAAAATGAATTGCCTCACCCCGTCTTAAATGCTAAAGATGTTAGGCCTTATTGATTTACCACCGATGTTTAAATCAATTTCACTGCCAATCATTTCTCCATCCTTGCCTACACACTGTCCAATCAATCTCTTTGTTGCCCTGTTGCTCACTTGTCTATCCGCTCCTCCTTTGTGCCGTTCTCCCGTCTATCTCCCTGCTCATGTGCCAGTTCATCTGCATAATTGCTGGCCTGCTTCCCTCGACTTGACAGTGAGTAATGAGCAACATCTGATCAAACACTCAAAGAGAAAGTTTTTTTTTTTGGTGCAATATTTAACAGCTTTTTACCTAAAGAGTAAGACACACTTCATGGGGCTTCATGAACTTGAGCAGCATATGGGTTCCACGTTAATGTGTGAAGCTCCAAAGCCAGATGCTCACACCATCTGACCACCGCAATGCATTGTGTTTGCCATATGACAAAGTCAAGAAAGAAAGAAAGAAAGAAACCAGAGGAATCTACTGGAGCTGAAATACAAAGACTCCCATTCCCATAAAGTCTGTGAAGCATTTCCAAAATGTTGTTTGAAGTTTACAAAGCAGTTATCACGCTGGGGCACAACGTGTTGTTTCACACTCAAAAATGACCAAGATTTTTTTTTCCTTGCAAACTATAGCTGCTTTTTAGAGATGAGATGAGATGAGATGAGATGAGATGAGATGAGATAAGATGAGATGAGATGATGAGGAAATCCCAGTGTTCCAACAGAGATAGATTAACCAAAATAATCAATAATAAGTTGAAAACAGAGTAAATATGAAACGATATACACAAGCATGAGAGTAATATAATATTATTAATTTTACAGTTTATACATTGCGTTTTCAGTTCATTACCGTTGCACAAATTTAACCGAATCAATAAGACTGAGTTACTGAGTTAAAGTTATTCTGTTATGGTTTTGTTATGCAATCACGTTGGCTACCCAGGTGATAATTCCTGAGTTCGTATATACGTACACTCAATTGATGTATTGCTGACTTATTAATATTTTCTGAGGGCATCAGATGCTTTGAAGGTTGTAAGGTTTTTGTTTAAAGGCATTCCCTTGCAAGTTTACCACATCAGTAAGTGATGCAACTGTTTGCCCTGATGCTATTAAGGGTTTCTTCATTTCCATCATCTGTTTTGGCTGAAAACTGCATGTGAAGGAAGAGCCATGCATTCTAATTTAGGGTTGAATTTACCTTTAATTTTCGATTGTCTGTGCACTGGTGGTTTGCCTGCTGGGTCATTGTGTTGTGCTCTGTGATTATTAAGAACAAGCGTTAATGATGAAACAGTGCTCTGATAATTGCTGCCTCCTCTTTTCAGATGTGAGGCTCCCAGTCTGACAAGCAGCGGGTAGTTTGCTGCCCTCCACACAATCTCTGTGCGGCTGTCTCCAAACGTCCTTGAGCACAGCGATGCAGAGCTGAGGAGGTCTGAGTCTGAGCTGTGCCCACTGCATCATCACCAGCAGCAGCAGCAGCATCACTGGCATGCAGCGCCCCCTGCCTGCTGCAAAATGTAGTGCAGGTGAATTCACTGCACACCTGCAGGCTCTTCAAAAATGGCATGTAATGTCAGATGACAGGTAGCAAGTGAAGTCAAGCTTGTGGAGACATTACAATGCTCAAAAGCACTGATGCTCTTCTTTCTACAGCACTGTGTTTGTGTGGTAGGGATCAAGTGGCACAACAAAGGGCCGACTCAACATATGGCTCACAAGTGAAACATCATATAGTCCTAGTGTGACACGATGGAGTGTGTCTTCACAAATGCAGGGAGACACTGATCCTGTAGGTTTTCTGTCTTGATAAACCGTCATCTGATGCGTGCACGACTAAGATCCCACTATGTCGAGTCAAAAAAAAAACTCCAAAAAACATGACCTGCACTGCCCGGCTGCGTTGTCCTGAGAAACAAATTCAACTTGTCTGATCATGCAAATACATGCAACAATGAAATAATGAATATCAAGCAAGCAGCAGACGCAATAAAGCACAACGTTCAGGGAATCCCCGAGTTCATGGTGCATTCAATAGCAGCTGCGTCGCAATACTGCACTGAAATATATCACACACACACACACACACACACACACACACACACACACACACACACACACACACACACACACACACACACACACACACACACACACACACACACACACACACACACACACACCAGCAGAAAGCCAGAAAGACACATTAACTGACATTGTCTCTGAGGTGAACTGTTATATAACAACAACACGGAGAGTCTCTAATTGGGTTGAAACCAGCTGTCACGCTAACTAAGCACAGCAGACAGAGTCTGACGAAGGAAAAGAGTATTTTGGTAACCGATGCAGGAGCTCCACAAATGCTCCGACTCACATCAGGCAGAGAGAGATAAAATGGAGAAGAAAAACTGAGACAAATGAGTCAGAGAAACACAGCGGAGACATTTAGCCCGCACGTACTTCTATGTGCTTAGCCGATGTGGCTGCAGGCACTGCTGTGTGTCACTGCAGAGTCAGATTAAGAAGCCACGACGTGAGAGCTGGTGGTGATATGCTGCATGCTGCAGCTGCGAGACGGCGGGGTTATACGATAGCGAACAATGAGCCAGCGGTCGAAATGGAGAAGCATCCAAAATATCTGCACTGAGGAGGACAGGTAGCGTCTCTGTGGATGCAATGATGTGCAACAGCGGACAACCTAATCTCTCTATCGTCACTTTTTTTTTTTGCTTTTCTACATTTCTGTCTGATGTGCAGATTCTACTCATCCTCCTGTTTTGTCCATACATACAATTTCAGTTTGCTTCATCTAGCGCAAAAACTCATTATTTTTATTCTTGGTCCTGATGTAACTCAATTTATTATATATATATATATCTTTGCTTATTTGTACTTGGTGAGCTATTGGAATGAAACTACGTCCCTAGTAATGTAAGGCAGAGGCAGAGATGTACCGTGTAATTCTGCCTGGAGCTGCAGTGTGAATGTACATTTACAAACCGTGACCAAATCGATGCTGACATTTTCTATCTGGGCTAATTGGAATGCAATATATATACTTTATTTTATTACATTGTATATATCATTAATATTGGAAAACTCAAAATGTTGTCCGAACATTAGAATCTCACAATAATTGTTTCTGTAATGTCGGTTTCAGGGGCTGTAAAGTACTGTTGTGTTCTGATGGGCACTTTGATTGTGTTCCAGGAGGGGAGTTTACATCTTCTCCTTATGCATGAATGGGTTTTCTCCAGGTACTCCAACTCAGCACCTGGAAACAGTCCAAAAACATGTTTTAAGGATTGATGACTGACTCCAAATTGCCTCTGCATGTGAATGTGAGTGTCCCTCTCCTTGTCCGGTGTACTCTGCCCTCACAAAATCAGCTGGAATCGGCTCCAACATCTAACAAACTGAGGTTGAATGAAGAGGTGCAGAAGCGTTTTGGATCACAAAGATATGATTTACCTCCATAGCAGAAAATCCTGTAAATGACAAGCATTTTTTCTATCTGGTGCTCAATTTTCCAATCAAACTGAACCCCCGGCCTGATTCTCTTCTTGTTGTCAATCATTTTGAGCACAAACTTACAAGAACTATCGAAGCTATGATGAGAAGGGATGCGCAAACTTTTAGTCTCCTACCTATTATTGATGCTTCAATAACCTGCTGTTTACTCAAATACTTTCTGGTGTTTAGAATGAGCAGCATTGATGGTTAGAATAATATGAAAAGGTGAGGATGATAACAGTAACTACAGGCTCAATAGTGCCCATCTTTTCACAAAGACCACGTGCTTCTCCAGGGAAATTAAAGCATCTGAGGTACAAGCTGCAGAGTCAATATTTTTCTCTCCACAACTCATTATGGTTTCATCAGATAAATTTACTCCTTTTGATAAATGTGCTGCAGACTGTTTTTGAGACTAGACTCATCTTCTGGTAGACATGAGGCCTGAAGAAGATGCATGGCTGGTTTAAAAGACAAATTAGGCCAGAAGGGGCTCACTTTCCAACCAGAAAAGATTGCAGTGGTCATTAAATCAATGTTTAGGACGGAGGTGTGTAAACCAGGGTGCACAAGCTAACTGTTGACTCTGGTCTGCAAAGAGTTATATTAACATTTTATATCATATGCCACACTTGACACCTGATTGTACTGGATTTCTGAGTATTGCCAATCGGTGAAGCTTGAAGCCAACAGCCCGGGTATCATCAACCTGGATGGATGGATGGATGGATGGATGGATGGATGGATGGATGGATGGATGGATTACCTCAGAAGAATGTAATATTTACAGAGGTAGGACGTGCATCAATTAAAAAAACAGTAACAAATCGGAAAACTCAATAATACTGCAAAAATGACCATGCTGTGCAAGTATGTGCGATATACACTTATACAGCACCCTGGAACTAGGAATTGTTAAATCCTCTCTGATGTCCATATAAGTGGTTGACTATGATGTATGTCTTATGTGAAAATGCAGTCCTCAATATGGTCCGTTTGTGAAATGAAGAGCTTAAAGGAGAATAAACAATTTGATGGATTCTGATGAAATCTGAGCTCAAGTGAATTTCTGTATAATGCCCTTCTCATTAAGTATGTATGCAACCAATTAATATTTAAAGTGCTCGGGTATTCTGGTGAGACCTTCCCTTTAGCACCACCCATGCGTCTGACCATCAAGGCTCAAACCCAGAGAAACAGACGCTTTCAAACATGGTGGCAACTTAGACCAAATATCCTCAAACGAAGATCTATGGTTTACAGGAGGAACCGGAGTACCCAGGGAGAACATGCAAAGTCCACACAGACAGGCCCATGAGCCAGCTTCAAACCACTACACCACCAACTATAACCAGAAACCAGCAGATTGACTTCCCGTCAGTCACAGATGATCAAATCAAGTTGAGACGCACGGAAGATTAAATATAACCTTTTAAACCAGGGGTGTCAAGCACAGGGCTCGTAGGGCAAGAGGCTCCAATGTGGCCAACAAACCACCAAACATATTGGAACAATTTTTTAAGAGAAAAAAAAATTTGATTTTATTGTATTTTGCACCAGAAAATCTAATTAAAATTGTCTTTATGTTGAGATTGCAGTAATTTTCTATAATAATTGTTTGGTTTTGCAAAAATATAAACATTTTCATCATATATATACACTGCACCACAATCTTTCAACTTTAAATTTAAAGGTTTTTATGACACTATATTACTGGTCCGGCCACTCAAGATGAAATCAGGCTGCATGGGTCCCTTGAACTGTGTTTGATATACCTGTAGCAAACCATGGTATCACTATCAGTGAGTATGAACAGTATGAAACTCATAGAATACAACAAGTAGCAGTAAGGAATGAAGATGTGGTTGTTTATTTTTTTCTCTGTATTTTTTACAGACTATAACTTTCATGCTCTTTGAACTTTGTGCGAACACGCAGCGATCATCACCGTTTGAACTGAGTTCAACCTGAAGTGACTCTGTGTTCATTTGTGTCACAACCTCAAGAAAAGTACGCATCAAAGAAGTGGATGACACATGTGCCGATGGGGATTGTACTAATCCACACACAATACGACGCTCTACATGTAGCGCGGCACACGGAACAGGAAAGGCACCGAGTCTCACACTTGCTCGGGAGGTTTTTAACCGAGAGAGCTGCCGCGAAGCAAACTGAGTCATAATCATTTTTTAAGGTTAACTGCTTTAAGCTTGTGTGTCATTTGGCAGAGGCCAGGCATTTCAACTTTTAACTGCTGGTCCAGGGAGTTAGGGTGAGGGGGGATGCTGAATAATGGTGTACCTAAGGCCCTTGACAACTCATATGGTTGGACGGATTCTGAATGTTTTAATCCTTAATCACCACCGACGCTCCGCCGTGGACGCACATAATGAGTTACAGGAAAAGGTGGTTTATGTCAAATGTCAAAGATTTATTTAGTTCCGCTGCCACATATGCTGCATTGTGCCACTTGAAAAATAACATTTCAGAGAAGGTTGCCTACGGTGTGTATTGATGGGAGGAGAAAGGAGAACTTCAGTGATGCTGTGACCTCTGTAAATGTCACTGTGGAGGGAAATGTGCACAGTCATACGTGAGCGCGCTGGCATCAGTCCACAGAATTGTACCAACTTGTAGTCTCCAGCCACTTTCGGAAATTACCCAGATGCAATTTGTTGCTACATCTACACTACGTGTGTACTAATTATTACGTAACAAAACCAAGTTGTTAAAAACTAATTCCATTTAACCTCTGTTTTCTGTTTTTTCATGTCCCTGTGAGCCAGAAAGCTGACCTCAAATTACTCCTGTGTTTCTACCTTTAGAAGATGTTTTCAGGGAAACAAAGCAGGTTATTATAGAGGGCAGGTACAGGCAAACAACATCTGCTGTGAACATTTTTTTTTTGATAATTAACAGCTATATTTCAAGGAATAGAATAAAACTGATTATAGTAAAACAAAACATCACAAAATTAAACAGAAAAAAATGAGACACAAGAACACTACAGAACAGAACAGAACAGAACAGAATAGAATAGATACAAACAAACTATATAGAACAAAATTGAGCGCGCAAACTGAAAATAAAATCTTAAAACATGATAGAATAGCCTTATTTAACTTCTCCATCCTCTCCTTTATATTAGTAAAGCAAACTATTTGGTGAAACTACATCATAAGTAGAAAGGATACTGGCATTAAACCATTAAACCTCATCTCTATACAATTGTGTTGATGTAAATAGCAGATATCAAAGTGAAATTGGGACACCATTGAGTAGAAGTGCAGAGTTTTGGACTAAAGTCATGTGAGGGAACAGTGAGGAGGAAATCTTCCACAGCCTGGGATGCATCGTGTTCGATTGGGCTCATTTATTCAGACTTCCTACATGCATCCAGCTCAGGAGAGAAGGAATTAGTGGTCACATCCTCCTTCACGATTTTGGTACAGCTGGATTTGAATTAGTGAGCAAAAAAGTGAGGTACAATTGTGTGATACAATTGTCCAACCTTCTTATCTGAGCTTGTTACTGATTTATAATGACAAAACATCTGCATGAATTGCTTTATCTTCACTTCTTCCAATGGAATGTCTCCGAATCAGCAAAGTGTATATTTTTAATAATTAATCTTGTGTGATATCAGACGGCATAAATGCCGACTGATCTATTTCTTCCGTGGGTGTCTTGACTACCTCTACTCAACATGAGCTTTTGTTTCTGTCACGTTCCCCACATGAATTTAAATAAACCAGCACGGCGGTCTGCCTGTTCTGCCTCTGAGCTTCTCTTCTGCCTGCTCGCCTCCCGTGTGCCCGCCTGCTTCTTTACCCGTTATATAATCCTGGAAGTCCTCCTACAAGGGGAGGCATCTGGAGGATATTAGGATCCCATCTTAGGTGAGGAACTGGTATCTGGTGGTGCCATCAAGCAGGAAGGACACATTTTCACGCAACATCTGAATGATGAACTCGGACCGTTACTTTGGGTGAAGGAGCGACCAGTTCAGAAGGAGGGAAAGGACCAAAACTGGTGTTCTGGATCTTACTGTGAAATAGGACAACAGCCCCATAGAGACAGACTTGAAATAGAAGGAGCTTTGAAGTCAAACGTCTACAAGACAATAAGGAAGGTATGAAATGAGGTAATAGTAGCAGCAGTATGCAGGCGGTAGCGCCATTCCATTTATCTGTTAAGAGAACAAAAAGGAGGCCTCACAAAGGCTCCACTGGTCGCCATTTTAGTCCACAAGAATCCATTTATCACCTGAGTTAGCACCTGCTGCACGCTGTTACTTTTCAGATGTTTCTGCCTCCAGCTGAAAAGGGACATTAAAATGTGACATATGCTTTCTTTAACGGGATTAAGTGCCAGGATAACATTCTACGCAGAGAAGAATTTTACTTTCTCTTTATTGGACCCGACCACAACTATAAGCTTTTCAGTCAACCTACATGCCTGCAACGTATTCTTTAATCGCAAGATCACATATCTAACACTTCTAATGCACGTGCACGCGATGTAGGCAATTTAACACGGGCAGACACATATTAACATCCAACTGCAAGGTCACTGGAAGACAGGACAGAAAACACGCCGCTGTGGTCCTCGACTGGCTCCAGATGAGTCTGAAGAAATCATGAGGGAGTTGCTGGTCTAATTAAATTCAACACATACAGGCCAAGTCTGCTGTTGGAAGTATAGGAGAGGAAAAACACTGAAATAAGAGTGAATGCAATACTTGTCCTATATGTCTCGTCTCTTGGCACATAACCTCAAGATAAATAAGCGTATAATTTTAGATCCATCCATACATCTTCTGCACCACTTAATGCAGCGTACGGTCACAGAGTGCTGAACCAAGATGACGACCCGCACCAGACCCCGATTTTAGAGCCACCGACTGACCTCAAACATGTGTTTTTTGGGCAGTGGGAGGAAATCGGAGTAATCCATGCACAGAAAAGTTCAAATCTTTAATGTGCTGCAATTACAAGGATGGCTGCTACTCCACCAAACACACGGCTGAAGGGAAGGTAAAGATGTAAAAGGATGTTTCAGATTGTATCGTGTGCAGAACCAGTGCCACTGGTACTGCCGGACCAGTGTTACAGCATTAACTACAACTGATCTATCATGAGCCACTTCAACTGGTCAAAGCTATGGACAGACACATTTAATGTCAAGCTTGCTGATATTACGCACAGAGATTGATGGTGAGGTTCGGTGGGAAAGTTGTACCCATCAGCAGTCTTCAGGGAGTCAATTAAACTGAAACCAGAACCAAAATGAATCAAGCCTGAACTGATTTTTCAATTCATCCCGTCAGGTACAATATGCAGTGCTAACAAATGTTGTCACTTGTATCAGATTCATTAGATGTAAGTTTATTTCAGTATTTCAGTGTACTTTCTGTGATAATGACAATTATAATACTGGCAAATAGAACCTGGTTAGGGTTCAGCCTCCATGTGTATTCTAGATTCTAAATATATAACAGAATGTAAATATGACACAATGCTTCCCATGATCTAGACCAATAGTGTCATAATAACCTTTCGATTAAGTTTTTCTTTCTTCTAGAAATTTTGCAAAAAGTTTTTGCAAAATGTTTTGCAATTAATATTAAAAATTATTTCATAATGCCAATTTCAATAATACATTCTAGTGCAACATTCTGTGAAATATCCCAAAACTTCCCCTATCACTGTTGGATTCTGCAGAATGCATATTTTTACAAACTCCTCCTGTCAAACTATTAAAAAAAGTTGGTGGGTTCTTTGCAATTTTTTTATTATTTTGCTTTGGGCCCATTTTGAAGTGCCTTATGTTTGACACTCCTGTTCTTGACACAAAAACAGTATTTACTTTAAAATGCAGAATGGTACGAGTTAGTGTGTGAGCATTTCAAACCATTTCCAAACACTTCAATAGAATTTTCCAATGAATGAATGAATGAATGAATGAATGAATCAAACAATCAATCAAACAATCAATCAGCATTCATTTATAAAGCCCTTTACAACACTTAATGTGACCAAAGTGCTTTCCATTAAAATCCGACAGTGAACTGAGAATGAAAGGAATTAAAAGAGAACAGTTGTGAAACATGCAGTAAATCAATAGTAGAATAAAACATTTTTTTTAAATCACATTGCGTGGTTGTTCAAATAGCTTAATATACACTAAGGTCAGGAAAAGCCACAAAGTTTTTCATCGAAAGGATTCAACTCCTGCCAAACGAGCATGAGTGTGTTGCCTAGTAACCGAGTTCTGAATGTTTACCTTCAGCAAGTGAGTTTTCCTTCTGGATGCAATAGAAGAAATGCATCACGATGAATCAACATGTGATGTTGGAACAAACGCCTCTGGATAGGTCAAGTATGTAAAAAAAGAAAGAAACACAGTGTAAAAATGCAAAACGTGGGATCTTATAATTGTGCTTGTTTGCATTTGAAATTTACGAATGTAAAACTCTGTTAAAATGATTTGAAATATTACAAAACACATACAAATGTAGGCAAATTAATATGACGAGCAAACTGGAAGAGCTTTTTTCTCTTGTTTTTATTTCTACGCTGAAGATATCTGCTAAATGTGCACGTTTTTACTGTCGTACACATGCGATCACAATTATGTGCTATGTCCCTATGTGCTAAATACAGACATTTATTGAATAGATGTGTCTTTGGATGACTTTAAACTACAGTATGTGGCATACTGGTGTATAATGTTTATTCTTCGTTATCTATTTAAATCATATTGCAAATGATAGGAATAACTTTGTGAAGTCACGTGTAACCTTAATCTCAAACACACAAAACCTTCATTTTAATGTTCAACAGTTAACTATAGATTAAATAATGCAATTATTCAGGCTTTTGCTCCTCCAAAAAGCAAAGCCAATAAAACCAGATGAAACCAGCACATAAAAACAAGCTCTTTACTCGCTGGGGCACTTTGATAAAAATGCCTGAAACAGTCACCAGGCAACCCACCAAAAGTAGAATGACTTACAGGTCAGGAATGGAGATAGACAAAAGCGATTAGTCATAAATTCCTGCTGCGTCACAGACACGCATGTGCTGAAAAATACAAGGACTGTCAGAGCCTCAGATGAAGAGCAAATGATACTCAAACGCCTTTTTCAGCTTGAAACTATTGGACCTGGTATTGTGTCATTAGACGCTAAGGTGATGCATGTCAATGTCAAGAGGTTTGCTTCAAGTTCTCACACCCAATTTTTATCCAAACATATACTTGTCATGTCGGGCGTCACGAGTCGGTGCCACCAACCTACTCATTTCATTTGTGGGAAATTGTCAATCTTAGATAAAAACTCTTGCTTGTCCTGGATTCGCCTGAGTTTAAGGCGCCGTTTACACAACAACATTCTCATGAGAAAACAGAAAACTTTCCTCGTCTTTAGGGTGTCCGTGCTCAGAGGCTTTAAAAACACAACATTATCAAAACGGCTCTCAAGGTGGAACTTTTTCAAAACGCGCTGACTTAATTCTCCATGAAAACGGGGAGAAATGCAACTTTTCGGAAACTCTGCTACTGTGCACGTGTACATGGTTGTAGTAATTATTTCTTCTGGACACACGTGATTAGATGGCCAACATCAGCAACGTTTATAGAGTATTGTTTCAGTTATTTATGCGTTTGTGTGTGTGTGGTTTCATTACAGAGACAAACAACTACATCGTTTTCAGTGTTTCTGCCGTTACAGTTGTTGCTGTCCAAACGGAAACTTTTCTGAAAAGAAAAGGGAAAAAAAAACGAGGTATTTTTACTTGAAACGTTGCCGTGTAAACGGGGCCCAACCCGAATTTCGTAATGCCAACAAAGTGCAAACACAGCAATAACATAAAATAAATGTGAAATTTATGCATGATTGAATGATTTTGACAAAACTATTGGGATGAATAAAAAGAAGAAAACAAAAATAAAAATGCTAATCGTGTGTTAAAAATATGTTTGACTCAGCTCCAAGCTGGAAAGACTGTATTTTAGCTTGTGTGTTATATAAGCTTGTATATCCACAGAAACAGAGAATCATTTTCATAAATCTGTAGTTTTCCTTTCTGCTGTCCCCTCCTGTCTCCTTTATCATATTGTATTTATTATCTATTATGTTTGTTTTTTTCTGACATGAATTTAACTTGTAATGACACTGAAGCCGTCCTCACCACTGTGTTTGTCGCTATGCTACAAAGAGGTGGTGATGACACAGCAAAAATGAATGCAGAGCGCCACTCTCCTTTACGCGACGTATGAGAGCGCAGAGCGAGGTATGGAGCTACTCGGTTGGCGATCGGCTCCATCAGAAATATCTGTTATATCAAACGGTAGTTAAATATGAAGAATACATTATATGAACGGTGAATAAAATGGGGTGGGGGGGGGACGGGGGGGGGGGGGGGGGGGGTGAAGAGCATGCTGGTGTTCATGGGGTTTTCTCTGGGAGTGACACATGATCATTAACTTCACTTCTTTCCTAACTTTTTGTTTTTAAGACTTGCGTCGACCTCCCTGAGTGAGCGGTCGGGTACGTTGCAGCATGCGTGCCTCTCTTACCCTCAAATATAATTTTTTTCTGAGGGACACCCTCGAACACACAGGTTTTTTTAAGCTCTTCGACTTCACAGAGACAAAGCCGAGAAAGAAATGGACTAGAAGGGGACTGGGTCTGCTTCCACTGTCTGGCTGTCTTGGTGCAGTGAAGCTCATGTTTGAGGTCATGCAGTCATAGCAGCGCCAACAGAGGCACAATCCGATTCCTATGACAGCCTGTCTGAAAGAGACGCTGAATGCCTGAACAACTTGGTGCCAAAGAAAATGGTTGACCGGGTGTTGGACTGCCAAACTGCTCCATCAATACTCTGAATGGATTTTCTTGATTTATGTTTTTATTCATTTATCTTCATAGTTGCACACAAAGACTAACTGACCGCCACCTCAAGTCACCAACAACTTATAGTCAACCTGAGTTACGGACCTTGTCAGCCAGCCACTGCCGTGATCAATGTGTTGATCGGACAAGCAAGAAAACATTCAACTAACAAGCTCAGTGGAACAACCAATTCATTGACCGGCGGCTGTAATCAGCCACAGAGCCGCCAAGGAGACAAGAAAATCTGACAGCCAGCAGATCAAGGGGGAGAGGCGATAATGTTCCCTATTAATTCAGTCACCGTGCCAAATAGTCAGTTTGTTAATGCGGTGAAGACAGCAAACACACATGATGAGCGACGGCAGCGAAACCTGCTGCTGTGCCAGAAGCAGTCAGTGAGTGTGACAGAGGAGAGACACTGCAGACTTCATGCTGCCAACAGATGGCCTGAGAGGAGAGGTGTGCAGCACAACATCTTCATCTACCGACATGACAAGACCGGTGGACCTGATCACTCCTCCAAGTTCAACAGCGAGGACCGGACCTACGCTGCACGTGCATAGACAAAATAATGCATATATTGTCGTATCGTCACTTGCTCATATCTAACAGATACCCTGACATGACTCCTCATTTCTCCTCTCCTACAGATCACCCCCCTCCTGAACCGCCAGTACGAGCTTCCAGCATCAGCCACGATCCATACACATGGAACAGTGTGTACAGATCACAGCTTCTCACACGCAGGTGACTTATGCCACAAGCATCAAAGGCGACAGACCAAAACCGTGAGATGAGCAGCTCATTCATTTCCATTCTAAACAAGCATCACATACTTACGTGGCAGAAAGGTTACGACCACCGCCGTCACCGTGACGTGAAAATCCTCCCACCCAAAACTGCTATGGCACCGGCACATGCAGCAGAGGATGAGCGGCCACAGCAGTGTGCGGTGATATGTGTGTGTGTGTGTGTGTGTGTGTGTGTGTGTGTGTGTCAGTCAGTGAGTGAGTGAGTGAGTGAGTGAGTGAGTGAGTGTAGGTGTGCGTGTGTGGAGACTAGCTGGGCTGCACTCTCACTGCTGCTGCCTCAGCTGGGGCTGTCTCAATGCACAGCCTGTACCATGTCGGCAGGCAGCAGGGGTGGGCATGTGTGTGTGTGGGGGGGGGGTTAGTGCTGCATAGCAGAAAGGCTCATCTCCACTGGACATTTTTTTTCCTAAATGGCTTGAAGCTTCAAAACGAATGAGAGGATAAAGTGACAGGTAGACTGATGACAGAGGGGCGAGAGATCGGGGCGGTATTGAAAGCAAAATGGGAGAAAGAAAAATGTAAGACAGTGAATCCGTTTTCTCTCCATCTATCTCACCCCTTGTTGCTTCCTTTAACTTGCTCTCGTTGACATTTTGCCCCCAGAGCAGAGCGGGGGGGGGGGGGTCCACTGTAGACACGCATTCAACCCAATTTCAGAAATGACTGAAGAAGACAGGAAGATGAAGGAAACAAGAGAAGGGTGGGTGATGGATAAGTGATGTAGAAGAGGGAGGAAAAGGAGCATGAAAGGTGAAGGAGCAAGGACAGACAGATTCAAAGAGAAGGCAGCTGATTACAAAGGTAAAGTAGTGGAAGCAGGAAAAAAAGGTGGTGAGAAAAAGGAGCAAGAGCCCCCCCAAAAAATGAGAAGGGGAGGGGGAACAAGGAGGAAGTTTCAAGGACGTGTTGTCAGGGTAATTTCTGTCTGCTGCAGATTGAGATTCCCATAGTCTGCTCACATGCAGTCGCATGCAGCTCGCCACAGTGGACACAATGGCTGCAGGACACCATGCCATTCTGAGCCTGTGTGGGCCTCATGTACCGCACGCACGCACACGCACACACACGCACACACACACACACACACACACACACACACACACACACACACACACACCTGTCCTGCCCCAGCAAGTCATCTGGCCAACCAGTAAGCCAGCCACGACAGGAGAGGATAACAGCTTTGTGTCATGTTGCCGTCACGTCACTATCTCACATCTCATCCTGTCACAGCTTGCAGCGAGAGAGGAGGAGGAGGAGGAGGAGGAGGAGGAGGAGGAGGATGAGAGAGGAGAGAGAGTGTCAACCTGCTACCCTCTCTAACTATCCTATTTGTGTTCAGTTTACTTTTTCTCTCCATTTTTTCTTGTTTCTGTTACATGCTCACTCGCTTTTTTCTGTATATCTACTGTTTTGTCACAGGTGTATTATGTAAAGACCAGACGTTGGACAGCACCAGCCTTACCACCCCCCCCCCCCCCCCCCCCCCCCCCCCCACCCCCACATTCAACAGAGCTGAGCTCGGCACATCCGGGCCCGGCCTGGACAGCAGCTACAATGCACATCATGTACTGGCAGAATTACTGTATTGTAGAAGTGTCAGTCTGACTTGGTGGCGGCACAATTGTTCCACTTAAGAAAGACTGCATTCCTGCTTATTTGACAAGTTTTGAGACAGCTTTCAGCACAACAGGAAAAAGGGAGGTGGGGAGGGAGACACACTGCCATAGTCAATGTCAGCCTATCAAGTATGCTTCACTTAGCCGGCCTGAACAACTGCAAATATCCCACCGTGGATGATATCGATCCATACAAACATCTTTCGCTGATCCAATCACGTAAAAACCCCATCGGACAATCTCACATTTCAACTGACTAATGACAACTGTCGGCTTCCCTCGTGCTGATGAAGCTTTTAAGGACAGACGCAAAGAGTTAAATATGTATGCATTATGCATATGGTTGTGTTTAGGTGACCACATTCATGATTTAATAGGATTAGACAAAAACCCAAATCAATCAAGCTGGATAAAAAGGAGATTATTCATCAAAGCAACAGCTTGACGCATAACAGCACGACCAGGAGAGCACAGCTGCTACAGCAGGTTCAGCAAGGCACGTGGGAATAGAATAGAATAGAATAGAATAGAATAGAATAGAATGATTTTCTGAGAATGATAGTGATTCCAGCAGGTCATTAACGGAGGGTTCATCACTCAGCTCAGGCAGGGTTCAGCTTCAAGCAAGCAGGCAAAAATTAGGTTCAGGCAAAAGTCAGAATCAGGTGTGAGTTCCGGTTCTGAATGGAAAGTGACTGCATGGCGGGTGGATGATGGCAGGAGAGGTGACTGAAAATCAACCAGGCAAAATTAATCAGATACCATATACAAAATAGAATAGAATAGAATAGAATAGAATAGAATAGAATAGAGAGCCTAAAATGTAACAGTGGTAACCGATAACTTTAAATTGAATGTGACTATATTAGTTCCTGCACAGTGATTTAGTATAGTCAGAAGCAAGGTGTGGGGGTGACAGAGAGAGAGAGAGAGAGAGAGAGAGAGAGAGAGAGAGAGAGAGAGAGAGAGAGAGAGAGAGAAAGAGAGAGCAGTGATGGGGATCAGAAACAGGTCCTGAATATCAATGCAGCACGTCTAGGAGATTTCAGGGCTGCAGTGCACCAAAACCAGGGAACCTGGGAGCAGAAGCAGGAGCAGAGTAGCATCACAGACCGAAGGTATCAGTCCTGCACAGCCACTCACTCCCATACAAATGATCAACATGTTACTTCACCTACATAACTCCTTAGTCATCAACAGATTCCTTTATGTCTCAAATATCGGCTTGACTTGGTGTAAAATGTGAGATTTAAAGAAAAAAAGACTAGAGATTGCTTTTAGTAAGAATGGTAAGTATCTCAGTCAGCTGCATTTCTTTCTAAATATACTTTGAGCTAAAGAAACACACATGGATTTATCTCAACGTGGCTTCTTATCATACATTTTAATTAAATGACAGTCACCCAGGGAGTGCACAAGGCACGTTATCTTTACCGTACTCTTTACAAATGGCCTCACCTTTCCTTCAATATAAACTCAATTTTCTTCCCAGAAACAGATTTGCTAAACCATAAAGTGCCATGTTTACCTTGAGTCAATCATTTCCTGCGTCCTCATCACCAGCCACAAGCCAATAACCATTAGCCTTATTAATTGCAGAATCCTCGGACCATCTCCAGAGTGCTGTAGTAAAATATCACCACGCACTCGGCCTGTGTGTGCGGGCACTGACACAAGCATGCAGTTAATGAGATGACTCCCAAAGGTCTCTAACCTTTTCTCTGTGAGAGGTCACCATCTCACACGCCCTCCTCTCATCTTATCACTTGCTTGCAGAAACGATCCTGGACAAGAAGGAAGAGTGAGAGCTCACTGCTTATTCTATTACATAATGTTTAGAGTTTGAGAGACAACATGTTCTTAGGTATAGTAACACTCGGTTTTAAAACAAGACAGAGACTTAAAAAAAAAAACTAAAAAGTAATCTGTAAATTCTGATGAAAAGGTCCAATCGAGCGTGCAAGTTCATTACTGGGAATTCCCACGACCTCAGAACCAGGATGTAAGCTACATACGTCATATGTGATTTATCACAGCTTGACAGTGTAAATCACCAATCTAATCATATTTCCATCCGTCCGTCACCCCCCCCCACCACCACCACCACCAACCTGAGCAATGATATTAATCTGATTTGTGTTTCACAGTCAGCAATTCTCCACTGTGACTTTCAATGAACTATATACTGCACAGAGAAAATAAATAAATAAATAAATAAATGAAATAAAAGGCTGAATAGCCTATGCATATTTATTGTCCATGGGAAGTCATTTACTACTCCGGGCTTTCACTGGATGCTGCAGCACTCTATCACTAGCTGACTTCCAGATTAGGACCTTAACCAATTATAATTTTCATTACAGATTAAACTGCTGAATCATTTCCTCTATTACCACGTCAATTACTTGATCCACAAATACATTGAAAATAATTGAAAATGTTGATGAAAATCTCTCACAGATTAAATGTTATCAGATCGTTGACAGCTTCGTTCAACCAGAGATTTCCTTTATGTTCACTAAATGTGCCAAAGATGCTATTTTCACCAGATATTTGATTCCTATTGGTAAATATTGATACGACGATCGCCTCCAGAGACTCCTGTGTCTTTTTATTGTTACACAAAGAGCAAATACAAAAGCCTGGGTACCTTGGGTACCTAATACCAGGGCAATCTCACCGTGACTCATACAATCGTAACCGGCAGTGCTGCGAGGGCCTCATCATCCCGTCCCATTTTCCTCTCTCATGCCTCTCTCCCTTTTCTCTGCTCTCAGTCCTTGTTCCAAGAGTGATGGAGAGCTTCATTCAACTCCCTAAGGACAACCATAAGCCGTAAGACTAATGGAAACACACTCACTCACACACACGCCTGATATTCCGCACAAAAACTCAAGACACCTACATCCACATGCACATTGGAGCCAGCAGACAAGAAGACGCTGTCCGACAGTTGGAGGGAACTCAGTTAAATTCTTTTTGGCGACGCGTCCTGCATACCAAACCCGGAGGCAAGGGGAGACAGAGGAAAATGGGACATTATGCAACGGCAGGCCGTGCAGGTAGCAGATAAGGGAAAGACTCTCACTGTACGTTTTCCTTTTCAAGCTGAGGTCGTATCCTCAAGTACAGTGTTTCAGAGCATGATACATTTATAAACTGTCTGAGTGCGGCAGTGTTCTTCTGCTGCTGCTGTCATTTAAGGACAACATCTATGGTTATTATGATATAATGGACCATCTAGTCCCCAAACAGAGGGGAGATAAAGCTGTTCAAAATGTAAATATGCCTCACTCACATTGAAAGGCAGCATTTCAAGATCTCTGCAGTTCCTCCCCCCCAAAAAAAACTATTGAGATGAAGCTTAATTAACCCCAAGAGTACTTTTGAAAACTTTAGCATTTTTCAATACCTTTAATAGCTTTTGTTTTCAAATTCATGTTGCTTCAGAATTATATGTAGGTCATGTAATGTTTATGTTTGCAGATATTGTTTGTCAATCTGTAACGGGTGGATGGATGGATGGATGGATGGATGGATGGATGGATGGATGGATGGATGGATGGATGGAATAAAGGTTTTAACAATGTATATTAATGTGCCATACATGTTTACCTGAGTCATTTACTCGAGTCACAAAGCATACAGCTGTTGAAAATATTTCTTAGCACCCTTTAAATAATTTTTGCCACAGAACACAAAGGCTCTAATTCCTTAAACTCGACTCGTATCTGATCTTAGTATGACGAATCTGAACAGGCTGAATTACTTGAGATCAGCTGTGATGCAGTAATATTTGCGAATGACCAAATAACCCATTTTTAACACCTACCGACGAGTGTAAACACAGAGGTTTCAGAAGGTCATGTGACGACGTGAAATTATGGGGGTGGAAGACGACGGCGCGACTGTTGTGACATCCACATCAAACAGAGCTCTCACTTTTCTTCCTCAATACATAAATAACAGACTTTCTACATAAAGCACAGGTGAGTCTTTAAGTTGTGATCACACTACTGGTATTTGCACCTTTTTCAAAAACATTTAAAATCCCAATTCTCAATGTGAAATATTACAATGAATACCAGTTACTTTTTCTGCCACTGTGCTAATAATCATACAGTTTGTTTATATGTCCACCTGTGGTCCATTTAAGAATTACTATATTGCTGCGTTAATGAGATATTTCTGTGAAAGTACGAACGGCACCATTTGAATCCTACTGCGCACCAAACATATAGACCAAGTGTGTTTGAAAAGCGGGCCTTGGTGCTCTTCCTAACATAATCTGGTGAGGTTTGATTGAAGTTTGGCTGAGGTCTGAGCACCACATGGACCACAGAGCTTGAAACGCACAGAACACTGTATCTGCGCTGCAGATCGTATTTGATGAGCACAATTAAGGAACTCACGCTGCTGTTGGACACGTTTTATAAGCTGTTGGTGAGACCAAAGCTGGAAGAAAAACTGTAGCGCATCATGCACTGTATGCAGCGTTTCTGTGGATGTTATGTCACAGAACAAATATACAGCAGTGATCCAGTATGCATCTTTTGGTTTGATGTTGACGATTAGAGTATTAGTCCAAAGGAACCATTATCTTGACTTTTAACTACAAGTTTGAATTCTGCCTTAATTGCTATTCAAAGCTGTAGCTATGTTTTATAGAGCTCTGACTATATCATACTGTATATATCTACTAGAATAAGGAGATAAGCCTTTGGAAAATTCGTCTTTGCACCAACAAAATTACAAATTGTGCAGACAGTAGGTAGGGATGAAAAGAGCACTCCAGATAATCTGTAAAGCTTTTAAAGAAACACAAGAAACTTCTACAGTGATTGTGCAAAGTTGTTACACCTCACAGTCTCAGTGACAGCTTCAAGAACAAAGATATTTTTAAGCCCCCTTGTTTCTCCACTTTGGAACAACAAACTTTTGTCCGTGTAGAAACCGACGGGCTCCGCTGTATGAACGCTGGGAGTTGTCATTTAAAATAGAGCCAGTTATCAGCTCAGTCTGCTGTAAAGCGGCGCCGGGTTTAGGCTCTGACTCACCAGTCAGTCCATCACACCATTTAACAATTGGAGACAAATTCAGAGTCTTTGTCCTTTAAACACAGGTTTCCAAACCACAGCAACGAAGAAAGAAATCAAATCAATTCAGTAAACGCACGACAGATTGAAGTTACCATTGTTTTGTCAATGTGGAAAGTGGTTCCATTTCTGATAAAGAATTATATAAAAAAAAAAAAAAAAAGCTTCAGCGCTTGGTTGAAGGTTCAGTTTAGAGTCTGTTTATTTGAGTGCCTTATACCTGATGTTTTTAGGTTGACGGAATTCTGAAGCCAATGGATTCTATTGTATAAGGATAGTTGTGAATATGCCACCCAGACTGTAGTGTGGCTCCAGTCACACAGTCAGCAATCATACCAAGGCAACAACTTCCTTTCATACAGTACTTTTTTTTTTTTTTTTTTTTTAAATGCTCCCATGCTCGGATGAGCGATACTTCATACGTGACGTGTCCCGTGATGATATAATATTCACACAAACATGGTGGAAGAATAACTCAAAAGCCCAAATCGAGATTCAATGTCTTACTGGCATTTCGTCCAGTAACTTCATAAACAGGCCAAGTTTTGTTAATATGCCATGTAAACAAAAGGCTCCATAGATGTCAAACTGATTAAGTACGAGTTACTCTGGTTGGAAACTTTGGTCAGAGCCAAGTAACCATGCCATGTAATCACGCTTAATAGTCAAACAAGCCAGTTGGTGCAGCTTTTGGACCAGAGTAGAGAAAGGAGGTGTGAAAGCAACAAAAAACAACAACCACAGTACATCAACTTGAACAACCTGAGGTCACAAATATTGTCTGAACCTTGACAGATCCGACTCCAGGCTTGTGGTCACGCTGTGTGTTGATGGCCGGTCTCCTCCCACCACTTGATAAAGAAAATAACTGGCCTGTGGCTGATTTAGAGATCCTGAAGCAGGCCAACAATGAATGTTCCCATCGACCTTCCCGACCAGGTGCAAATCGAGTTTGGATGATGTCTGTAAAGAGGCTCCACGGTCAAACAGAACTAACTTTGAGTCGGGGGCGGTTACTGACGCCGCCTGCTCCTCTCTTCTCCTCATTGTGCCTTTCCATGTTTTACAAACAAGCATTTTCGACTCCTCTTCCTCCCTCCTGATTGATCCTCTGATTGGCACAGCAGTTCAGGACATGGACCAATCATGGACCAGTTTAGCAGAGACTCCCAAACATGTGATGACGCATTTCAACCGTCCGTCTGGAAGAAAGAGCTCTTGATGCCTTTTACCTCTGGTTTTGTGGTTGCTGGGGTGGAGATTGCTCTGTGATGGTGAGTAGTTAATACTTTTGGGGACTTTGTACAGAGATGTAGTAATGGTTACACTGGCCTGACGTCATGTCTCTTGGATTTGTTTTTTCTTCTTGTTTGTCTGACTCTTCATGGTTTTGATTGGTTTTGTCTAATTGGGAAAAATACAGTTGGTCATGTTTTCTTGTGTTTTCCCAAAACCGTCAATGCTGTTTTTTTTTCTTTTATCTCTTCCATGTTGCTTATTCAATCCAACTGATTCTATTAAATCACTTTTATTTCACCCAGAACATCTGGTCTCATGATGCTTCGCTCCTCTTTAAAGTGCTGGGTAGAAACAAAAGTCCACAAACTCGTGCTTGAAACCAGAAAAACAAACTGGTTTCAGGAGAATGTGAAATTTCTCTGCACCAGATCTTGAAGATAAAACCCATCATCAAACTCTTTCTTGTTCTTGATTGGCAGACCCCTGGAGGCAGAGCTAATTAAAACACACACACAAACACACACACACATGCAACATTTTGTAGATAATCCAACAAAGCTGCCTGCTCCTGTTCAGCTTGAAAAGAATTCGGTGAGGTACAGATGAGAAAAGCTGGTTGTCCAAAGCCATTAATCTAGCCAAGCTTCTTTTTTCCCCTCTCTCTCTCTCTCTTTTCCATCTATCTTCTCTTGGTCTGGGGACATACACTCCCTTTCACTCCCTCCACCTAAATAGCTATATATTAACTTCTAACTTCCCCATTTCCAGAGGAAATTAATGGCTGGTTGAGGTGAGGTGTGAGGATTAAACTGTGCAAGATTAATCAGTTGTGCATGTCTGTAGGTTGGACAATTCCTGGCAAGTTATTTGAAAAAAAGAAAAGAAAAACATGTGCAGCACATTGTGACTGAAATTAATTCATTCTATAAAGAACACAAGTCTTACTTGTTTATTAGGTTTGATATTTTTCAGCTACGGTGCTTTTTTTTTTGCAAATCATTCTCCAAAAGTAATTACATAATTTCCTTTTTGTATTAAAATGTCAGATAAAGACATTTTGACCCATTTGCTATGTAAAGAACATCCATCCCTTCATGTGACGGCATCGGGCTAAATGCACTGCCCCTTCACATCATGCAAAACACTTCTCTTCTATTAACGCCACAAATGAGAGACTTTCTGAGCCGGCGGTGGGAGGAGGAATAAGTGGACTCCAAACACTCAGTGATTATCAGACGATATTGTTCTAAAGGGCTGTCACTTGCCAGATGCAGAGAAGATCCATTAAGCGAATATGAGTCAGTGTGAATTCTTTCAGCACATGAAAGACGAACATGGCTCCAAGACAATTTACCTCCAAGTAAATAATGGATTTTACTTTTGTTTGTTTTTAATCAAGTAAATACTATCCTGTCTTTCAACTGTCAATCTTGGCTGTTACACCTACGGTAATGCCAACTTCACTAAATATAAATTAGTGGTGGGTCTTGAATATTAGAGGCTTTGGAATGAAATTAAGTGTTTTTTTACTGGCATCTTAGAAACGACATTGTTCACTTCAAACTGATTTTGGTAGAAAAATGAATGAATGTGTGCACAACCATATAATGTTTATTTGTTGTGGGTTTTGGTTTTTTTTTTTCAACCTCTTATGCCAACAAAGGTTAGGGTCACGTTTATCCTAACTCTTTGGGTTGTTGAAATGAAACAGGACGAGTAACTTTATTATTAGTCCATGGTCAACTTTTGTGTTTACAAGTAAACATCTTGAAAACAGTGTCTGTTTACATGGAAACGACAAAAACACTGAAAACAATGAATTTTTCATATAGAGCCACTAATGAGTGCTGTTGGTTGTCTTTGTAATGAAACCACACACACACGTGCGTAAAGTGGACAAAATGCTATAAACATCAACAACAGTGAATACACGGACATCCACATGGACGGACGATGAAGTTGGATCGTTATTTCGGTGACTGTCAACAATAAAACTACCAAGTCCCAGGAGAATATAGACTGGCAGTCATGACACTCTGGAGAAAAACATTGTTCTCAAATAGCTTCAGTCATTCAGTGATTGCATATCTTGCACACAGCACTCGTATCCATGCTTCCATCCAACAGTTTAACTGAGACTTTCCTTCCACACGGCCAAACATCATGCTTTTCTGTTTCATGCATCATGTCCATTAAGCCGCTTCTGTTCACAGCTGCTTTGCACACAGGGTTTTATTTTTTATTTTTTGTCTGATACGTCTGGTGCATCAGTATGATCGGTATGCCAGGAACTGAAAGTACTCACTCAGGTGTACTAACAAGTGTTCTTTGCTGGAGTGTAAAAATAAAGCACATCTGAATAAGTGTTACATTTTGATAGAAATTAATATGTTTATGTTCTAGGACGAGTAAAAACCCATAATTTGTTTCCGTTTGAGGCTTTTGAGGTTTCTTCAGGACAGACAGTAGCAGAGAGTCGATGCAAAGGCGATAATAAGAGACGTTTTCCTCCCAGAAAACCTGAGACACTTCAACGAGTGGCTTTATTTTTTTGTCTGATGAAAGACATTCTGCTTCTGACATGCATCCAGCGGACAGTAAATCTGTTGCACAGAAGTGAGAGAGGGGAAGAGAAATGCAATCGAACGCCGCGAACATGAGGAGTGATGTTGACAGCGAGGTGGTTTCAGAGAGGATTCTCACTATAAACGGAGCACGACACTTTAGAAAAGCCTTGCTCTTGTTTTCCAACACAATTATAAGAAGAACTCGCTGTGCCCACTGTCCATGAACAAACTGGGATCCACTTTCACGCTTCCAATTCGAGATAAAATTAGTTGGTTTGTTTGCAGTGAAGAGAACCTTTCTAAGGGTCTTTTTTTTTTAAAAAAAAAAATAAAAAAATTTAATCACAGTTAAGTCATGATAGTGAACAACTTCCAGCTCTCAGAGTGAAGACGGACAGCAGACAGGCAGGGAGAGCAGAGCAGAAAGGAGAAGAGCGCTGACAGAGAGGCAACGCTTTCCTTCACACATCGACTCTGACCTTGAGTGAGAAAGACAGATGACCTGACTACATGGAGAAGAAAAGTCCGGCACATCCAATCCCTACGTGTAGTGTCTATAGTCCTGCTTGTCTACATTAAACTCAATCTTTAAAATTAAAATAGATTGAGTAATTTTCGTAAAATAAATTCTGTAATTTAATTCTAAAATGTTTTATTATTTCTTGAAAGAGTTGCATTTTCCCCGAATTCACACAGACACAGAATTTCTTTTCTTTTTCAGGGGCTCTGAGCACCGTTGTCATGTAATCGGACTCCCAGAATGCAATGAAAGTTGTCAGTTTTCACTCAAAACATTATTGTGAAACGGGGCCTCGGTTAGATTAGACATCCTGTGGTTCAAAGAAAGACGTGGATGTTTTCTGAGAGAGAAAAATTACCAAACAACACCAGAGTTTACCATGATTATTTTCCAATTATTTAACTCCTTTTTAAATGATGTTATACATGAAAATATACAAACATATAGGAAAATGCTGAATAAAAAGGCTCTTAACTAGAGATTTTGCACCGAGCTCCTGGTCTGTATATGTGTGCTTGGTTCTTTTTTTAAACACAGGTGCGTTACTCCCATCATGTTGAAGGAATCTTTCTGTGCAGCTGGCATATTTGTGTCAGTCTTCGCAAGTAATCCCAGATTGACTCCATGTTGTTGAGATCAGAGCTCTGTGGGGGCCAAACCATCTGCTGTGGGACTCCTCGTTCTTCATGTTGTTAATGATAGTCCTTTACAGTTCTGAGTGCTTGTTGAGGGCATCTGTCATGCTGCAGAATAATTCTGAGACAAATTCTGAGGGCCTTAAAACATGTCTCATGAAGTGCACCTTGTAGTGTGAGACCTTATTAAATCCCATTTTAAGAGCTATAGTGCTTCTACGGATGTAGAGTTGGAAGAGATCGCTTTATCGGAATTCCTGCGATGCATCCAACCATAAAAAAAGTTGAGGTGAAGAATTAACATGGCTTCACATGTTTCAATTGGTTATTTCTTATTTCAAAACGTCGTCAGAACTTGTTGATATGTTTGACAATTTAAAAATGTTCTTAGTATGTCTGTGTTAGTGTGTTGCTGTCAATGTAAATCTGTACTACTGTGGCCCCATTTAAAGTTTCCTTTGTATCTCGGGTGTCAGTTTACATGACAACGGAAACACAACTTTTTGATAACGGCTCCCAATGGTGGAACTTTTTAAAAATTCTCTGTCTCTGTGGAAACGGGGCAGGAAAAGCAACTTTTCTGAAACGTTGCTACTACACAACATGCACACACCTGGGCCATAGTAAATAGTTGTTCTGCACGTGCACCAGTAGATGGACAATAACAACAATGTTTCCTGAAGAGTGTCATGACTCCCAGTCCATATTCTCCAGGGACTTGGTGGTTTTATAGTTGAGTCGCTGTAAAAGTCCCTTTCAGATCCATTAGACACAACTGAATTCCAGTGAAATGCAAAACATCGGCTGGCAACTTGATTTATTGGGAAACAAATCGTCTCCTTTTTATTAATCCTGACGATTAATCATCTTGCTCCTCGTTAATACTTTTACACCCATCTTGTCACTGCTGACAGGACTTGGCACGCGTAGTTCTCCTGGGAATAACTCACAGACTGTTTGTGATATTAAACGTACTCAAAAAAACAACCAGAAAGCAGAGCTCTGCAGGCTTATAGAACCATTATGGTGATCCCCGAGGACCTCTGCAATGTGACCGTCCAATCACAGAGAAGATACGATTACATCATCATGAAATCAAAATAAATGTAGTCGTTCAAGTAGTGGGCAGGTTAATTGAGAGACGGGTTAACTTGATCTCCCAGTACCAGCAATATCAATTATCAGTCCCTCTCAACACAACGAATGACTTGTAATACAAGCAGGACAGTGTGTGAGAAGACCTGTAATGTTGTTGTAATGTCTTTGGTAGTTACAGTTGGTCAGTTTCACTAATGAACGGGGAAAAGGTGAGAATAAGATAAAGACATAAAGCAAAGGGGGGGATCATCTCTAGCAAGAAGCAAGAGGTTGTTAAACTGCTCTGACCTCTGGTGCCATTTCAAACACACGCACGCACGCACGCACACACCATTGCTGGGTAAGCACTCTACACGGTCATTAATACCACTTCTCACCGCAGCCACTTCGGCAGCTTTACAGTGTGGGATGCCACCTAATGCAGCCTATTAGTGTGTGAGATCACACACCTTTTCAAGTACAATATCTGACACAAGAACATCCATTACAGATCTTTTCTTTTTTTCATTAAAGTGTGTGTGAACACAACAATCACGATAAAGTCATCTCACTACCGACGGATAATTAAATGAATCATTTAAAAATATTGATAACTATTGAGGAAACATGAAAGGAAAGAGCTTTTCTGAAGACCATGTGGTTAGTTTCATAGAGACATGTTAGGACAATATACTGTATATATTAATATATTCTCTGCATATTTCAGTTTCACGTTTCTCCTTACATTTGAAACCATCCACAAGAAAACTGAATGTATCTTATTTT